>NC_133324.1:836141012-836509762 GCF_042186555.1 Aquarana catesbeiana | reverse complement strand
GTCATGTGACTCGTTAGTGTTACAAGGCCTCAGGTGTGAATGGGGAGCAGGTGTGTTAAATTTGGTGATATCGCTCTCACTCTCTCATACTGGGAAGTTCAACGTGGCACCTCATGGCAAAGAACTCTGAGGATCTGAAAAAAAGAATTGTTGCTCTACATAAAGATGGCCTAGGCCCGTGATGGCGAACCTTGGCACCCCAGATGTTTTGTAACTACATTTCCCATGATGTTCAACTAGACAGCAGAGTGCATGAGCATCATGGGAAATGTAGTTCCAAAACATCTGGGGTGCCAAGGTTCGCCATCACTGGCCTAGGCTATAAGAAGATTGCCAAGACCCCGAAACTGAGCTGCAGCGCGGTGGCCAAGACCATACATCAGTTTAACAGGACAGGTTCCACTCAGAACAGGCCTCGCCATGGTCGATCAAAGAAGTTGAGCGCACGTGCTCAGCGTCATATCCAGAGGTTGTCTTTGGGAAATAGATGAGTATGAGTGCTGCAGGAGGTTGAAGGGGTGGGGGAGGTGGGGGTCAACCTGTCAGTGCTCACACCATACGCTGCATACTGCACCAAATTGGTCTGCATGGCTGTCGTCCCAGGAGATGATGCACAAGAAAGCCCGCAAACAGTTTGCTGAAGACAAGCAGACTAAGGACATGGATTACTGGAACCAAGATAAAGATAAACTTATTTGGTTCAGATGGTGTCAAGCGTGTGTGGTGGCAACCAGGTGAGGAGTACAAAGACAAGCATGGTGATAGGAGTGTCATGGTCTGGGGCTGCATGAGTGCTGCTGGCACCGGGGAGCTACAGTTCATTGAGGGAACCATGAATGTCAACATGTACTGTGACATACTGAAGCAGAGCATGATCCCCCTCCCTTTGAAGACTGGGCCGCAAGTCAGTATTCCAACATAACGACCCCAAACACCTCCAAGACTACAACTACCTTGCTAAAGAAGCTGAGGGTAAGCCCCGGTTCACACAGGGGCGGCACGACTTGCAGGTCGCCTCACCGAGGCGACCTGCACACGACTGCCATGGCAACTTGCAAAACGACTTCTGTATAGGAGTCTATGCAAGTCGCCCCCAAAGTAGTACAGGAACCTTTTTCTAAGTTGGAGCGACTTGCGTCGCTCCTATTAGAACGGTTCCATTGTACAGAACGAGAGGCGACTTGTCAGGCGGCTAGGTCGCCTGACAAGTCGCCCCTGTGTGAACCGGCACTTAAGGTGATGGAATGGGCAAGCATGTCTCCACAGCTAAACACTATTGAGCACCTGTGGGGCATCCTCCTCAAACGGAAGGTGGAGGAGAGCAAGGTCTCTAACATCCACCAGCTTCCTGATGTCATCATGGAGGAGTGGAAGAGGACTCCAGTGGCAACCTGTGAAGCTCTGGTGAACTCCATGCCCAAGAGGGTTAAGGCAGTGCGGGAAAATAATGGTGGCCACATAGAATATTGAAACGTTGGGCCCAATTTGGACATTTTCACTTAGGGGTGTACTCACTTTTGTTGCCAGCGGTTTAGACATTAATGGCTGTGTGTTGAGTTATTTTGAGGGGACAGCAAATTTACACTGTTATACAAGCTGTACACTCTCTACTTTAGTGTCATTTCTTCAGTGTTGTCACATGAAAAGATAGAAGAAAATATTTACACAAATGTCAGGGGTGTACTCACTTCTGAGAGATAGATATATACACACACACACACACACACACACACACACACAGAAGTAGTACCAGTTATTTTTACCTGGGAGTCAGACATGACGCTACATGAAGGGTGGAGGGAGGGATATAAATCTTGTCTATTAAAGTAGTACTAAAAACTGAAACTTATTTCCATGTTTATAATCATTTCAAATATAATGCACAATACTGGTAAACCTTTACTTCAAATGTAATTGTAATGTTATATTTTACCTCCAATCCATCAGCCTCCAGCTTCTCTGGGTTCAGATGTTGATCTTCCCTGCACACAGCCCTCAAGTATTTGTAAATATTGTATTCTTTTATAGAAACTGGTCATACTTGCCTGCTCTGTGTAATGGTTTTGCACAGAGTAGCCCCCTGCCAGCGCTTCTGGCTCCTCCTGCCTTCATAGTGTCACAATAGCAAGGTGAAAAGTATAGTATAGCGTGCCCCTATAGCAAGGTAAAAAAAAAGAATTCTGCCTTCAGAAACATTCACTTCCTTCTCCTGCCCAGGACTACATGTCCCATGAGGCATTGCGCCTCACACAGTTACAAGCTCTCAGGCACTTGCCAACATGTATAAATGGTGTAACTGAGCTGTATGTGTGCTGCACTGTATTTTCTGATAAGTAAACGAAAAAGGCATTCTGTATGCAGGCCAACTAATTGTTTATGAAAATAGTTGACAGCCATTTTCATAATCATTTATAATCAATTATACCAATTAGTTGTTTCAGCCTTACGTCCTTCTATTTTTATCTGGGGATCTGGCCAGTAAGGCCCGGTTCACACTGGCGCGACATGTGCTCCGACTTTAAGAGCACATGTCACATAAGTTGCGCTCCATTAAGTGCAATGGAACCACTCTAATAGGAGCGACTTGAGTCGCTCTAAGAAAAAGGTCCTGTAATACTGTTGGTGCGACTTTGGCATGACTTGCATTGACTTCTGCTAAAGTCGTCATATGGTGGGTGGGATGGAATACATCCTAATTAGCATTCAACCACCCACCATCAGAGCTGTGAAGGAAGTTACATCATTTGCACAGTCTCAGACTACAGAGGGGTGTGTTTTAGGCTAGAGATACAGCAGGAAGTGGCTGTGGAAGAGACTCAGTCTACAGCAGGCTATACAGAATGTCACATGCTATAAATCCACAACTAAACCCAGAATATCAGGGGATCCGCAGACAACAGAGCAACATAATGCAAAGGTATGATCTATGCTGGGACTGATCATTCCATTTAGTTCAAAAAGGTGTACTATTTTGAAACCAGTCACACTATTGCATGTTCTAAAGGGGGCTGGAGACAAAAGAAGAGCTGCTGCAGCTGGTTAGCTTGATACCTGCCATAAGAGCTGGCAAAGGGCTTTCCATTAAAAGTGATTGGACTGCTCTAGAGGAAATTTTTCTCTTTTTTGCACACATTAAAAAAAAAAATCTTTTTTTTTTTGGCGAGAAATTACTGTAAACCCCCAAAATATTTATGATTTCTGAAAGAAGAGACCCTGGAAAATAATTAAATGGTAGGTAATTGCAGTTTTCTAGGTCACACAATATGTACAAAATTACTGAACACATTTTCATATAAAAAAATAAAATATATATATATATATATATATATATATATATATATATATATATATATATATATATATATATACACACACATACATACACACACACACACACACTTCCTCCTTGCATATCATTGCCTTCTTTTCTTGGAGAGTCTAATTACAGTCTGTGCTGACCCGAAGCCCTCTGCCCCTCCCTTTACAACCTTTTATGTAGTAGACAGAAGAGCAGTGAAGGGGATTTTAGTGCAATGTTCATTCACACTCCGTACAGCTGCCAGAGAGGTAAACCATGATACAGCACACACACTGCTACCTTTTTTACCCTCACTTAAAATTTGAAGTGTACAAAAGTAACTTCATTCATGTCACTGTACAGCAGCATGATGTGCTGCATTGCGATATGTAATCCTGTACAGTGCGCTGCAATAAAATGAAGCACGTCAGCTCTTGCTTGCCTTGCGTTGTGAATGGGATACACCAAACACAATTGCTTTCTGTATAGTCTTGCAGTGAGCAACGTTTTAGACTGAAGTGCAGGTCATGGCACTGTGTCCGGTCATATGCCAGGATCTCAGAATCCCATTATTAATTCAGAGATGCTGTCATTCATTGGACAGTTTTTTTTTTTTTTTTTTTACCATTTAATAGGGCTGCAACTAACGTTTTCATAATGGATTAGTTGGCCGATTATCGTTTCGATTAAAAAAAAAAAATCGGTTAGTAACCTTAAAAGTGTGGTGTATAATTTAGTTAATATGTACAGTTTAAAAAAAGGCAATTTATTCTTAAATATCTAAATGCAGTGGTAAATATAAAATAACTATATGGTTAGAGGGCAATCTCTAAGGCCCCTTTCACACTGGGGCGGTTTGCAGGCGTTATTGCGCTAAAAATAGCGCCTGCAAACCGCTCCTAAACAGCCTCTGCTGTTTGTTCAGTGTGAAAGCCCGAGGGCTTTCACACTGAAGCGGTGCGCTGGCAGGAGAAGAAAAAATCTCCTGTCAGCCGCATCTTTGGAGCGGTGAATTCACCGCTCTTAAACCGCTCCTGCCCATTGAAATCAATGGGACAGCGCGGCTATACCACGGTGATACCGCGGCTATAGCCGTGCTATATGAGGGGTTTTATCCCTTTTTCGGCCGCCAGCGGGGGGTTAAAACCGCACTGCTAGCGGCCGAATACCGCGGTAAAACAGCGCTAAAAATAGCACTGTTTTACCGCTGACGCCCCCTACCGCCCCAGTGTGAAAGGGGCCTTATCCACTCTCACAATAACAGACAGAAGAGATATACTCTATATACTATTAGAGGTTCTAATCTGGTAAATATCATCAGATCTTTTTTTAATTCAAGGAAAAAAAAAAAAAGTTACTTTTTTTGCAGAATTTCAAACAAAAACTGTAATATATTATATGCTGGCCATACAAAAACAATGTATTCCTTATTAAAAAAAAAAAAAAAAAAAAAGTAATTTTAAGAACGTTCGTTCGATTTTCGAATTGTTAGTGGGGTCAAATAAACATTCGTTTTCAACCACAGGGACAGGAAAATTTAGAAATAATAGAAAACTGCTTGGTCAAAGGAATTTACAGACAGTGTATGTGGTCTTTGTTCAGAAATTACATTCATTTTAAAACAGAGTGTTAAAAGCAAGTGAAAAATTCAAACAACATTCTTTCATTCAGCGAATGTACAAAGATTTTTCATATGAATATTCTTCTCTGAAAATTGATCCATGTGGCCAGCATAAGGCTCGGTACACACCTATGCAGTTTGCTTTTGATCTGTTTCTAAAAATAATGCATTTGCTTTTTGCTGTGCGTTAAGTACAGTATAGAGTTGCCCCAATAGCAAGGTAAAGAAAACTTCTGCCTTTAGAACCACTCACTTCCTGCCCAAGTTCTCAGGCACTTACTGACCTGTATAGATGATGTACTGAGCTGTATGTGTGCTACACTGTATTTCCTGATATGTAAACAAATGCATTCTGTATGCAGGCCAACTAATCAGCTGGCCAATTAATCGATTATGAAAATAGTAATCGATTATGAAATTAAATCGATTAGTTGTTTCAGCCCTACAATTGAACCTTTTAGATATTACAATTGTTTATTTTTTATGGTTTTATTTTTATCAGCTCTGTTGGGGGGGGGCTTTGGTAAGATATCAGGGTCTAAACAGAACCCTGACATCTCCCTTTTCAGACAGGGAAAGGGACGGAAGACACAGATTCCCCAGTCCCTTTCTCTGAAGCCTCAGCTGCACTGAAGATGAATGGACAGGACACAGAGGCTCCTCCCCATTCATGAACAAACATCGTAAACAGTTTATGATGCTCCGTTATGAATGGACAGAGTCAGTGATCACTGACTGTTCATTCAGAAAAAGGAGGGAGCCAGTAAAATTACATATTTACCAGCTCCTTCCTCCGCTCTCCTTCCTGACAGATATAGGATGGGGGGGACCGCAGGAGGACACGGAGGACAGTCGGGACGATCGGTGAAGGCAGTTACAGGCACCGATCTCGCTGTATAGCTTTCAATAAAGCAGCCGACAGCCACTATACAGGGATATCAGTGCCTGTAACAACCCGTATTAATTATCTGCTATACTGAGGACACAGGTACCCTAATTAAAGCGATTGTAAAATCTTGTTTTTTTTTCCTATAAAAATAACAAACATGTTATACTTGCCTGCTCTGTGCAGTAGATTTGCAGAGCAGCCCGGATCCTCTTCTCAGGTCTCTCTTCTGTAATCCTGGCCCCTCCCTCCTGTCAAGTATCCCCTACAGAAAGCAGCTTGCTATGGGGGCACCCAAGCTCAGCCAAAGCTCCCTGTGTCCATTCAGACATAGAATGCATTAAGACAAAAAACCTTTTGACTTTACAACCCCTTTAACTACCACCACAGTGGAATATCGCAGCAGCAGGGCTGATGATGAGTGTTGGCGTAGAACAGATGAGGATTTCTACTGAAAGCAGATCAGCACAAGGGACACATACTAAACAAGTTATGTCCCTTGTGACGATTTCGGTTTTTAGTTTTAGATAAATTTGGGCTTTAAATCAAAACGGATTGTTCCCATCTGTGTGTTGTGTCACCTTAAGCTCGTTGCTCAAGGCGCAAAAAAAGTAAATGAGCATCTTTTAAAGCATTTTGGCCCCTATAGCCTTCAATATCCTTGCCTCTCCTCCTAACTAGCTTTCTCCTCGCTAAAACAAAAATGCTTAAGTCTTAAAGTGCATGAAAAACATGTAAAAGTGTTTCATAATCACCGGAGAATGCACACAGTCAAGTGCGAATGGTGGTTATTGAGAGCGGAAAACCTGGCAACCTACCAAGCAGACAGTATACGAAAATGAGTGCACACTCCACATAATCATATTAAACTCAAACATAGCACTGACTATGCAGTGTACTAAACATCATACCAATATAAAATCATGTGAAAAAGTGCACTTCTTTACATTTGTGGTTGAAGTAGAAAGTCCCATGAAAGGTTGACAACAAATGCCTCCACACCTTTGTGAGGATCCCTGTGTTCCTTCACCAACCTAAAACTATATTTGCTTACCAGTTCTTTGGACTTCTGAAATTGTCACTAGACTGTCACTAGATTGTCACTAGACTGTACCACTGCACAAAACCATCAACTTTGTGCTCCTCCATTTCCAGGAAGGTAAATGTTTTAACCACTGTCAGTTATGGAATTATCTTATGCCTGCTTCTATCCTCACAGTAAGCCACAAAATATAACAAGCGCTATTTAAAACTGTTTGCAATTCGCACATAATCCAACACACCGCCCAACTTGGCGTAAATGCGCCATGACATTAGCACCAAAGCCCGGCCCCTACACATTTCATCCTCATGAATGTTCTCAGGGAGGTTGGGGATCCTCTCCCTGCACCCACTGTCACCTTTTGAAAACAGCACAGGAATTTGAATGAAAAAACAACCAAGTCCTGTCAACCACTGCGGCAGATGGACTTGTATTAATGAACAGCAGGTGCGTTGAACAGCATGCCCGTAGTTCATAACAATGCCTAAGGCTCTGCAAATGACAGCCCCTACAGAGCTGTAGGCAACAGTGCTGTAGGCAGTGTGTGCAGGAGCCAGACATTGTACCCACAATCTGCCGATCACAGGTACAATGCTTTGCAGGCTCCAGTTTTTAAAAATACACATTTTTTTTTAAAATGCAAAATATGTGCATTTATTATTTTTTAAATGTAAGGTGAGCGTAGACTTTCAGACAGAGGCAGGGGACAGTGATCAGCTCTCTCAGGTTCAGGTCCTTTAAAAGAAACACTGCAAAAAAAAAAACCCCAAGTGCATTCAAAACTTACAACTGTGTGGTAATAAGATTTTGGAACCCTGAACAACATTCCCACTATCCTCATGTATTAGAAGTGCCATCAGGCCTAAACTATATGGTGTCTGCATCTAAGGACACAACTTACTATCTGCAAGTCAGCCTGGATGTTCAGTAGCTAAATCCTATGCGTGCTGTTTTCATGGGATGGGATAAAAAAAAAAACTGAAAGCAAATTCTTCTTTTATTAACTTGTGGACAAAATAAGCAATTTCTCAATATGGCGGTCTGAGAATTTTACTAGGGAAAAAACAGGTCAGGGCTCTTTCACACGAGGGATCCGTATGTCCGTTTTTCATCCTTCCCTTTTCGGATGAAAAACGGACATACAAGTATCCCTATGGAGCGTCGGATGTCAGCGGTGACATGTCCGCTGACATCTGACCCGCTCCGATCCGAAAAGTGTAACGGAGGAAAAACCTACTTTTCCATCCGTTTTCGGATCGGATCGGGTGACGACGGACACTACGGTCCGTCATCAACCGATCCCCCCATAGGGGAGAGCGGCGCTCTGACAGGTCCGTCGCTGCACAGCGTGCAGCGATGGACCTGTCAACTTTCTGCTCAGCGGGGATCGGCGAAGCGATCCCCGCTGAGCAAGCGGGTGTTCACGGGGCGGATCATCACTGATCCGCCCCGTGTGAAAGAGCCCTTAGTGTCTGTCATGTTTCACATGCTTGTGATATGCCTTTAAATGTTATATGTATTATTCTGTCCCTGGTCCCTCCCCTTCCTGTATCTTAGCTTATACTGTATAGTTAGCCCCACCCTTTGTTCATTCTCCCAGTAATGCATCAGAGCATGTCTGACTGGACCACATTATGATCTTTTGACCTATCCGATGTTCATTGTTGTAAGATCCTCACAGTTTAAGGATTAAACTCCACATGATCAACAAGGTGTCGTTTGTATCGAGTCACTGTCTGTTTATCCAAATAAGACTGGGGTTATCGACATCTCAACACAACTAAGTTACAGAGATCACTCTTTTAATGCTTATATTGGAGAGGCACAACAGTGTCCTTGCCTAAGTGCTTGTGTGACTAATCTGCACTGGAAGAGAAACTGATCTAAAAATGATTTTGTGAACATTAACTATGAACTCCTGACTCCATATTCCACATATATAAACAGTCAATACATTTTGCACCATCTGTACAGAACACATCCTTGGTCATACAACCAAACGTGTTCAGACCTTTGTAAGAAACACCGATACGCAATGCTCTTTCACACAAGCGTCCATAGGGGGCCGTTCATGAACCAGGCAGGCAGGGGTTACTGTTCATCAGTTCAGAAGAAAAGTCAAGAAATCATGTACAGCCCAAGTCTAGGACTCAAGAAATTTGCACGGAGATAATATAGATTGACTGAAAGAGTAATGCAGATTAATGCAAACAAATCAGGGTGGATATAAATCAATTTTTTTTTTTTTTCTATTTTAAATAAAGATTTTTTGGATTTTTATTAAATTTATTTTAATAAAATGCTTTTGGAGTAAAAATCTAAAGATGGTTTTCTATTTAAGATACATTAATAATTTAGTTTATTTAGCATGAAATGGAGCTTAGTTATGTAGCATGAGGCTGAATATTTTGCAATATTTAAATTTTTGGTAAACTCATTCAATGAATCCAAGCTCTGCAAGCTGAGATAACATGCACTGCATTGGTGCATTCACACAATTTCACAGTAACCATGAGATAAAACAAAGTTCAGGAATATTTCTTTACCCAATTGTTTTGCAAATCTACATACACTACAAACTGTAGAATTGAATCGGTTCTGATATCGCTGTTTTACTAACCTGACAGCTTATTATTCTAAATAGGAAACCTTCATTTTGTTTGCAAATATTAAAAGACTAAGGCCCCTTTCACACTGGGGCGGTTTGCAGGCGTTATTGCGCTAAAAATAGCGCCTGCAAACCGACCTAAAACTGCCGCTACTGTTTCTCCAGTGTGAAAGCCCGAGGGCTTTCACACTGAAGCGGTGCGCTGGCAGGAGAGAAAAAAAAAAAAAAAAAAAAAAAAGACTCCTGCAAACAGCATCTTTGGAGCGGTGAAGGAGCAGTGTATTCACCGCTCCTGCCCATTGAAATCAATGGGGCAGTGCGGCTATTGCGCCACTTTAGTGGCGCTATGCGAGCAGTTTTAACCCTTTTTCGGCTGCCAGCGGGGGTTAAAACCGCACCGTTAGTGGCCAAATACCGCCGCTAAAATAGCGCCATTTTACCACCGCTAAAATAGCGCCGTTTTACCGCCGACGCCCCCACCGCCCCAGTGTGAAAGGGGCCTAACTACCAGCAAGGGCTTAGAGTCCTTACATTTAAAGAGCACCTGTCATTTCAGATCCATCATGGCAGCGCCTGTTAAGCGGGCATCCACTCACCTGCTGCCACCACCACATTCCTCTCCTTGTTGCGTCACTGTCTCATCACCAGCCATCCAATTAAAGTGAATGGGACTGTCGGTGAGTCAACAGCGGGTCAGAGGAGGATCTGCTGCGGGACAAATGACAGTTCCTCTTTAAAAATGATGATTTAAATCGACTTGATTTAAATCAAATTCACCCTGAAACAAACCAAGGTGCTTCAGCAATGCTAGCATTGCTTAAGGCCTCATGCACAATGGACATTACAGCTGCAGTTTTCGGCTTCAGGCATTTTTTTCTGCAGCCAGTAAATTCCCCAGCAGGTTATCCTATGTGTCCATGCACACATAGGCTGTTATCAGCGTATTTTGGCGGAGGTGTTTTCTGGCTGGAAAACCCACCAGAACTAGTGGGTTTTGAGAGGAGCTTTTCAGCTGCAAAAAAAACACTCCAACGCTGATAAAATCTTAAAAACGTGGCTATTCTGTGTTTATCAGCATTTTTGAGCCATAAGCTTTTGTGGGAGTATAGTTTTCTTAAAAACTGCAACAGCAAAAAAAAAAAAAAAAAAAAAAAAAAAAAAAAGAAACAAAAAAACACACACACACACACACACACACACACACACTACTGCAAAAAAAATAATTTTACAGCTTACGCTACTGACATTTTTACAACATCCAGTGTGCAACTGGCCAAAGACAGCTAAGCCATTTTCTTTCCTGGAAATGCAACAGGAAGTGATAAGAAATCTCCCTGGAGTGAGGTGATTCTCTTACAAAGTTGTCCCCGCAACAGTTGGTGCCTTTATAGGCACTTCAGTTTAACGTTAAAGTGGATCTGCCATGAAAGTGAAAAGTCTACTTTACTCACAGCACCTCTGAAATACAAATAGCTTACATTTTCCTGTGAAAAATAAAGCTTGCAATATTTTTCAAGATTGCACTTCAGCCCATTTCAGAAATGCATTCACTTGGGAGTTTGCTCAGTATGATGCAGAGAACGGTCACATCAGCACTGTCATCTCCATTATGGATGAGTGCCCAACACCACAAAAATAAGAGGGTCCTGAAGACTTCTGTAATTTTTAACCGCTTCCCGACCAACCGCCGCAGTTATACTGCGGCAGGTTGGCTCCCTTGCGCGAGCTGTCGTAGCTATACGTCGGCTGGCGGGGTCGGGCTAACAGGTGCGCCCCCGCTGCACAGCGGGGGTGCCGATGCTCATGCCCGACGGTCGCGATGACCGCCGGCCACAAGCAATCGTGTGCAGGAGAGACAGAACAGGGACGAGTGTGTGTAAACACACACTTCCCTGTTCTGACTGGAGTGTTAGATTGTATGTTCCTTTTAGCTAGGAACAACGATCTGTCACTTGCTGTAGTCAGTCCCCTCCCCCTTCAGTTAGACTCACCTCCCAGGGAACACCGTTAACCCCTTGATCTCCCCCTAGTGTTAACCCCTGACATTTTTACAGTAATTAATGCAATTTTATAGCATTGATTGCTGTATTAATGCCAATGGTCCCAAAAATGTGTCAAAATTGTCCGATGTGTCCGCCATGTCGCAGTCCCGATAAAAATCGCAGATCGCCACCATTACTATTAAAAAAAATATATACGCTTATTGCGATTTTTTTTTTTACCAAAAATATGTAGAAGAATACATATAGGCCTAAACTGAGGAAAAAAACTTCGCACATTTTTGGGGGATATTTATTATAGCACAAAGTAAAAAATAATGTGTTTTCAAAATTGTCGCTCTTTTTTTTTTGTTTATAGCGCAAAAAAAAAAAAAAAATGCAGAGGCGATCAAATACCACCAAAAGAAAGCTCTATTTGTGGGGAAAAAAAGGACGTCAATTTTGTTTAATTACAATGTCGCATGATTGCGCATTTGTCAGTTAAAGCGACGCAGTGCCGAATCGCAAAAAGTGCTCTGGTCAGGAAGGAGGTAAAAATTCTTCTGGGGCTACATTATATTTTAAAAACAAAATACAATTGGGGGTGGAGTACTGAGCCATCTTGTTTTCAATGGGTCTGGTTCACATTGTGGCATGTCATGAAATATGAGGTACATTTTTCATCTGTCAACATGCGCCATATGGAAGTCAATAAGAGGGCATGCAAATGCACGGTTACTAGGACCTGGCAACAGGGCATGTGCTCCTGGCCTATATTTGTAAATCATCAGGCCTGCCTCATACCTCTCTATAAACCGAGCAAGATTCTACAAAACCAAAGATGAAAATGCAAGTAAACAAAAAGAACACAAGTGTAAAGGTAGCCTTAAAATTGGTTCTAATGCCTAAACATTTTTTACATAACCAATTGTGCAGTATTTAACTTCCCTCAAAAACACAATAATACATTTAAAAGTCAGTGCAAAAAGAATACCAATATTACCGCCTCCAGCGATTCCAGCCATCCACTGGGCCTCCTACCCACCCCTCCCTGGTCCTGCTGTAACAGATTGCCGATCCCCTGCTGTCAGACAACGAAAAGCTACTTCACAGTATTTTTTACATGAACCAATTGTGCAGTATTTAACTTCCCTCAAATACACAACACATGTAGAAATCAGTGCAAAAGGAATACCAATAATATCCCTCTATATAATGAAAATCATCAATAAAAAACAGTCCTTCAGTGCAATTTAACATTTTAAGTGACTCATATCCTTCAAAACTTTGTGCACTCAGTAAATACAAGGACTAAGAAATGTACAGCTGCTGAAACACTCATATCACTACTATATAAAATTATATGTAACCAGTTGCACAGTGCTCATCTTATTTAAAATTCTATAATTCATAGTGAATGAAACAAACCATGATAACATTGTGTAAATCACGAATCCACAATAAATAACACTACATTATAATAAATTATGAAAAACACATTTAGTGCAAATATTGCTGGTGACTAGCACCCTCAAACTATGTGTACATACACTATATTGCCAAAAGTATTGGGGCGCCTGCCTTTACACACATGAACTTTAATAGCATCCCAGTCTTCGTCCGTAGGGTTCAATATTGAGTTGGCCCACCCTTTGCAGGTTTGTTTATTATTATTATTAAACATTAAATACAATAACACAAATAGATCATTGTAGGGACAGCCCCAAAGGAAGCTCTCCACAGTATACTGTACATCAGGGATATGCAATTAGCGGACCTCCAGCTGTTGCAAAAATACAAGTCCCATCATGCCTCTGCGTGTCATGATTAGGGCTGTCAGAGTTTTGCTATGCCTCATGGGACCTGTAGTTCTGCAACAGCTGGAGGTCCGCTAATTGCATAGCCCTGCTGTACATTAATTTGATTAAAATTATGTGTCAAACTAAACAAAATCCATAATAAAACAAAAACAAAGAAAAGGCACCTCTTGGACTCAATAAATAACAAAAAAAAAAATCCTTTACTTAGAATAGTCAAAATATAATCATAGACAGGGGCCTAGGCATATATTATGGACTGACTTTGTTAACCTCGATAGGGACTACTAGCAGTCTGCAAAACCGAGCTATAACAGCTCCCCTAAGTCTCCGGCGGACTAATTTCTCTCCACCTAACCTCAAACTCTAAAATCATTCAGTTGAATTTTAAACTTCATTCCTCTAACACTGAAGTATAATGGGGGATTTTAATTATCCAGACAGACTGGGTGGAAGGAACCACACATTCATCTAAGGCTCGCCAGTTCCAGAATGTCTTGCAGGACAATTTCATGGGTCAGATAGTAAAACGCACCAACTAGAAACAGTTAGTAGACCTACTGATTACCAATAATACAGATTTGATCACAGATGTAGAAATAAGGGGCAATTTAGGAAACAGTGATCACTGGTCAATTAGTTTCAGTATAAAAATCACACTAATAGGAAACATAAGAGGAATACAAAGACACTGAATTTCAAAAGGGCCAACTTCCCTAAACTACAATGCTTGCTAGAAGATAAAAATTGGGATAAAATCTTAGGAACAAAGAACACGGAGGAGAAATGGGTATGCTTTAAGAGCATAATAAGGGCATTAGCCAGTGCATCGCAATGGGTAATACATTTAAAAGAGCTAATAAAAAGCCCTGGGTGGCTTAACTCCAATGTAAAAATGCACATAAAAAGCAAAGGAAGAAGGCCTTCAAAAAATACAAGGCTGAGGGAACATCATCAGCATTCCAACTTTACAAAGAATACAACAAGATAGGGGTGCAATCAGGGTGGCTAAGATAGAACACGAAAGGCACATAGCGGAGGAGAGTAAGAAAAATCCCAAGAAATTCTTTAAGTACATTAATAGTAAGAAAGGGAGGTAAGATCAAATTGGTTCCATAAAGAATGAGGAAGGGAATCTGGTTACTAAGGATGGAAAGATGGCGAAGGTATTGAATTTTCTCTTCTCAGTCTTCGCGGTAATCGGGGGACTTCAGTAACCAAAACTGCAGTTGTTTATCCTCGTGACACGTCACAGGAAGCACCCTCATGGTTAACAGAGGACAGAATTAGAAAGACTTGAAAAACTCAACATTAATAAGTCACCGGGACCAGAAGGCTTGCACCCAAGGGTCCTTAGGGAACTCAGTCAAGTAGTTGCCAGACCATTGTTGATCATTTTTACGAACAGTCTACTTACTGGAAATGTACCAGCTGATTCGAGAAAAGCCAATGTAGCACCAATACTTAAAAAAGGGCCAAAATACATCCCTGGGAATTACAGACCAGTTTGCCTAATATCAATAGTATGCAAGCTCTTGAAGGGGATGATAAGGGACTATATACAAGATTTTAGTAATAAAAACTGTATCATTAGCAGTAATCAGCATGGATTCATGATGAATCGTTCTTGCCAAACCAACTAACCTGAGGAGGTGAGCTGCCATCTAGATAAAGGAAGGCACCAGTCCTCAGGAAGGATGTGCTGGAACTGGAGAGAGTCCAGAGAAGGGCAACAAAGCTGATAAAAAGGGACTGGAAGATATTAGTTATGAGGAAACGTTATGAGCACTGAACTTTTTCTCTCTGGAGAAGAGACGCTTGAGAGGGGATAAGATTTCAATGAACAAATACCGTACTGGTGACCCCACAAAAAGGATAAAACTATTACGCATAAGGGAATTTAATAAGACACGTGGCCATTCACCAAAATTAGAGCAAAAGCAGTTTAACCTTAAACTGCTTAGAGGGTTCTTTACTGTAAGAGTAGTTAGGATGTGGAATCCACTTCCACGGGCAGTGGTTTCAGCGGGGAGCATCGATAATTTCAAAAAACTATTAGACAAGCACATGAACGACCACAACATACAGGGATATACAATGTAATACTGACAAGATCACACACATAGGTTGGACTTGATGGATATGTATCTTTTTTCAACCTTGCCTACTATGCAACTATGAATAGAGCATTATATCATTAGGTTACTGGGATCTATCCACTAGGACCATATTTATTTTTTTTCCCCACAAGGTTTAGGAGTAGGGTTGCACCGATACCATTTTTTTTTTCCTGTCGAGTAGAAATACCAACTCTTTCAGTCAAATACTCACCAATACTGAGTACCGATACTTTTGCAGTGCGATATGAGCTCATACAAAATGAATAGGCTCAAATTGCACTGCAAAAAATTGCATGCGATTTGAACAGGAATGCGGTTTCAGTGTGTGAACCCAGGCTTGTCATAGTGACTTTGAGCCTGAGTTCACAAAGAAGCAGTGCGGGAAACCTCCCTGCATGACGGTTTCCACCATCTCCGGATCCCGGTCCCACTGTAGACATCAGCGGCTGCGGCTTGGGCTCCCCCCAAGTCTCCAGTGGTTCCAGCCATCCACTGGGCCTCCTATCCACCCCTCCTTGGTCCTGCTGTAACAGATTGCCGATCCCCTGCTGTCAGACAACGAAAAGCTACTTCATTGGTCCAGGGACTTGACGTCACTGCGGCTTTTTCTCCTCTATGCAGTTTTGACAGCAAGGGCTAGACAGGCTTCCGAATGGTCAGCACCGGTCATGTGACAGGAATTGGAGCCCATTTATTCTGTATGGGGTCAAATCGCACTGCCAAAGTATCGATTTAGGCAGCGGCAGCATTTCTCACGAGTACTTGTGCAAGTACTCGGTATCAGCGCAACCCTATTTAGGAGTGTGTCTATGGGAATGTGTGACCTTTCTTCCAGAAGCACATTTGTGAGGTCAGCCACGAGAGGGCCTGGCTTGCAGTCTCCGCTCTAATTCATCCCAAAGGTTCTATCGGTCAGGACTCTGTGCAAGCCAGTCAAGTTCCTCCACCCATCTCTTTATGGACCTTGTTTTGTGCACTAGTGTGCAATCATGTTGGGACAGGAAGGGGCCATCCCAGAACTGTTCCCACAAAGTTGGGAGCACGAAATTGTCCAAAATGTCTTGGTATGCTGACACCTTAAGAGTTCCCTTCGCTGGAACTAAGGGGCCAAGCTCAACCCCTGAAAAATAACCCCACACCACAACCCCCCCTCCACCAAATGATTTGGACCAGTGCACAAAGCAAGGTCCATAAAGACATGGATGATCGAATATGGGGTGGAGGAACATGACTGGCCTGCACAGAGTCCTGACCTCAACCCGACAGAACACCTTTGGGATGAATAAGCGCGTCCAACATCAGTGCCTGATCTCACAAATGCTCTTCTGGAAGAATGGTCAAACATTCCCATAGACACACTCCTAAACCTTGTGGACAGCCTTCCCAGAAGAGTTGAAGCTGTTATAGCTGCAAAGGGTGGGCCAACTCAATATTGAACCCTACAAACTAAGACTGGGATGCCATTAGAGTTCATGTGCGTGTAAAGGCAAGCATCCCAATACTTGACAACTTAGTGTATATTCAAAATCCCACGAGAACACGCACCCCCCCAGTGTACTTCACTAGAGTCAGTCAAGTGTTTGAGCCTACCATAGAGTATAAAAACAAAATCACAAAGCCACACAAGATTTGCCATTATCCTTCATCTCTCCTGCTCATAAGCTCAGCTTTCTAATCATGGTTTTGCACAGAAAAAAAAAAAGTCAGGTGTGCAGTCATAAACTGATTGTAACTGAAAATAAGGTGGGAAATTATTCAATACATCACAAATTTGAACTACACAGCAATCATCCGAACTACCTTGTCACCATCCAACCCTCATACTCTCTGCCATGTCAGGCAGCTGTAATTACAAGTCCTTAGTGGGCAAGCATTTTGCTACTCTTACATCATTCTTCACTCTACTTAGCAACAAATGTTTGGTATTCAGGACTGAAATCAGTCAGCTTTGTAGTAGGATTGTGACAATCTTCAGCTGCGCAATTTATCAAGGTATTTAACCACTTGCAGACAGCCCACCAGACAGACGGCCTGTGTAGGCAAAGCATTTTATTATTTATTTATTTCAGGTACTTATATAGCGCCATCAATTTACGCAGCGCTTTACATATACATTGTACATTCACATCAGTCCCTACCCTCAAGGAGCTTACAATCTAAGGTCCCTAACTCACATTCATACATACTAGGGACAATTTAGACAGGATCCAAGTAACCTACCAGCAGGTCTATGGAGTGTGGGAGGAAACCAGAGTACCCGGAGGAAACCCACGCAGGCACAGGGAGAAAATGCTAACTCCAGGCAGGTAGTGTCGTGGTTGGGATTCGTACCAGCGACCCTTCTTACTGCTAGGCGAAAGTGCTACCCACTACTATCCACTACACCACTGTGCCGCCCCACAAAACATTGTGCCCATTGATTGCTGCCTGCCTCCAGGTTTAGGGTGCGCATGCGAGCCTCCCCCTGTGGGCACATGCTGCGATTGGACACAGCGGGAGTCTGTCCTGGCCAATGATTCATGCGTGGCAACCAATCAACTGCTAGTTTTCCAAAGATCAACTAAACAAGCTGAAACTAGATTAGTAACTATGCACACCTGCTCCAGATCCTGTCCACTACAATTTTATTTACCCCCCCCCCCCCCCATTTTCTTCTGCATTTAAAGCTACAACTTCTTTTTTTTAAAAAAAATATGGTTTACAGTGGTTGTAAACTTCAGATATAAAATATGAACAAAGTATATCCCTCTATAGTGTCTCAATTAGGGGACTAAGCATAATTTCTGTCTGCTGGTGCATTCCTCTGCTATCAGCATGAATAACTTCTGACAGGTTTTCCTGACACCAAGAGGGAAAAAAAAAAAAAAAAAAAAAAATGGTGCCCCTAATAGCAAGCTGCTTGCTATTGGGGCACTGGTGCGTGCTCGCTCCCGAGCCCTGAGCTATGCGTTCATAAGACACAGAGCTATGACTCAGCCCCGCCCCTGCTCATTGGCTCACTGGCTGTGATTGACAGCAGTGGGAAAACTTCAGCTTGGATTGCCTAGGCCCTAGGGCAGTGGTTCTCAACTCCTATCCGCAGGACCCACTAACAGGCCAGGTTTGCAAGATAACTGAAATACAACACAGGTGATATCATTTGCTGATCAGTGATTGCAGTATTCTAGTCTGCATCTCCAGAAGGTAATACTTAAAATCTGGCCTGTTAGTGGGTCCTGAGGACAGGAGTTGAGAACCACTGCCCTAGGGGATCCAAGCGCAAGTGGTGGTGGGTAACCGCTCCCTCCTTACCAAAATGACATGCCAAGTTAGGCAGGGGGGGATGGTAAAGAGGAACGTCCCTTTTTGAGTAGAGCTCCACTTTAATATAACCACAGATTTTGTAGCCAAATTGTTCTCTGGGTAAAAACAATTCAAGTATAAAAAAAATATATATAAAAAAAAAAAATATATATATAAAATTAAATAATAATCATCAGCAAGGACAAGAAAAGTTAAACTGATAGGAACATTATCCTTTAATTAAACAAAGCACATAAACGACATGAACTGAACACACTTGATATTGCATGTGTTCCATAAAAGGTGCCATTAGTACCCTACTACAGAGCACAATACCCTACCCCATGGAAACCCCAAGGTCCAAGCATGAGAAGAATAGCTATATTTCCCTCCTACACCAAAGTGACCCATCACCACCAAGCCCAAACACAGTCACATTTAGAGGACCATTGTTATACAGTTATCGATTTTCAGAAAATACTTGAATGTGAACATCAGAGGCTCTCTGGTGGAGGGAGAAGTCTTTCCACAAGGGATAGAGGAAGCAGCTTCAACTACAGTACTTGTAAAAGGAAGAGGTATATGTCAAGTTATAGCAAGTTTAAAAGTGCAAAAGGTCATAAATGCAGCGCTAAAAATATGATAGTCCATATAAATCAATGAAGAGCAGAGATGAGATGAAACCTCCACCAAAACGTCCGTGTGCAGGAAAAAAAAAAAAAAGCACACCACACCCAAGTGCTTGTCGATCTGCTTACCAGAGGGATATAAAAAACAAGCGATGTATGCATGTAGTACAAAGGCTCAATCAGTACATCCAGTTGGCACACTCCATCATAGACAGGCAGATAAAGTTGTCATATATCACCAGGAACTCCACTATGGATCAGGGAAGGAAAATCCCAGCTGGGCTGTAATCTCTTTACAAAACACTGGTTCAGCCTCATCTCGAGTATGCAGCTCACTTTTGATCATCAATTACCAAGAGGGATGTCCTTGCTCTGAGGAAACGCGCTCTTTTCTCCGTCTGAAGGCTCAGGTGGACACAGATCTCATTCATTCCACATAGTGCCCAAAAATGTGAAGTCTGTGTTGCTGTACTCCCCGTCCTCATCCCACTCACAGATTGCCCTAGTGCCAACTGGATGTACTGATTGAGCCTTTATACTACATGCATACATCACTTGTTTTTTATATCCCTCTGGTAAGCAGATCGACAAGCACTTGGGTGTGGTGTGCTTTTTTCCTAAAAAAAAAAAAAAAAAAAGAGAAGGATTAACTGCGCATAAGTGAAATTGTGTGAACATTAAGAAAATTAAATTAAAAAGCTGCAGATTCCTAAATGCAACACAAAATAAATCGTATCAAAAATATTGAATTGCGCTATTAAGAAAATGGTGTGCGTACAAGTGACGATCAGTTCCCCATAGGGGTAAACTCCAAATAATTGTATAGACGTGTAAATAACATGAATGTATAAATAGAGTGACAAAACATCAAAAGTGCAATCTTGATGTGCAACGGTGAAAGAAATGCTTGTGTAAGTCCATGTAAAACAACATGATGAATCACCCAAGTGTTTGTTGGAATGCAATTGAGGTCCTGCTGAATGAGGACAAGGTGCTTAGGTCCACCACCACATACAGAGTGACTGGCCGCTTACCAGAAACTCATGACCCCCCCGTTACAGAGGGTCTGAGTAAGCTGTTAAATCTGATTGCTCCAGACCACCACCGAAAAACCAAAATCAACACTGGGATGGAACGTCAGGGGCCTTGATGAGGATGGATGGATCAACGGGAAGTCAAGCTCTCAGCAGAGTGATGTAACCATGTACGGAATAAAGGGGCTCCAATAGTGTAAAATCTTAAGGCTTTAATGAATCAAAATAAAATATATACACTCACATATAAAATTCGAAGTTGAGCGCCTTTGGAAAAGAAGTCTGGAGCACCGGCCGGATGCTCATAGACAGCACGCCCTGCTGGTATCACAACATCGGTGGGAGGTGACGCGAACACGTCGCTCTGCCCTACGCAGCGTTTCGTAATAAAATTACGTCTTCCAGGGGAACTGATCGTCACTTGTACGCACGTCATTTTCTTAATAGCGCAATTCAATATTTTTGATATGATGTGCTTTTTTCCTGCACACGGAAGTTTTGGTGGAAGTTTCATCTCATCTCTACTCTTCATTGATTTATATGGACTATCATATTTTATTTAGCGCTGCATTTATGACCTTTTGTACTTATGTTTGATGAATCCGCAAACTATGCTGGCTGCTTATTATACTTATAAATATCTTAGTTAGCGCTGATATTTGGTTACCATTTTCCAAGTTTAAAAGTGACCTAAAAATATTGGAAAAAAAAAAAAAAAAAAAAAAAAAAAATCACACAAATATTCAAATCCCGCCTACTATTTTGCATAGTTTTCATAACAGTTTGCATAGCGTTATATCAAAAAATTCACAATTACCGTCCTAACAGTAAACCCGATTCTCATGTAGAAGCACATTTTACCAAAGCAATAGAACAGTGGATAATTGGCATTTGTCCCATGAATGTCTCTATTTGGACATTTTACAGCACTAAAGCCAACCTGCCACTTGTTCTGAAACCAAAAACAAAACCTGGAGTACCGCAAAAGCATTTAGGGCCGGTTCACACTACCGCGGTGTGAATTTTGCTCAAATTTGATCAGATTGCACTGCGAATTTGCGGTCCGAATTCTTTAGGCATTCTGGCGAATCTGTGATTCTACGGATAATATTGCATTGAATTCGCATCGCACACGGATCAAACTCGCACAGGACCCTTTTTGTACGCAGCTTAGATACGCAACGCATTAACGTGAACGGCATTAATGTAAAACTATGCTATTTAAATGACTTGCGAATTTGAGAGATCGCAATGGCTCAAATTTGCAAAAGAATTCACAGCAAACTAGAGCTGCACGATTCTGGCCAAAATGAGAATCACGATTTTTTTGCTTAGAATAAAAAGATCACGATTCTCTCGCAACGTAAAATCTTTCACATTATAAAAAAAAAAAAAAAAAAAAAAAAAAAAAAAAAGGGCTAACTTTACTGGTTAGATTTTTTTTTTTTTTTTTTTTTTTTTTAATTCATTAAAGTAATTTTTTCCAAAAAAATTGCATTTGAAAGACCGCTGCGCAAATACAGTGTGACATAAAATATTGCAACAACCACCATTTTATTCTCTAGGGTGTCTACTAAAAAAAAAAAAAAAAATATATACGTTTGGGGGTTCTAAGTAATTTTCTAGCAAAAAAAAATGGTTTTAACTTGAAACCAACAAATGGTCAGAAAAAGGTTTAGTGTTTAAGTGGTTAAACTTTTTTCACTTCCACAGGAAGTCTAATCTGTTGACAAATTGTTACAATGTTTATACTTAAGTTCAACTGATAAAGAATGTTTTGTTTCTTGGCAGACTGCCCGGTTTTTCTCTTCCTTTCTTTTGAGGGCTGTGGCTTCAGAAGGGCGGAGAGAATTCTTTGCATAGAAAGACTTGTGAAACACTTTAGTCAAGATCGCGATAACGATTGACGATTAATCACGATAACGATGCTTGACGATTAATTGTGCAGCTCTAGTGTAAACCGGCCCATAAACCCAGATGGCTTGGGTTTTTTTACTTTACCAACTATGCCTGACTATGTTGCAATTTTACCAACTATGTTTTGTGCTATATTATGTGAACATGGATGTCAATAGTGGGCATGATGCCATTTGTACCTCCATGTTATGATAGGCAGAGATAGAGATTCACCCACAGTGCGTTTTTGCGTCCGGGTACATGTTTCCTTTAAAGTCCCAAAATCCCCCCTCTATCCCATTAAAATCCAGAGCACGCGATATGCAAGTGTCAGTTTTCCAACTGTTCCAGCAGCTTTAATACTTGTAAGCAGCCCACAGATGATTCAATTTCAGTGGAAGGAAAGGAAAATTGCTAGATTTTCCCCCATTAACAACACTGAATGCCTCCCGCAGCGCCATTGTTCCCTGCTGGCGGGAAGCCTTCCCAGTTGGGAAAAAAATGTTTTAAAAATCTAACAGGCTGGTCGTTGGCGCAAACTTAGGTACAATCAGCCTGCCCATAGATGGATCGAATCTCAACTGGTCCTTTCTTTACCCAGACTATTTTGGATCCATGTATGGCCAGCTTTAGTCACCAACTGGGTAAAGCAGAGGTTTGACTTCAATGTGCCTTGTTTGCAAGTATGTTCTGGGTCACCAATTCAGATTACCTAGAGTAGGGAGTGCCAGGCAACCAGCATTTTCAAAGAGGTCAGCAATGCCAGCCTACATATCTTTCACAATACATGTTCATACAAGGCCAACATAATGACAGAACAAATAAAAGAAACGGGAGGGGGACGCCTCTCCAAGTGTAGCATTAACATCATTTATTGCACAAAACTAAAAACTCTTTACAAGATATAAGTGGGAGTCATGCTCGTCATAAATATGTAGTACTGGAAGTTCTACTGCGTCCCACAGGCTCCTCGTATGATCCGGGTAGCCGGGAAAGGGGAACCTTGTTCCATACAAGACAGAAAGTGAGAGAAAATCCTTTCAAGTGAGGGAATCCCGGGGTGTCAGCAAAATCACCACTGGAAGATTTCTGCTCTACTCTCATTCTAGTGTCAACCCAAATACTTGGGATATTCTTTTAGTTTAAGTAATAATGGTAAACAGGACAACTAGAGAGGGTAATCTTGCTTATAGAGGCACAGACCCCAATAAAAACCTGATGAAACTTAATCTCTCTCCACACTATCCAAAACTACTACAAAAAAAAAAAAAAAAAAAAAAAAGTTTAGCCTTTAGCTACACTTTAAGGCTCCACGTTCAGGATAGGTTTGATTGCGGGAAACCACAAAACGCTGTAATTTGCATTTTCCCACAGCACATCATGGCCAAGTGTACATAAAGCCTAATACTTCCCAGATATCTTTTCCTGCAATTAAACAATCAACTTTAGATTTACCAAAACTACATAATATATGGACCTACCCTCATCTATCCAGGCAGACAGGCCCTTGCACTACATAGTCGATGAGATTCAAAAAAAGATTGTGTCTGACAAGCTTCAGGCTGACCATACATTATAAAATCACCTTTAGACCCCTTTCACACTGGAGGCGTTTTTCAGACACTTTAGCGCTAAAAATAGCACCTAAAAAATGCCTCATCTGCAGTCCCAGTGTGAAAGCCTGAGTGCTTTCACACCTTGGCGCTGCGCTGGCAGGACGCTAAAAAAGTCCTGCAAGCAGCATCTTTGGGACGGTGTAGACACCGCTCCTAAAGTGCCCCTGCCCATTGAAATCAATGGGTGGAACCTGCAAAGCACCTAGGCAACAGCGCTTTTAACCATTTATTCAGCCGCTAGCGAGGGTTAAAAGCGCCCCCGCTAGCAGCCGTAAAGCGCCTCTAAAATGACGGTAAATCGCCGCTAGTACTAGCGGTGCTTTACCGCTGACACAGCAGTGCTGTAAGTGTGAAAGGGCTCTTACAATAGGTTCACACTTGTGAGGGTCGGGAACGAAGCAATTTCATGTACACTGCCGGCAGAACGCACTTCTCTTTAGCAGATGCGCCATTAATTCTTAATGGCACCCCCACACATCAGCAAAATATTCAAACGAACAGGCTATTGTGCCCACGCCAACGAGTGCTGCACAAGTGCGAACCTAGACTTAAAGAACATAAATAAAAGAGAAACATACATGACAGAGAAAGCAGAGAGATGCAAACTCAAGCTTATAGAAGAGAAATCTTCCGATGAGGACACAAGTGCTGGTGTCACCCTTGGATTCCCTCACTTTGGATGGATTTCCTGTCATTTTCTGTTTTGCCCATGGAACAGGAAACAAAAGGAAATCTCCCCAATGGGACAAAAAAAATAAATATCCAAAATGAAAAAAAGCTTTGCCTTTAGTTGGACTTTAAAGTGGAACTTCAGTCATTTTTCATCATTCCATCTATTAAATCCTCTGCCCTTGTCGTTTTAACTATGAATAGTAAAACATTTTTCTGCCAGTAAATACCTTATACAGCCCACTTCCTGTTTGGTAAAAAAGCCTAAACTAATGACATCATGCACAGCTCTCGTGAGAGAGTTTGCCAGGAATAGGGAGGGATGAGTTATAAGAGGGCCAATGAGAGCTGCAGGGCTGGAGGTGTGCCTCTGTGTAAATACAGGAAGTGAACAGGAAGCAGCTTCAGCTGCCCACAATTAAAATGGATGCAGCCAGACTCAGTGGAGGGAGATTTCTGCAGCATATTTGGCAAATACAGAATCACAGTATATATAAAGTGCAAAGTGGTTGGAGGGGTACTTCAGAATGGCAAAGATGTTTTATTACAAATTATATGAGCAGACTGCAGTAACTCTTTAAAAGAGAAGTATGGGAATCACAGTTATTGTAGTTTTATACTTAGGTGGATGCAGCAACGGTTCGATGCTGGCGCCTCTACACTGAGAGCTGAGCCATCGAACACCACCAGTGGCTCGGTTGTCTCGGCTCCCCGAGCAGAGAGCTCCTGCCTGTGAATCAGCTGCTCTGCTCCTCCAGGCTCATTGGAGACCATAGGTAAAGCCCAGCCAAACGAGCTCAGGCTGGACTTCTCCTTTAAGGTTCACCATACACATTTCATTCTCTCCATAACATCAATTTAGGATTAACCAAATCTATGTAATATGAGGACCTACTGTACCTCATCTAACCAGACAGGCCTTTGCACCTTAGGCCTGGTTCAAATGCTGCGTTTCCAGCAGCTCATTCAAATGAATAGGATGCTGTACCCGCGCAAACGTGTGTCGCACAAGTGTGAACCTAGACTTAAAGCGGAAATTCATTTAAATACCAACTATACCTAAACCTACTCCCACCCCAAGTCTAAGCCTATTCCATCTACCCTGTAAATGAAAGATCTGTATACTTATCTATGTTGAGGGTTTCTCTGGCTCTGTCACATGATCGAGCCCAGCGCTGGCTTCAGTGAAGAGGAGAGATCAACAATGGCGGCAGAACCTGAGCTACGACGTCACCCAGGGGCTCCTCTATGCTGAAGCCGGTGCTGGGACCCAAGAATGTGACCAGACTGCCCTTGGTACTGTAAGTATACAAGTCTTTCCTTTCACAGAGTGGATCGATTAGGCTTAGAATGGGGGTGGGAGTAGATTTAGGTATAGTTTGACTGAACTTCCTCTTTAACGTCTTGCCGACCGCCAACAGTACATTTACTGCTGCTGGGTGCCTGCCCCATGAACCACAACCTATCCCTACGTCACCCTGTACTTCCTGGTTTAGAGGCACGCATGGCCCCTGCTGACCTGTTCTGCGATTGGACACAGCATGGGTATGTCAGCAAGTTACAGCCAATTATTTTGTCTGTCTACCTGATCAGCTGTGGCCAATCACAGCACATAGATCTGTGTTTTGGAAAACAATACACGGATCTAGCTAGATTTCTCCCTCCTTTCAGTTATTGATCATAACTGAAAGAGAGGAGAGACACAAGCCAGATGATTTGTAAGTAAAAGCAGCACAAATACACTGGTTAGGAACTCAGTGAACCCATTGCGTGCCCTCCTGATCACTCCTGTCACCCAGCCAGTGCCATTAGTACAATAGTATCACTGTATTAGTGTCACTAGCGACATCAGTGTCAGTTAGCATCAGATTGTCCGCAACTCTATAGGTGGCTGATCACTGCCATTACTAGTATAGCGTCTGTATGGATCAGTATCTTGATCACAAGCAGAACTATACTAGTGTCTCAAAAACGCAGTTTGGTTTTTACCAAAGACGTGTAGCAGAATACATTTTTATAGGATATGGTTTATAACAAAGTAGGATATATTGTTTGTAACTTTCAATATTTTTTTGTTTATAGAAAAATAAACCCAGTGGTTAAAAAAACTCCAAAAAAAAAAAAAAATATATATATACAAATTAAAATTTGTGTACAGTGTTGCATGACTGAGCAATTGCCAGTTGAAGTAACAGTGCTGAATAATAAAAAATGTGCTGGTCATTAGCCGCTTGCCGACCGGCTCACGCTGATAAACTTCGGCAGAAGGGCACATACAGGCATACTAACGTACCTGTATGTTGCCCTTTAAGAAGAAGTTTACGGGCGCACGCACCGCCGCGACCTCCGCGAGTGTGATCACGGGTCCCGTGGACCCGATGTCCGCGGGGATACCCGCGATCGTGTCACGGAGAGGAAGAATGGGGAAATGCTGATGTAAACAAGCATTTCCCCGTTCTGCCTAGTGACAGGACACTGATCACGGCTCCCTGTAATCGGGAGCAAAGATCAGTGTCGTGTCACGCGTAGCCCCTCCCCACAGTTAGAATTACTCCCTAGGACACACTTAACCCCTTCACTGCCAGTCACATTTACACAGTAATCCATGCATTTTTAATCGCACTGATCGCAGTATAAATGTCAATGGTCTCAAAATAGCGCCAAAAGAGTCCAATCTGTCCGCTATAATGTCGCAGTCACTATTAAAAAATCGCTAATCGCCGCCATTACTAGTTAAAAAAAAAAATAATTTATTAATAAAAATGACATTAAACTATCCCCTATTTTGTAGACGCTATAACTTTTGCGCAAACCAAACGCTTATTGTGATTTTTTTTTACCAAAAATATGTAGAAAAAAATACGTATCGGCCTAAACTGAGGAAAGAAAAATGTTCTATATATTTTTTGGGGATGTTTATTATAGCAAAAAATAATGCGTTTTTTTTTCCAAAATTGTCGCTTTTTTGTTTATAGCGCAAAAAAATAAAACCCGCAGAGGTGATCACCAAAAGAAACCTCTATTTGTGGGGAAAAAAGGACGACAATTTTGTTTGGGAGCCACGTCGCAGGACTGCGCAATTGTCAGTTAAAGAGACACAGTGCCGAATCGCAAAAAGTGCTCTGGTCTTTTGCCAGCCAAATGGTCCGGGGCTTAAGTGGTTAAAACCTTCCAGAGGTCAAGTGGCAAAAGAATAAACACAAGGAAAAATGGATGGCAGCAGAAGCAGAGAGATGTAAACCCAGCCTTTATAGATGGGAAATGTTCAGATGGGGACACTAGTTATTGTATCACCCTTGGATTCCCTCAGGAATTTCCTCTCACTTCCTGTTTTGGCTACGGGACAGTTAGTGAAGTGAAATCTCCCCAACGGGACAGATAGCAAAAAAAAAAAAAAAAAAAAAAAAAAAAAAAAAAAAAAGGCCCTTTCACACCAAACGCAGTGGGCTGCAATTGGATGCACTCCAATGGCATAGACAGCCCAAATTCAAGGTAATCCTAATGGGCATAGTTCACATCACTGCAGTGGAAGGGGGGGGGAGGGAAGAACAGGCTGTATTTCTTCTGCACCGCAAATGCAGGGAACACGCTTCAACGCACTGCACCCCTCTAATGCCCCTTTCATACGAGGCGGATCTGCTGGACCGACTTCGTTACCTCAGTGGGGGTGCGCTCCACTGATCAGGCGGATGACAGGTCCGTCTCTGCTCACTGTGTAGGGACGGACCTGTCAGAGCCCCACTCTTCTCTATGGGGAGATCGAATGAAAAACGGATAGCCTGTCTGTTTTCACCCGTTCCACTGGACGGATGGCAAACATATAGCCATCCATCTATTTTAAGCAGATCTTGTCGGAACAGATGGCAGGCGTCAGCGGACACATCTCCGCTGACATCCGCCTGCACATAGAAATCAATGGGTGGCCCGCTCGGATCAGCGCAAAAAAAAAAAAACACAGGTGCTTTTAACCCTTTCTTCGGCCTCAAGCGGGGGTTAAAAGTGCTCCGCTGTCGGCCGAAAAGCGTTGCTAAAACTAGCGATGCTGACGCCGGCAACGCCCCGGTGCGAAAGTACCCTTAAGCAGCACCGTAGCTATGACCAAAGGTTTCTCCCCCCCCCCACTTAAAACTGAATGGGTTGTTTTACAAAGTGATTGTTTACAATCACTTAGGCTGGGCTCACATACGTTGCAGGCGTAGTTCACAGCAGGGGGTCCAGTGTGTCCCTTCTCACTGAATTCACACCTGACTCGGAACCAAAGATGCACAGGACCCTTTTTAAGGCTGCGTTCACAGTGATGCAAATTGGATGCGGTTTTCTCTGCATCCAATTCGCATGACAGGAGACTGTGTCTGGCTCTCAATGGAGCCAGTTCACAAATATTTAGGGCAGCCGCAGAGCGCATTGGCACAGGAGTCCTGTACACCTTTGGCTCAGTTGCAGGTCCGAATTCAGGCAAAAATTTGGGCCCGATTCGTCCCTGAAATGGAGAACAGGGATGCACCGGACCCCTGCTGTGAGCCGTTCCGTACAACAGTGTGTACCCAGCATTAATGCTAGACTGTGGCTGCCCCAGAGATGTGTGAATGGGCTCCATTGAGAACTGGTCACAGTCTCCTGCCATGTGAATTTTGGGGGGGGGGGGGGCGGCATTCATCTAATTTGCATATATGTGTGAACCCAAGCAAAAAAAAACGTATATAAAAAATACATGGCAAACGCAGTGCTAAACACATTCAAGTGCACTTCAAATGTATGTAAACATGCGGTTATGTGCAGTTTTGGGTGTGAATGGGTCCTTACTCTGTCAAAAATGGGGGGGGGCGTTTTGCCCTTAGCCTAGGTTTCCACTATTGTGACCTGAAAGTTACACGATTTTGCCATGACTTGAAGCAAAGCCTGTGAATTCTTGAGGTCTATGGACCTCAAGTCGCATCAAAGTGGTACCAAAGTAGTTCAGGGACTACTTTGAAGTTGCACATATATGAACAGTTCTCATTGGAAATCATGAAGATTGAAAAAAGTGCTAATTGTCACAGAAACCAGCTAGACTACCCCACATCCCTAAAATACAAAACTGAAAAGCAAGTTTCCTCTAAATGTGACTTTGAATAGGGTAGGTGGCTAATGAGGTGTGAAACTAGTATTAAAAAGTATAATTTTGCTATACTTTTTAATACTCATTTCACACCTCATTAGCCACCTACCCTATTCAAAGTCACATTTAGAGGACACTTGCTTTTCAATTTTTTATTGGAAATCACGGGGTACGACTTGGCATGCGACTTTGCAGTCCCGAGTTGCACGACAACTAGTGGAAACATAGCCTTAGTTCTTTAAGGACCTGTTCACACCAGAGTGTTAGCAGGAAAGGCGCGTTGAGAACACACAGGTACCAATAATTGCTAATGGCACCCCAAGACGCATCTAACAAATGCAACAGGTTTGTGGCATGTCACAGCCCTACCATATGGTTTGCCATTTCTAAAAGTCACACCTGCCATAGTTTTGGCACCCCACTGAAATGAACAGGCTGCCAAACTGAACGAGACATTGGGGGGGTCACCACACACATTACAATCAATCGGCTTTAGATTTACCAAATCTATGTAACGTGAGGACCTACCTCATCCCTCCAGACAGGCCCTTACACTATACAATCAAAAGGCCTGTGTGATGTCCCCTCATCTACATAGATGTAAGTGAGAGACAAACTACTACTACTACTGATCTCTAATAGATGAAGAGCCTTGTAGGAGACACAGGGAAGGCCTGAGGCCGGCTACTCACTTTGAGCCTCTTGACCACCTCATCGTTGGTGATCTTGTCGGAGATCTCCTTGACCCCGGGCGGGTAGATGACGATCTTGCTCTCGGCGGCTTTGATCTGGCCTGTAGAGGGGAAGTCCATTCTTCCAGGTGGTGCCGGGGGTGGAGGGGACGGTGGTGGTGGTGGCGGCGGTGCCTCTTCCGCGCTCCTCTAGCGGCCTCTATCGGTCACAAAACAAAATGTCACCAATCACGGTCTATGGAACAAAAAACAGCCCGGCCAGATGTACCCCCGGATCCCGGACACAGCGCGGGGGGTGGAGGAGGAGGAGAGGCCCGGGGTGGGTAAAGGCCCAGGCCGGGGGTGGTGGTAGTAGTAGAGAGGGGGACAGTGGGCTCCGGGCCGGTAAGGAGGGAGGCCTGTAAGGAGACGGGACGCTGCCGGAGAGGAGAGCCGAGCACCCTGAGGAGGCCCCGGCCTACACTGCAGGCCTCACTCCAGCCTGGATAGCACTGCGGCCCTCACACTGCGGGAGGACTACAAGTCCCAGCGTGCCGGCCCAACCCGTACTTCCTCAGGAGTTGAAGGGCCCCACCAGAGTAAGTCAACGTCACCCGGGGGAGACCAGCCGCCCCCTAGGACCTTCCACTAGCGCCCCCTACCGTGTACAACTTCTTACCTCCAGCAGAGGAGGGCGAGCTCCCCCTTCATGTATCCGGCGCCCGGTGTGTAGGGGCGGCTCTCAGGAGAGGAGGGAGGAGGAGTGTGAGCAGAGGTGGGGGAGGAAGGCCTCTCCGCGTGCACCTCGCTCCCCTGACTGGAACCTTCCAACGCCGTGAGACGGACACGTGACTCCCGCACCGGACTCTATCCTGACCACAAGCGGGAACACCGGGGCTTCTCTGAACGAGGGGGGGGGGGACGGACACGCGCTCAGGCTCGCGGCCGCTACGCTCACTCACGCCGTCCCTGTCCTAGAGTTGCTTCGGGGAGGAAACCGGGGTAGGGTGCGGGCGGACAGCGACCCCTAGTGGTTGGCGCCAAAATGTGACGGAGAGGTGCAAGTCCAGGAAACAAAACCTCTGTCACCTTGCTGGAGATCCCGGTCATGTGTCTGGCGGGCATTGAGAGAGAGGAGGGTGGCCCGGGGACTTCCTGGAAAGAGACCTTTCCCAGCATTACAATCAATCATTAATACTTCTCCCTTTTATTGTCAGCTGTTGGATGACAGATGTCCCCAATTCCAGGGAATAGAGCGGAGAACTTAAAGTGCAACTTGACCCATAACAACTTGATAAAAAATAATGTTCTTTAGCAAAGAACTTACATTCCACATTATTAATTATGCTACCAACATTCGTTGGTGCTGTAAATTGCCTCCAGCAATGTTCCTGTATCTTCTTGCTGGAGGCGGCCATTTTGCTGGAGCCCAGAGCCCCTGAGCAGCAGAAAATCATAAAGTGGAACTAAACTCATCAATTTAACAGTTTCAAAAAACAGTTGTATTCCTGGAATGTCAGGATTGCTAACTGTCACATTTGCTTATGTCCTCAACCAAACTGTGAACACGTCAAATGGCTGGAATCATAACTGTTCACATATCTGATCTCCAAAATACGCCCCTTTCTAACCAACTACACAACAAAGCTCTTAATTCACTTGCTGGTCATCTCTCGCCTTGACAACTGCAACTCCCTTCTCATTGGCTTGCCTCTACATAGGTTATCCCCCCTTCAATCCATCATGAATGCTGCTGCCAGACTCATCCACCTTACCAATCGCTCTGTCTCTGCTACTCCTCTCTGCCAATCCCTCCACTGGCTTCCACTCACCCAACAAATTAAATTCAAAATACCAACAACTAACAAAGCCATCCACAATTTAGCTACATCACTAGCCTAGTCTCTAAATATCAACCTACTCATTCTTTTCGTTCCTCCCAAGACCTCCTGCTCTCTAGCTCCCTCGTCACCTCCTCCCATGCTCGCCTCCAGGACTTTTCCAGAGTCTCTCCAATCCTATGGAACTCCTTACCCCAATCTGTCCGATTATCCTCTACTCTATTAGCTTTTAGACGATCCCTGAAAACCCTACTCTTCAGAGAAGCCTATCCTACCCACACCTAACAACTGTATTTTCATTTTCTCCATCGGCTCATCCCCCACTTTTTTTTTACCTTTTTTGTTTCACTAGACCCTCCCTTCTAGATTGTAAGCTCTAAGAAGCAGGGCCCTCTGATCCCTCCTGTATTGAAATGTATTCTAACTGTACTGTCTGCCCTCATTTTGTAAAGAGCTTCCCAAACTGTTGGCACTATATAAATCCTGTATAATATAATATGCAGCATCATGGCAGTTGCAGATCAAACAGAAGCAGCTTTCTTGGCTGTAAAGCAGTGGTCATCAACCCTGTCCTCAGGGCCCACTAACCGGCCAGGTTTGCAAGATAACTGAAATACATCACAGGTGATATAATTTGCTGCTCAGTGATTGCAGTATTCTAGTCTGCATCTCCCCAAGGTAATACATAAAACCTGGCCTGTTAGTGGGCCCTGAGGACAGGGTTGATGACCACTGCTGTAAAGGATAGGAGGGTTTAATTCCACTTTAAGGCTTTCAGCTGTTCAGCCTCTACAAACTGAACACAGTGCCTAAAAATGGAGAGCAACATGTGCAGAACAGGGTGAGACAGTGTATTACTGGATTGTAAACAGTATAAGCACTTATTTTTAATGTTTTATATAGCTAAACCTGCAAAAGGGGCCAGCATGAAGTCATGTATCAGGATTTAATTTTCTGCCTAAAGTTCCACTTTAAAGCATATATCAAGGCAATAAAACAAAACAAATGGGAAAAAAACAAATATGCATTACATCTCTGTAACTTGTGCACGTTCCTGTGTTTTATCCCTTTAAAGCTGAACTCCACAAAGTGAAAAAGTCCTCCCTTGTAGCGAGGCTGTGCCCACATTGCAAAGGTTACATGCTCCTTTAGTCATGGATAGTAGTTTCCAAATTGCAGCCCTTTATATGTCTTTAGCCAGCCCTTGGGGCACTATTCCTCCAACTGATGTGAAGAATTATTCCTCCCACTGACACCAATGATGTGGCACTATTCCTTTCACTGACACCAACAGTAAGGCATAATTCCTCCCACTGACAAACAATGGGGCATAATTCTTCCCACTGACACCAATGATGGAGCACTATTTCTTGTACTGACACCAACGAGGGGGCACTATTCCTCACACTGACACCAACAATGATGGGGTACTTTTACTTCCACTGACACCCAACAATGGGGCACTATTCCTTCCACTGACAAACAATGGGGTATAATTCTTCCCACTGACACCAACGATGGGGCACTATTCCTTCCACTGAGAACAACGATAGGACATTATTCCTCCCACTGACACCAGCAATGGAACATTGTTCCTCCCACCGACACCAACAATGGGGCACTATTCCACCCAATGATGAGGCATTATTCCTTCCACTGACACCACCAAGTGGAGCTTAATTCTTTTCACTTGCACCAACCATGGGAAACTAGTCTTTCAACTGACACCAACAATGGGCACTATTTCTCCCACCAACACCAACAGTGGGCACTATTCCTCCCACCGATACCAACAATGGGCACTATTCCTCCCACCGACACCACCAATGGGCACTATTCCTCCCACCGACACCAACGATGAGGCACTATTCCTCCCACCGACACCAACGATGAGGCACTATTCCTCACACTTGCACCCCCAAGTGGGGCATAATTTATCCCACTGGCCCCACCACTACTGGGCACTATTCCTCCCACTGACACCAATGGTGGGGCACTATGCCTCCCAATGACAAGGCACCATTCCTTCCACTGACACCACTAAGTGGAGCATAATTTATCCCACTGACACTACCATTGGGAACTATTCTTTCAAATGACACCAACAATAGGCACTATTCCTTCCACTGACACCAACCGTTAGGCCACTTTCACACTGAAGCAGCGGCCGCGTCAGCAGTAAAGCGCCGCTAGTTTTAGCGCTTCTCCTGTCATTTTAGCAGTGCTTTTCGGCAGCTAGCGGGGCGCTTTTAAGCCCTGCTAGCGGCCGGAAAAGGGTTAAAAGCGCCGCTGCCGAAGCGCTTTGCAAGTGCTTTGGCAGTGCTAGATATTGATTTCAATGGCAGCAGCGTTTTGGGAGCAGTGTATTCACCACCCCTAAACCACCCCAAAGATGCTGCTTGCAGGACTTTTTTTCCCGTCCTGCAAGCGCACCGCTCCAGTGTGAAAACACTCGGGTTTTCACACTGGGGAGACAAGAGAGGTGCTATTTTTAGCACTAAAATGCCTGTAAAGCGCCTCAGCTTGAAAGTGGCCTTAGGCATAATTCCTCCCACTAACACCAATTATTGATTTACCTTAATTTCCTGTCCCATAGCTAAAACAGGAAGTGGGAAGAAATCCAAAGTGAAGATTTGGAAGATTTCTCCTCTGTTCCTAATCTGGTGACAAGCCAAAATTTGTAATTTTGTTCCATTTTCGGTGATAATGGTGCACAGGACAAATAGAGGGGGTGAATCTCCCTAATGGGGGGCAGAAACATCAATGAATCCTGGCAGGTCTAATGCCTCTATAATCCAGAACTAAAATAGTTTTCCCTACGGGCCCCTTTCTCACGGGGCGGACTCCGCCAGGAGTTTGCTTGCTCAGTGGGGGATCTCTAAGCTAATCCCCACTGAGCAGGCAGATGACTGGTCCGTGTCTGAGCAGACACAGCCCGCTCTTCTCTATGGGCAGTCAGATAATAGATATAAACTGACTGCCTGTCCATTTACAAAGAACTGCCATCCAATCCACTGGACAGAAGGGGACTGGATCAGATTGGATGTAGGCGGGTGTAAACAGACACTTGTCCATTTACGCCCGCTGCTCCATAGAGGAGAATGGAGGGTCCAAGTGGGTCTGCCTAAAAAACTGACAGGTGGACCCGATCGGAGCGCTAGTGTGAAAGTGGCCTTGGTTATACTTTAACACAGCAGTTTTGTTTTTTCTTAGATCTAAAAAAAAAAAAAAAAAAAAAGGGGTCTGCGTACAACTGACAAAGTCCCATAACACACCATGCCCTTCAAAAGTTAAAATGTATTTATCTCTGAAGCTTTGTGTAATGGTAAAACTTTCATATTTTAGTAGGACATGTTTTTTAGCTGGATTATGCGACAAACAAATTAAAGTGCCACTAAGCGATATCCTTATACTCTAAAAATAATCCACACACTTCTGCTACTTAAAGGCTCTGTAATCTATTTTTTCATTAAATTGTTTCCTACTGTGTTTTTCTGCCTAACTGTAACATCCTCCATGAGCTTTGGAACCACCCTCCCCCCCTCACTTCTGTTTGTTTGGAACAATTAGTACACGTTAGTTGCAGTCATGTGCACTGCTCTATACACATCCCATAGTCCATAATCCATCTCAGGAGTGAGCATGAGAGGCTGGCTTCATTCCTACATACAGTGGGGCCATGGAGAACGAACGTAGCCACCCTCTAACAGAAAGTCTGATCATAGCAGGAAAAAAAAAGGAATTTCGCGAAGGCTGCGAGTACTAAAAGGTACTGTTTGAGTGCAAAAATACATACTTGAATAGAGATTTTTTTTTTTGTAAGTGTGTGAGCTGGTGGGGTTCGGTAGCAGTTATACACGCTGCCTGGGGTAAGCAAACTTGTAGGCACAGATACCAATCCAATTAGGTAGTGACACACAGTGCAGTGTTTATTTGTGGTATTTTCAAATATATTTACAGGTGGTGTACAATGATCCAGAAAATAAACAAGGCAAAACTTCTAAAAACAAAATCCTAGTCGGATCCCGACACTAACTACACAAACTGCAGTCCTCCCTATCAGGCTGCACAAGCCTAAAGCCTGTCAGTCTCCGCATACACAGCTTGTTTGTTTTTACCAACCTTAACTGCTCTCTCAGGCAGGACCTGTCTGTTCCCTAGGTATGAGAGCACTGGCTGTCTGTCTCAGGTGAGTATAAATTGACCCAGGGGAGAGGACCAAGAGCCGAACTGGACCATGGATGAGAGATCTCTGAATGTATATGAAAGGACCCTGGGAGATGTGTAAACCCTGAACAGGACTTTTCCCTGCTTTCTCTGGGACGCTCTCCTACAAGTGGAACTAAACCCATCAGTTTAAGGATGCACTTACACTATCACTTTGGATCGGTCCTGGGCACGGTTCAGCCTCTTGGGCTGGTTTGTTTGTGTAGTGTCAGTGCTCCAAACTGCACTTTGAATAGGTGGTCCCAGATGCAGTTCACTTGTGGTCTGGTACAGTTTTGCTTTAGTGTGAGTGCAAACCATGCTGGAGCACAGTTCTCTTCATAGAGGATTGTGTACTGGAATAGGGATCACTGGTGTGGTTAGCAGGGGTTTGTGTCTATGAACACTTCCTTAATAGTAAATGTGAGTGCAGACCAATGAGGGAGTGGGGACGGGTGGGAAACAAACTCTGGCTCAGTTCAGTTTAACCGGCCCCAGTGTGAGTGCACCCTAAAGCCTGGTACACACTACCTGAGGGGTTGCACGAAAAATAAAACTGACAGCAGCACTGTACTAACCATGCAAAATTAGTCCAGTGATCTCCCCCGCCGAGCTATTGTGTTCTAAACACTATGATCAGCGCTGTTTGCCAATGGGCCGGCATTTTTTGGACAGACTGACTTACACACGAGCAGAATATCGGACGGTATTTTTTGTACCGGCAAATGTCTCCCCACATTCTGCCCGTGTGTATGAGGCTCAACTGTTACCCAAAACAGTTACATTCTAGGAAAGCCTTGAATGATAACTGTCAAAGTTGCTTGTGCTCTCTACCATACTATCAAGCAATCAGGCAAGTTGGTGTTATATTTGATAGCGTGCAACACCATGGCAACTGCAGAGCAAACAAAGGCTAAGATGGCAACTTCCTTGTGTGTAAAGCATAGGAGGGTTTAGTTCTGCTTTGAACCAGAGCTTAGAGGCAAATCCGGAGCTAGGAATTAAATGAAATTGAGACATGACCGGGTGGAAGGGGAACCAGGTAGCAGAGGAAAGTGTTTTAATAGAGTGGGGAAAGTATATAGTACCTACTTGAATAGCTGGAGAAGTGGAGTGATGGAGAGGCGTATAGGAGGGTGGTTTTCAGGGAGGAGTGTTACAGATCTAGTCGGAGAGTAGAAGTCGTCACCACCCTCCTGCCCACCCTGATTGTTTTTGGTCATTGTTGCCATCCCGGCAAGTTGTGGAAGTTTGGCATTCTTGGGTTCTTAAACTAGTTGAAATCTGGTGTTTTAGGAAAAAGGTGGTTACCCAACTTAGGTATGGTGTCCTCTAGTTCGTCCGGTAAATGAGGATTATTCTGTTATAAACATATTATGAGATAGAGATCACAAAGGAGGAAAGACATAAACAACCTCTGGACTTGGAGTCAACTTACAAGATACAGCTAGGGTTCCAATCATATGTGCACTACGTATATTCACCGTAAGTGTTAGACTACCTCATGGGGTCCACTAGGTAGTACTGGAGACTATATTTATGTGTATGTCTAGGCACACCTGGGCCTCTATATACCATTTTATTTGTTACCCATCTAGATGTATCCCAAAATCTACCTTTAGTTGCGAGGGGGGCCATAGCCACCACTGGTTCGTCGCTCTCTATGATCTATCCTGTGTGTAAGTATTAAGAAACTGCTTATCTTATATAAAGTATGCATTTATATTTGTAAACTGTTACCAATTAAACTCTGTCTGTGCTTATTCCTGTACAGGGTATAGAACTGTACTTTTAACCCTTTATGATCCTGAAGAAGTGCTACTAAACGCAAAACATGTTCAACATAGTCCTGTTCTAGTGTGGGCCCACGCATTCCCCTACAATTGCTGGGTGTTTACTATCAGTTTTCTGGTGATGCTCTTTACTATGCTGAATAATTGTTAATGGGAGTACTTTGGGGGCACCCTATCTATTTTTGGGAGGGTGGGTATACCCACATACTAGTCCAGGTTATTATAGATATGTTTTATTTGGTTTTAATGGTTTTGCTAATAAAATACCATATTTAAATTTATATATTCTTGTTTCTTTATTGTTGATATGGTGCCCATAAAGTCCCATCCTCTTGCAATTGCAATTTGTCTTCTGCATGTTTAGGGTCGTTGTCCTGCTGGAAGGTAAATCTCCACCCCATCTCAAGTCTTTTGCATACTCTAACAGGTTTTCTTTTAAGATTGTCCTGTATTTGGCTCCATCTATCTTCCCATCAACTCTGACCAGCTTCCCCGTCCCTGCTGAAGAAAAGCATCCCCACAACATGATGCTTCCACCACCATGTTTCACGGTGGGAATGGTGTGTTCAGGGTGATGTCCAGTGTTAGTTTTCTGCCACACATAGCATTTTGCTTTTAGGCCCAAAAGTTTAATTTTGGTCTCATCTGACCAGAGCACCTTCTTCCACATGTTTGCTGTATCCCACACATGGCTTCTCGCAAACTGCAAATTGGACTTCTTATGACTTTCTTTCAATAATAGTTTTTTTCTTGCCACTCTTCCATAAAGGCCAGATTTGTGGAGTGCACGGCTAATATTTGTCCTGTGGACAGATTTTTCCACCTGAGCTGTGGATCTCTGCAGCTCCTCCAGAGTTACCATGAGCCTCTTGGCTGCTTCTCTGATTAATGCTCTCCTTGCCCGGCCTTTCAGTTTAGGTGGATGGCCATGTCTTGGTAGGATTGCAGTTGTGTCATACTCTTTCCATTTTCGGATGATGGATTGAACAGTGCTATGTGAGATGTTCAAAGCTTGGGATATTTTTTATTACCTAACCCTGCTTTAAACGTTTCCATAACTTTATCCCTGACCTGTCTGGTGTGTTCCTTGGCCTTCATGACGCTGTTTGCTCACTAAGGCGCTAACAAACCTCCGAGGGCTTCACAGAATCGGGGATCTGTTCTGCATAAGCTGAGCTTTTTTTTTTTTTTTTTTTTTTTTTTTTTTGGAGAAAAGGTTAAAACCACGTGTGAATGAAAGTTGACTGTCATAAGTACCTCAACACCTCTGGTAGTGTCCGGTAGATTGATTGTCCCAATCCCTGTAGTTGCCACTTTTGCGGGACAGCTTCCTCTGCATGTAGATTTGGAGAAAAATATAAATCATGGCATGTTAAATAAAAATGAATTCATAAAACAGGCCAACTCACATTTTGGTGCCTCAAATGTTAGACCTTTTCCTGAGTATATCTGACCAGCTTATTCCAAAAATTGCACCATTTTTTCCCTTTCAGCTCCAGTTTTTGAGATACAGCATAAATGCCAAATACTACTCTTCACTCTGGTTGCCCATCAAAAATCAGGATATAAATATAGCAAAATACATCAGGATGATACAGGCAGCACCATCATGAAGTAACCATAACTTCTACGGTGCTCAATCTGCAAAAATATAACAATATTAGTGGCAATATACACACACCTCCTATATGATCATAAAATGATAATGTTACAGTTGAAAGGACATAAACACTCTCACTATATCTGCTAACCTGTACACAAAAACACAAACTAGGTAACGGAAGAACAAATTGATAAGCAAGATCTTTTCTAAAACTGACTAAAAATGATATACATTTAACCATATTTAAGAAACTAGAGCTGATGCTGTCTAGCCAATGCAATTTTCTGAATCAGCACCCCATATAACGCCAGGAACAGGTCTAAAAAGCAAGAAAACCAAGAAAAAGTTCTGCTCTTGTTGGATTAACTAAATGACAGATTTTTATTAAAGAGAGTAAGGCAGGCCATACAGGGTTCGAATCTTACTCAATTTACTGACAGACCTACTTTATTAACACATATGCCGGCAATATACACAGGTTGGGCTGGGGTGCCTGCGCACTCTGACATTTCAGCAACATGCAGAATTTTATCCTGCACTGCTGCAGGACCTCTCTGCTGGTATAAATGACAGCATTTCCATTTTTCTTTCTTTCAGCATTTTAACATCCTTTAAGTGGGATTTAATTTAATTTAATACCTCTGTGATTGCTTCTCACATCGACCACATGATTGGGAGCACATCCTGCTGGCACCCAGTAAGAATCCTTGGCCAAGAACTGTCTGAATTAGCTTGGTCAGTGTGCTGGGAGCGCACAGTGACCGCTCCCTCAGCACACAATTTTCTTCTACCATGAACGCATATGTGTAGTGGCTGGTCGTTAAAGCCTACCTTACTTGCCACCATACTGTATATATGCGTTATGCAATCAGCAACATCAGCTAATTATTAATGAAAACGTCACTCCCATTTAGAAGCAGCATCCAAAAGACATAGAGGAACAAATAGCTTTTTCTTCAGAGCAGAAACTGGTACAAATCTGCAATAACGTTTGTTAAAATCCCTGTAATGTACATTGATCACACAGAGAGGATTGTTTTTGTTCCTCAACAAAAGTGGAGTTACTCTTTCATCAAAAGTAATTGCAAATAAAAGAAAGAAGTATGTTATGATGAACATACTTTAATTTTCTTTTTTATTGTGTTGCCTGGAATGAGTAGGTCAGTAGGTTATGTGGTTACTATCACCTAACATAATGCTGCTTGTTTTCTGTTTTTTTTTTTTTTTTTTTATTAGATTTTCCCATCATACTTCAGAACAGGACACAAGTGGTTCCTTCTACGGGAAACACAAAGCCCATGAGTTACAAAAGCATTTGAAGGGCCTTCATGCCTCAGCCCTTCTTCTTCCCTTGTGCATTTCTCTACCCCTGTCCATTCTCGCTAAAGTCTTACCAATTTACCCTGGTTTCCATTTCCTGTGAATTAAGGTAAGGTAACTAATTCCCTGGGGGTTGTCTTTACACTCTTTTTTTTTTTTGCCTGGACTCTCTTAAGCCAGAGGTTTACATGCTGCTGTATGTGCGGGATGGGGCTTTAAGTATTCCTTTTGGCAGTTCTACAATGCCTACTGCTTCAGAACCTGGAGGAGCACTGCCTTCTGGAAGTCCTAGTTCCAGGTCAGGTAGTTTGGATGCCCTGCTACCTTACTACTCCAAGATCCAGATGTTTTAGTGGCTTGCTGATGTAGGTTCCCTTTAAGTCTGTGAACTCTGTGTCCTCATGAAACCTCACTCAACATTGGAGCAAGAGTGGGTCAGAACCAGTGTTAGGGAGACCAGTGCACAATGTCGCTGATTATAAAAGGGTGCTTGAGGTTTCTTATAAAAAGTGCTCTCTGACTGCAAGTGGAATTAGTTGGGAGACAGATGTGGTGGTCCTGGGGTCTGTGGAGGAAAGCACTGGTAGCTGTATAGAAGTTTAACGTTTCTGCTGGTTCACTTCTTCCTCTCCTTCCACTTTTGTGGGGTGCTTTTAGATATCAGATAGTTTTCTGTATGCACTATCTTACTTGTATTGTAATACACAGTGGTGGGGGGTTGTTTATTCTCTATCACCAGTAGTAAGTAGTTCATTGTGGTTATGCATTTTATTTTGTTGGGTCCTTTGTGCTTATATCATAGGCTAATCCGCTGTCAACAAAAAACTTCTACTCCTACTACAGTTAAACAAGTTAAAAGAAAGTAATGCAGTTCCTTTAAATCCAAAAGATCATGTTCCTGGTCTAAACGATCTGCCAGCACTGTATAGACATTCGTATGTAGAATAAATTCATGGAAAGTTCAAAAGATCATATATTCCATGCGGCAAGAAATTGTCTTTCTTGACTAAGTAATTTCTCTCACATTTTTGTAAGAATTATGTCCTCTTCATACATTAACTCCATCTTCACATTTCCTTATGCTATATTTCTCCAAAGATGCTACTGTTGCAGATAAGAAAGATGAGCTTCTATTCTCCAGCTAATTTATTAGAAAATAGAGAGAATATAGAGAGAATATAGGGAGAAAGGTAGAAAGTAGGCCTTCCAAAATTAATGTTATGACAGACCCAACTGGGACAGGGGCTTTTGGAGGGGACTATAGGGTAGCCTTCGGGGAGACTGGGGGGGTTTTGTCTTCTTCTCGCAATTAGAGCATGGTCTTGAAACCCTTTGACTGACCAGGAGTAACTACTGGGTTTATGCAGCCAGGAAGTCCCCAGAACAGTGGTGTGTCTGTAAACACATTGTGATGGACAGATCATGCAGACGCAACTTCACCAACCGGGAATACGGACAGATTTCTTATTTTGCCCTGGCTGGTCCTCGAGAGCTGCATAATGCAGCATTAGCCCATTTTGCCCCAGCTATTACCAACTTTATATTATTAACTTTTTATACTGTTTCTGCCAAAGATGTGCCTCTTGGTAACCTAGATATAATCTAGGTGTTAAAAAATAAGTGGTGCAATGTACTTCATGTATCTGGGGCTCTGGAACTGTTTCTGGGCATACTGGTGGGCCTGCCCTGGTTAATCAAGACTTATTGTTGACATATTTTCCAGTACATAGACAAGGGAGGCAGGGTGGGGAATTCCTGTGACTACTAGCCATACTGATAAGCCTTTTCTAGGTGCCAATCTGTTAATTAGATCATAGTTTAAAGGTTGCATTGTCATGCGTTTATTGGTTGTACGTCTTATTTTATCTATGATAATATCCCCTAGAGGGGAATGTCCTCCTGTGGGTATGAAGTATGTGTCTTCCTTTTGATTTTACTCAATATCTTGTCTGCGTATGATGCTTGCGGTAAAGAGCTGGTATTAGCTACCAGTTTGCTGGAAGGGTCTGGAGGGTAGGATGCACCCAGCTGGGGTGCTAGGTGGCCCGCCACAGATTTTCCCTATAGAACAGATAGAGGGACTGTTAAAGGTCATCTATCCTTGCCCTTTAAAGAGTAGTAAGCTATGGTATCAGTACATGACCAAATTTATAGAAGGTTGCAAGAGAAGAAAGGTCATACCTTTCCAACCACTAGGAATCACCAGGTCTTAAAGGAAAAAAACATATAGAATGGCAAGAGACAGAAAAATGCCTGAAACTAAACACCTCTCCCTTCTCAAGCATCTTTGGATTCTGACTAGTCCTTTAAAAAAAGGGGTTCTGAAAGAACCTGATTGATAAGAAGACAGAAGGGTTTATAAAAAATATGTATGTATGTATATACACTTGTGTGGGTTACACAGTAAAATTTTAGATGGACAATTACGCTCACATCCACAGATAGATGACCTAACAGAACAAATTCAAGCATCCGCACAGTACTTCCAAAGTCATTGCTTATACACCGGGATGCCCCGGAACAAGTCCATTTGTGACGAAACTGGTCAGGCAGAAGAACACATACCTGTCATCGCGTTCCTGTATCTGCTGCAGATTGTTGCTGTTCTTATCTTGCCTGTACTTTTAGCCCAATAAAAAATCCTGTAAGAAGGTTTTACACTATTGTTCTTTTGTCATTTTGTGTTAATTTGGTTCACTGCTGGATTATCTGGATGACCAGAGTCCAAATCGAACCCCATATGGGAGGCACACCATCACTGCTTATGTGACCTTCTGAAATTGATGAGTTTCTTCCGTTTGTTCCATATCCCCATTTGACTTTGTGATCATAGCCTTTTGTGCATTTGGACTTCATAGAAACTCTTTTTTACACCTTTATGCACATTTTGAACAATTTATGTTTTATATTTTTCATCACAACTTATCTTTTTTTTTTTTTCAATCTTTATTTATCAAAACATTTTCAATAACATTTTATCAGACATGTATACATCCAAATCATAAAATAATTCTATTATTCTTTATCAGAACATTATTCAAATTTCTTTTTCATTTTGAGTCTTTATGCTATTAAATCAAGGATGTAAAAACCCATACTTTAAGCCTACCTGCCCACCCACATCCCCTCACTCATACCCATTCATACTTACAGGCACAAAACTAAAAAAAAAAAAAAAAAAAAAAAAAACCCTTTTAAAGGGGGTCTCTTCCTGTTATGTTCTTTAATATTTCTATATTGTCCTCAGAAGTCTCGAAGAGGCTCTGAACTCCTCCCATCTAGCCCATATGCTTAATATTTGTTTTTTTAACCCTTCTTCTATCATCATTCTTTCCTCCAGGGCACGCATCTCCGTCATCTCACATTCCCATTCAGTAACAGACGGCGCAAAAGTATTTTTCCATTTTCTTGCTATAACAGTTCATGCCGCTGTCAAAAAATATTTCAAAATTCCCTTTTTTATGTTTTTTATTGATCCTGGAATCATAGATAATACTGCCACTTGTATTTCTGGATACAGTTCGGTCCCGGTCAATGCTCTAAAGATCTCAAATATTTTTTGCCAGAATGGTTGGATTTCTGAGCAATAGTACCAAATATGTGACATTGTACCCTGAGCTACATGACACCTCCAGCAGATGTCCGTATTATCCGGATTCATTTTATGTAGGTCCACAGGGCATCTATACCATCTAGCTAAGATTTTATCATTTCTTTCCTGATGTTTAGCCGATATTGAAAGTTTATGAGTTGCTATAATTGCCTTTTTCCCTGGGAAATTCTATTCCGATCTCTAGTTCCCATTTTTTAACATATGGTAACTTCTGTCCATTATTTTCTGAGATTAGATATTTATAAATCTTAGATAAGATGTGGGTGGGTCTTAGTTCTTGCAAGAAAATTTTTTCTAAATTTGTCAAAGGCCTATCTATTATGGACTCCTTTGTTAAAGATTAAATGTACCGCTTGAGCAGACCATACTGCATCCATTTATTTTTATGTTCTACCCCCAACATTTCCAATGGGAGGAGTTTATTCCCTTCCATCGTTTCCACTATCCTAGTGTCCCCACTTCTTTTCCATTTAAGAAATGTTTTAGATTCAAGTGTCAGTGGAAACTCTGGGTTACTAAATAATGGGGTCATAGGACCTTTATAAGTAGATCCGCTCCCTCTCTTTATTATAGTATCCCAAGCTTTTAATGTTGATACCACTAGAGAGGGCATCTTGTTCTCCGGCGGTCTTTACGCTCTTTTAATCCAAGGAAGGGATTTTAACTTAAGAGCTGTAGTCTCTTCTTCAAGCTTCACCCACTGTTTATTATCTCTGTTGTGAAACCAATCTACTATTCTAGTTATCAATATTGCTCTGAGATACATATCTATATCTGGAAGGTCGAGGCCCCCATCTTCTTTTGTTTTATTTAACACAGTTCTTTTAATTCTGGGGGTCTCGCCTCCCCAGATAAATTTTCCTATTAATCTATGCAATTTTTCCAGAGTCTTTGTTGAAGGAAAAATGGGTATTGCTTGAAGAATATATAATATTTTGGGCAGTATATCCATCTTTACTATACTTATTCTACCCATCCAGGAGAACATCCCCTTTTCATATTGTTGTAACGTTCTCATAGTTTTTTGCACCATTGGGACGTAGTTATACTCCTGTAATTTATCAAGATCAGTAGGGATATAGGTACCCAGGTATTTAATTGCGTTCTCTTGCCATTTAACCACTTGCTTACTGGGCACTTCAACCCCCCTCCTGCCCAGACCAATTTTGAGCTTTCAGCACTGTCGCACTTTGAATGACAATTGCGCGGTCATACAACACTGTACCCAAATGAAATTTTTATCATTTTTTTCCCACAAATAGAGCTTTCTTTTGGTGGTATTTGATCACATCTGGGATTTTTATTTTTTGCTAAACAAACAAAAAAAGATGGACATTTTTGAAAAAAAAAAAATCATGTTTAATAGTTTGTTATAAAATTTTGCAAACAGGTAATTTTTCTCCTTCATTGATATGCGCTGATGAGGCAGCACTGGTGGGCACTGATAGGCTGCACTGATGGGCACGGATAGGCACAGATAAGGCGGCACTGATGGGCACAGTTAAGGCGGCACTGATGGGGACAGATAAGGCGGCACTGATGGGGACAGATAAGGCGGCACTGATGGCCACGGATGGGTGGCACGGATGGGTGGCACGGATGGGTGGCACGGATGGGTGGCACGGATGGGTGGCACGGATGGGTGGCACGGATAGGTACCACGGATGGGGGGGCACTGATGGGTGGCACTGATGGGCACTTATGGGCACTGGTAGGTGACACTGATGGGCACTGATAGGTTGCACTGATGTGGGTGCTGATGGGTGGCACTGATGTGGGTGCTGATGGGTGGCACTGATGGGTGGTACTGATGGGTGGCACTGTGGGCACTGATGGGTAGCACTGTGGGCACTGATGGGTAGCACTGTGGGCACTGATGGGTGGCGCTGATTGTTGGCACTGTGGGCACTGATGGGTGACGCTGGTGGGCACTGGTAGCACTGCTGCCTATTGCCTTGTGTTAGAAGATCGCCGTGATCGGGACTGATGTCCCGATCACGGCCGCCGGTGATCGGGTTTTTTTTTTCCTCCTCGCGCTGTCAGCGTGAGGAGGAAAAATAGCCGATTACCGGCTCTGTTTACATCACATGATCAGCTGTCATTGGCTGACAGCTGATCATGTGGTAAGGGGTCGGGACCAACCCCTTACTCTGATCTGTGATCAGGCGAGTCTCATAGACTCGCTGATCACCGAGCACGCCGTGCGCGCCCTGCAGGGGGCGCGCAGGCCGCTCATGCACGGGACGACGTCAATAGACGTCGTCCCGGCAATTTAGATCCGCGCTGTTGCCGTCATTTGGCAATGGCCCGGATCTGAAGCTGTTAAAGGAAAAATCTTTTTTAAGGAGTTCTACCATAGCGCTTGGTAAATTAATATTCAGAGCTTCAGATTTACTATAGTTTACTTTGAAATTACTTAATGCACCAAATCATTTAAATTCAGATATCAGATTTGGTAATGATATCAATGGATTTTTAATATATAACAGAATATCGTCTGCATATACAGACATCTTATACTCCATATCTCCTACTTTAATTCCTTGTATATCTATATTTTTTAGGATCGCTATTAATAAATGCTCCATCACCAGTATATATAATATTGGGGAGAGCGGGCAACCCTGTCGGGTTCCATTTGTTATAGGGACTACCTCCGATAGGTCGCTATTCGCCCGTATCTTAGCTGTTGGATTCTTATATAAAGCCATTATTTTATCCAAAAGTATAGGACCCAACCCCCACTGTACTAAGGTCTCTCTAAGGAAGCTCCATCCCACCCTGTCGAATGCTTTCTCAGCATCAATCGCTAATAGGCAGGATGGGATGGAGCCTCTCTGTGCGTGTTCCACTAATGTGAGTGTTTTTAGAGTGTTATCTCTTGCGTCTCTTCCCTCTATAAAACCCACCTGACCTAAGTGTATGTATACCGGCATTAATGGGGCGAGTCTATTGGCAATTATTTTAGCATACAATCTCAGGTCGATATTTGTTAGAGAGATTGGTCTATAATTTCCGCATAAAGTATGATCCTTCTCTGGTTTGGGTATAAGTGAAATATAGGCCTGCATACTTTGTGGAACAAAGGGCAGTGATGTGGATATTGCGTTGAATGTCTGCTTCATAATGGGGACAAGTTCTTCTTTAAATATTTTATAGAATCTTGGGGTAAAGCCATCAGGGCCCGGACTTTTCCCCGGTACTTATGCATCGATTTTGTATTTCTATCTCCGAGAAGTCCTGATCTAATTGTACCCTTTCTATCGGCGCTAATACAGGAAGTGCTGTTTCTCTTACGTAGTGTTCTATCCTTTGTTGGATTCCTTCCGAATCACTATTCGTGACATTCTTAGGAATGTTATATAGTTTCGTGTAAAAAGTCTGAAACTCCTTCAATATCTCCTTTGGGTCGTATCTCATATCTCCTTTTTCTGACTTGATCTTAACAATAGGCTGTGTATTGCCCCGATGGCGCAAAGCCCTTGCGAGAAGTTTACTTGGTTTATTACCCTGTTGATAGTATAGGGCACGGTTACTGTCTCTTATACGTAAAGTTTGCTCATTTAACAAAGTTTTTAGTTCTGTTTTCCTTTCCGTTCATTAATATTTCACGCACTGGATTTTGTTTATGTTGAGCTTCTATTTTGGGTATTTCTTTTAATAGTTGAGTTATTCTGTTGCCTTTTAGTTTTTTCAATCTGGCCCCGTGTTTTATAAAAAGGCCTCGGATTACACATTTTAATGTTTCCCACTTGATCGGCAAAGATGTAGTATCCTCTCTGTGATCATGTAAGAAATCTGATATTGCCTTCCTTATTTCTATCACACATGTCTCATCATGAAGCAGGTTATCATTGAGCTTCCAATTCCCCTTATTATTGTTACCCTTAAGCGGGTCCAATACCAAAAACACTGGCGCATGATCTGACCATAACGAACTACCTATTTCGGCAGATAGAGTTACCGCCATCCCCATTGGGTTTATCAAAAAAAGTCCAGTCTATGGTATGTCTCATGGACTATTGAGTGGAATGTGAAATCCTTTTCTGTTGGGTGTAGTACCCTCCATATATCGATCAGCTGATATTTTGCCACCATTTCAAAAAAAAAAAATTTTCCCTGCCCATCTGTATTATTGAAGGTGCTGTAGTATCCATCTCCCTATCAAGGACAAAATTAAAGTCTCCTCTGATTATTATTATCCCCTCGGCTTTTTCCATAAGCTGTTTCAACATTTGTGTTCCTACTTTATGTTGTCCTTGATTAGGTAGATATATATTAATAAATGTATACTTTTTGCCATATATAATAAGTTTGAGTAGTATTGCTCTTCCATCCTTATTATGCCATTCTTCCAGCACCTGGTGAGGTATTGTTTTATGTATTGCTATAGAGACGCCTTTTGATTTTGAGTACATATAGGAGTCATGATACCAAGTAGTGTAGAATCTATTTTGTAAATTCGGGACATGGTCCGTACGGAAATGCGTCTCCTGGAAAAAGATTACCCCTACTTTTTGTTTATGAAGAGAATACAGAACCTGTGATCTTTTTGTTGCTGAGTTAAGACCTCTAATATTATAAGAGCATATTTTCATATCTTAAGACCAGTAGGGCCAACAAGAAGAGAGAAAAAAAAAAAAAAAAGAAACCCCCCCCCCCAAAAAAGACAAAAACAACCCGCACTCACACTCCTCACACACGCAATCTACCCTATATCTATTTGACTAAAAAAAAAAAGTCTTTCTTACTATCTATAGTAAGTTCCCTACTATGGGGGGTTTTGAGTCTGATGACCAAGGGTCGCCTCTCGATTGCTAACCTCCTGCTGCATTTTACCATCTCTTTTCTCTTTCTCTTATTTTGGATCTCTTTCGTCTCTATTTTCTTTAACTCTCTCTTTCCCTTCCTTCTCTCTCTTTCCTTGGGGAAGGGTGTAAGGGGGGGGGGTCACTATTATACTTCCCAAATACGATATTAATCCTTTTAACCTTATTGTTTCAAAATATAAATTTTTGTCCAAGGGGAAACGTACAAATATAATTATATGATTATCTCCTCTAAACTTAAGAAAAGAAAAAAAAAAAAAAGGAAACTAGGGATGAGCCGAACACCCCCCGGTTCGGTTCGCACCAGAACCCGCGAACGGACCGAAAGTTCGCACGAACGTTAGAACCCCATTGACGTCTATGGGACTCGAACGTTCGAAATCAAAAGTGCTCATTTTAAAGGCTAATTTGCATGGTATTGTCCTAAAAAGGGTTTGGGGACCCGGGTCCTACCCCAGGGGACATGTATCAATGCAAAAAAAACTTTTAAAAACGGCCGTTTTTTCGGGAGCAGTGATTTTAATGATGCTTAAAGTAAAAAAAAAAAAGTGAAATATTCCTTTAAATATCGTACCTGGGGGGTGTCTATAGTATGCCTGTAAAGTGACGCGTGTTTCCCATGTTTAGAACAGTCCCTGCACCAAATGTCATTTTTAAAGGAAAAAATCTCATTTAAAACTGCTTGCGGGTTTAATGTCATGTCGGGTCATGGCAATATGGATGAAAATCAGTGAGACAAACGGCATGGGTACCCCCCAGTCCATTACCAGGCCCTTTGGGTCTTGTATGGATATTAAGGGGAACCCCGCACCCAAATTAAAATAAGGAAAGGTGTGGGGCCACCAGGCCCTATATACTCTGAACAGCAGTATACAGGCGGTGCAAACAAGACAGGGACTGTAGGTTTGTTGTTAAGTAGAATCTGTTTGTAATTTTGAACATTTTTAACGTGTTTAGCTCCAGCCAAAAAATCTTTTCTAAGCTTTTTGGAAAACATAGGGAAGGGTTATCACCCCTGTGACATTTGTTTTGCTGTCTTTCCTCCTCTTCAGAAGATTTCACCTCACTTTTTTGTCCCAATGAAAAATGTTTTTTGAAAATTTGGGTTTTTTTGTGGAACAAGGATTGGAAAGCATCAGTGGAAAGGAGAAATTGTTTTCCCATATTAACTCTTACAGGAGAGAATTTCCCTTCCTAGGGGTAGATTTCATCTCACTTCCTGTTGTCTCCTTCCGTTTGCAAGTAGGAGTCGTTTGTAAGTTAGATGTTTGAAAGTAGGGTCCTGCCCTATATACTCAGCAGAAATTTGGGCCTTAGGTGTCCCATGGCCACGTGCTGATGAGGATGCACCGTCTCCACGACCAGCACTAGACACAGAGCCTGCTTGCCCTCTCTTATTGGCTTGTGACTGTCTGCCTCTCCTTCTTGGCCTTCCAGACATACTAATGGCCTGTAGCTGCACTAAGCTGGGATAGAACACCTGTAATTTTCTTCAAGTAGCTTTATATACTGTAACCAGACAAGCCTGCCTGTCAGTAGGAAGATAACAGGAACGGATCTAGCTGAACACTGTGAGCAGGACGCACTGTACTAAATGTAAATAGTCTAGCTGCCTGACCGTGGTACTAATAGGATCAAATAGAACACCTGTAATTTTCTTCAGGTAGCTTTATATACTGTAACCAGACAAGCCTGCCTGTCAGTAGGAATTTAACAGGAACGGATCTAGCTGAACACTGTGAGCAGGACGCACTGCACTAAATGTAAATAGTCTAGAAGATAACAGGAACGGATCTAGCTGAACACTGTGAGCAGGACGCACTGCACTAAATGTAAATAGTCTAGAAGATAACAGGAACGGATCTAGCTGAACACTGTGAGCAGGACGCACTGCACTAAATGTAAATAGTCTAGAAGATAACAGGAACGGATCTAGCTGAACACTGTGAGCAGGACGCACTGCACTAAATGTAAATAGCAGGAACGGATCTAGCTGAACACTGTGAGCAGGACGCACTGCACTAAATGTAAATTGCAGGAACGGATCTAGCTGAACACTGTGAGCAGGACGCACTGCACTAAATGTAAATAGTCTAGAAGATAACAGGAACGGATCTAGCTGAACACTGTGAGCAGGACGCACTGCACTAAATGTAAATAGCAGGAACGGATCTAGCTGAACACTGTGAGCAGGACGCACTGCATTAAATGTAAATAGTCTAGATAGAAGATAACAGGAACGGATCTAGCTAAACTGAATACAGTGTATATATATATATATGCAACACCTGGGATGCATATATATACACAATACACTGTAAGTGCAGCTAACTGACTGACTGTTCTGCCTAATCTATCTAACTCAAATCAAATGACACTGTCTCTCTCTCTCTCTCTCTATCTCTCAGCACACCGGAACACACACTACACAGGGCCGCCGTGCAGGCGGCCTTATATAGTGTGGGGTGTGTACTAAATCCCCTGAGCCATAATTGGCCAAAGCCACTCTGGCTTTGGCCAATTACAGCTCTCTCTACTGACGGCGCTGTGATTGGCCAAGCATGCGGGTCATAGTGCATGCTTGGCCAATCATCAGCCAGCAATGCACTGCGATGCCGCAGTGAATTATGGGCCGTGACGCGCCACACGAATTTAGCGCGAACGGCCCATAACGTTCGCAATTCGGCGAACGATCAAACAGCCGATGTTCGAGTCGAACATGGGTTCGACTCGAACACGAAGCTCATCCCTAAAGGAAACCACCCTACCACCCTACTTTTATTCATATTTTCCTTTTCATGTCACCTTGTGCATAAAACTTACATATTTCAAAATAATAACATAATAAAACTTACAAATATCATCTCCTCCCAACACATTTCATATATCCCATATGTTCTTATCGTGCCTGTACTTCTTTGGGAATGTGCAAGTGCAATTTTTAGCCCAATAAAAAATCCTGTAAGAAGGTTTTACACTATTGTTCTTTTGTCATTTTGTGTTAATTTGGTTCACTGCTGGATTATCTGGATGACCAGAGTCCAAATCGAACCCCATATGGGAGGCACACCATCACTGCTTATGTGACCTTCTGAAATTGATGAGTTTCTTCCGTTTGTTCCATATCCCCATTTGACTTTGTGATCATAGCCTTTTGTGCATTTGGACTTCATAGAAACTCTTTTTTACACCTTTATGCACATTTTGAACAATTTATGTTTTATATTTTTCATCACAACTTATCTTTTTTTGTCATATTTTTGTTGTGTTTTTAACTCACAATATTTGTTGCTGCTTTTATATTTATTTCAACACAAGCGCAAAATTGCTGTGCTTTTTTTTTTATACACTATATTACCAAAAGTATTGGGACACCTGCCTTAATACTCACATGAACTTTAATGGCATCCCAGTCTTAGTCCGTAGGGTTCAATATTGAGTTGGCCTACCCTTTGCAACTATAACAGCTTCAAATCTTCTGGGAAGGCTGTCCGCAAGGTTTAGGAGTGTGTCTATGGGAATGTTTGACCATTCTTCCAGAAGCGCATTTGTGAGGTTAGGCACTGATGTGGACGAGAAGGCCTGGCTCGCAGTCTCTTCTCTAATTTATCCCAAAGATGTTCTATCGGGTTGAGGTCATGTGCAGGCCAGTCAAGTTTCTCCACCCTAAACTTGCTCATCCAAGTCTTTATGAACCTTGCTTTGTACACTGGTGCGCAGTCATGTTGGAACAGGAAGGGGCTATCCCCAAACTGTTCCCACAGAGTTGGGAGCATGAAATTGTCTAAAATGTCTTGGTATGCTGACGTCTTAAAGTATAACTAAGGGCCAAACTTTTTTTTCAGTTTTGGATAGAATGGAGATGGATTAGAACACCTGCCAGTTTTTATTGCTATCTGTGCCCCCTTTAGGGAGATTCACCCTCTCTATTTGTCCTGTTTACCATTACCATTTAAAGTGAAAGTAACTTAAATTCCCACCGACCAGCAGCCGCCGCTGCTTCCAAGTGCACTTGTAGTGCACAGTGGATTAGCCTTTAGTTAATAAACCCCGTAGTGTATTTAAGATGCTTTTAGTTTTGCATGACAGATAGACCTGCTGCCTTAGTAATTGCTTTTTAGGGCAGCAGTTTGACTCAAAAACCTGGACATGAGATTCTTCTAAGTCTAAATTATGTGGCATTCTCTGGTGCAGAACTAAAAACCTGTCTTGAATACACACTTTTGGAATCAGTGTTTTTCTAGGCTATGTATTGAATTCTATGGTCCAAACATTTTTATACCACAGGAGAAATTCTAAATTTAAGAGAAATATTTAAGCTTTGACCATAACCAAACTTATATTTTCACATTTGTATCCAGACAGAACTGTCCTTTGGGTGGATCTTTGATTTTTATTGAAGGTATTTGTTGATTGATAAGATATTTTTATTCCCTCTTTCCTAACCATTTCTAACCCCCTAATGTTTAAATGTCAGAGGATGCTTGCTAGCCTAGTTGGATTTCTCCTCAGATTAGAATAAATCTAGTAGTTTATTGGTCTTGTCTGCAGGACCTCATAAAGGTCTGAGGGCCTATAAAAATATGCCACAGGGTGTGGTGCATCCACTATGTCACTGAAGGTTGACAGACTACTAAACAGGCAGAATCAAAGACTTGTTCAGGGAACAAGATAAAGACAGACAGCAGGCAAAAGGGAATTCCCAGGGATGTTTGATATCAAAGGAATAATCTGAATGCATGAAGTAGCAAGAAGCACTTTGATCAGACTCTGTCTAAAGTGTATTTCCACCATTACAATATCAAATTTGAAAAAAAAAAACAAAACCTTGATATATTGATTATGTGTTCCCATTTACACATCATATATAAAAATTATTTCTTATGTTTTTGTTTCTTTGGAGAAGGTTTATAACTACTCTATACTATAAGCAAGCTTCTGTTGTGTTCTAGGATGAATGAACTTCTACACATGTTTAGTTACTTAAATCATTAGGACAACCAAAGCTAGGGAGAAGATGCCAGAGAGAGGGACCTCACATGCATCAAACCATTGGAGCAAACAAAGTATTGCAGACTTTAGTTGCTTTAAAGCAGATCTAAATCTTCAAGGGAGTGTATAATATACATAGAAATTAATCAAATACACAGCTTTGTCTGGATTTTTAATTGTACAGTACCTTTTTTGTAGTAACCTTAGATTGTAAGCTCCTTGAGGGAAGGGACTGATGTGAATCTACAATTTGTAAAAGCGCACAAAGCACTATATGAATACTTGTACAGTAAAACCTTGGATTGCAAGCATAATTCGTTCCAGAAACATGCTTGTAATCGAAAGCGCTTGTATGTGAAAGCGAATTTCCCCATAAGAAATAATGGAAACTCAGACGATTCGTTCCACAATAATTTATTCATAAATCCTTCAGTTTATAGTCTATTTAAAAAGATTATAGCAATGTGATAGGTTGCGTAACCATAAAATGTCCATTCACAAATGAAGGCCTTCACAAGGGGATTAGAAGCAAAATCCAGCAGGAGCTACAGAGTATAAAAGAGAAGAGAGGCGCCTCGAAGTGTAGCAATATGGTTACATTTTAGCAACTCACATGGTTGATGATTAAAAGAGGCACATCTAAGTATGCAGGCATCCAAGGTTAAGCTTTCCACATAGACCACCCCCCGCACCGCCGGCTCTCACCTCTGTCAGACTGCAGTCATGACCAGGAAGACTACCCTGCAATAGAGCGATCTGAGGAGCGCAGCGTGGAAGGGACGACGTCGATGATGGTGAAAAGGATGGTCTATGTGGACAGCTTTACCCCAGATGCCTGCATACTTAGAAGTGCCTCTTGTGAGAGTTTGCCAGGAAGATAGGGGGGTGAGACATAAGAGGGCTAATGAAAGCTGCAGAGCTGGAGGTGTGCCTGTGTGTGTGTGTGTGTGTGTGTAAATCCAGGAAGTGAACAGGCAGCAGCTTCAGCTGCCCACAGTTACAATGGTTGCAGCCAGACTTAGTGGAGGGAGATTTCTACAGCATATTTAGCAAGTACAGAATCACAGTATATTTAAAATATTATGCAGAATGGTTGGAGGGAAGCTTCAGAATGGCAAAGATGTTTTTTTTTACAAATTATGTGAGCAGATTGCAGTTCCTCTTTAAGGAGCACCATAGGCCTGGATACATTCCCTGGAGCTGGCTGACCACTTGTCTTCAGAGGTGCTTCCATTCACACGCATATGATCTCTTGGTGAGATCATTTTCAGTCAAAAACAGCACATCTTATTTATTTCACAACCTCTTTTTCTCCTAACTATTCAAGGATTGTTTGATTGCAACAGTTTTTTGATATCACATATTTGCAGCTGAGCGCACCTTTTCATATTGTTTAACGTTCTATATATGTGCCATGAGAATTAGACTTGTGTATTTTGTTTCTTTACGAATCAAAATTTGGACGAGATTTTCGTTATTTGGAGATTCAGATGTATATGAATTACAATAGTAATGGATTTCAATGAATCCAAAATAAATTATAATGAAACAGCGAAATGTATTGGTATTTATTTGTTTCATTCAGGACCTTCTGTTAAAGCGGTAGTAAACTCAGTACTGCAAAATCCTGTTGAACACTAATCTGCACTTCAATCCACATTACAATTTAAACAGGTATGTTACGCTGCAATTGGAGTGTCATTACTTTTATTGCATCTGATGTTTTGTCTTCCGATGCTTTGGAAGCTGGCACTATTTTTGGGGCATTTTTGATGCCGATCCCAACCCTACTTCGGCCCTTCTACTATGTTGCCTCAGTGATTTCGCACATGTGCGTAATGCTATCCTCTTTGCGTCCTGTGTGCTTGCCTGGTTACAGTGTGAACAACCCCTGTAATGTAGTTAGTCACATGGGGTTTCAGGAAGAGATGATACTCAGTGCTCTCGCAAGACAGCTGCAATGCTGGGCAGTGAGGATTGCGTTACCACAGCCCATCGCTATACACTTTAGCGGCACACTGACTGACAGTCAGCGTGCCGTAAATATGAATTGAAATGCACATGCGCAAATTACGGAATCAGACATAGTACACGGCAAAATCTCCTAAACGTAACAACATAAAGATTGAACCAAATGAATTTGGATTCATTTTGTTTTTATGTTGCATTACCTTTTTCATTAATTTAAAAATGCACTAATTATACAGTGCCTTGCAAAAGTATTCACCCCCCTTGGCTTTTTAACTATTTTGTTATATTACAGCCTTTAGTTCAATGTTTTTTTAATCTGAATTATATGTGACGGATCAGAACACAATAGTTGTTCAACTAACTAAGTTGTTGAAGTAAAATTAGAAAAATATATACATAAAACTATTTTTCAGAAATAAAAAACTGATAATTGGCATGTGCGTATGTATTCACCCTCTTTGTTATGAAGCCCATAAAAAGCTCTGGTGCAACCAATTACCTTCAGAAGTCACATAATTATTGAAATGATGTCCACCTGTGTGCAATCTAAGTGTCACATGATCTGTCATTACATATACACAACTTTTTGAAAGGCCCCAGAGGCTGCAACACCTAAGCAAGAGGCACCACTAACCAAACACTGCCATGAAGACCAAGGAACTCTCCAAACTAGTAAGGGACAATGTTGAAGTACAAGTCAGGGTTAGGTTATAAAAAAATATCCAAATCTTTGATGATCCCTAGGAACACCATCAAATCTATCATAACCAAATGGAAAGAACATGGCATAACAGCAAACCTGCTAAGAGACGGCCGCACACCAAACTCATGGACCGGGCAAGGAGGGCATTAATCAGAGAGGCAGCACAGAGACCTAAGGTAACCCTGGAGGAGCTTCAGAGTTCCACAGCAGAGACTGGAATATCTGTACATAGGACGACAATAAGCCGTACGCTCCATAGAGTTGGGCTTTATGGCAGAGCGGCCAGAAGAAAGCCATTACTTTCAGCAAAAAGGCATGTGGGAGACTCCCAAAATGTATGGAGGAAGGTGCTCTGGTCTGATGAGACTAAAATTGAACTTTTTGGCCATCAAAGAAAACGCTATGTCTGGTGCAAACCCAACACATCACACCACCCAAAGAACACCATCCTCACAGTGAAACATAGTGTTGGCAGCATCATGCCGTGGGGATGTTTTTCAGCAGTCGGGACTGGGAAACTGGTTGAGGGAAAGATGGATGGTGCTAAATATAGGGATATTCTTGAGCAAAACCTGTACTACTCTGTGTGTGATTTGAGGCTAGGACGGAGGTTCACCTTCCAGCAGGACAATGACCCCAAACACACTGCTAAAGCAACACTTGAGTGGTTTAAGGGGAAACATGTAAATGTGTTGGAATGGCCTAGTCAAAGCCCAGACCTCAAGCCAATAGAAAATCTGTGGTCAGACTTAAAGATTGCTGTTCACAAGTGCAAACCATCCAACTTGAAGGAGCTAGAGCAGTTTTGCAAGGAGGAATGGGCAAAAATCCCAGTGGTAAGATGTGACAAGCTCATAGAGACTTATCCAAAGCGACTTGGAGCTGTAATAGCCGCAAAAGGTGGCTCTACAAAGTATTGACTTTAGAGGGGTGAATAGTTATGCACATTGACTTTTTCTGTTATTTTATCATATTTGTTGTTTGCTTCACAATAAAACAAAATAAAAAAACATCTTCAAAGTTGTGGGCATGTTCTGTAAATTAAATGATGCAAATCCTCAAACAATCCTTGTTAAATCCAGGTTGCGAGGCAACAAAACACGAAAAATGCCAAGGGGCGTGAATACTTTTGCAAGGCACTGTAAATTGGAAAAATATTGCAATAAATACAGTAAGGTATAAAAGTGAAGTAAGATGATTCCTACTTATTGTGTTTGGGTTGGATGGAGGTGGATCTCCAAATCATAACATAACAAAATGAATCCAAAATCAATTTTGTTCCATTCAGTATGTTATGTTTCAGAGACTCTGATAGCTCCACCTCAATCCAACCTAAACAGAATGCGTAAGTCATCTTCCGAAATATTAAATAAACACATTAAAACGAATATAGGCAATCTTCCTGAATTAATGTCCGAAATACGAATCGATTCAGAACAACGAATATACAAAATGAATTTGAATATACAAAACAATTACAAAAACAAATCATTCTAACATAACGAAGATGATGAAACAAAATGATTAACTTAACGAATTAATCCGAAACAAAACAAAGCTAATTTTTGTGCACATCTCTAAATGTAATACTCTGGCTACATTCAGAAATTTTTGATGAGCCATGTGATAACATTACTCAAACTTTTATTTTGCTTTCATTTTCTTTGCCTTTTCTTTAGTTGTTGATACAGTAGGAAATTTTTAGAACCTCTCAAGTTTGTTATAGCTGTTTTTGTCCCACCACGGGACTTTGGAACACAAATTTAAATAGACTGTGAGCAGACAGGCTATTATTGCAGAAGAGAAATGCAATAAAGAGTATTTATTAAAACTAGACCAGACAGAATCGGGAGCAGTTGTGCCTGGCAACCAATCAGCTTCTATATTTAATTTTCAAAACTTAACTGAACAAGCTGAAGAGCTCATTGGTTAATAGCCCATCTGCTCAAGATTCTGTTAGCTCCAGTTTTGATAAATTTCCCCCAATGTCTCTTCTGTGAACACCTACCTGCTCACTTGTAGTCTTCTACAGCATGTAAACTGAGCTGCGCATGGCATGCACTGCTCTTCTTACAGTTCCGGCCCTCTCTCTGTGTGCCAAGATGACTGACTCCTCCGCATGTGCAGCAGTGAAGTCATGCCATAGAGGCCAATGTAGATGCCAGGGAGAAGATGCAGGCACTGGCGAGGGACCCAGACTGTTAGTGAGGGGGTATGCAATGCATGTGATTGTGCCACAGTAGTGCAGCATTATAGGGTTAATTCAGGCAATGTACACTTCCTCACCACCTGTGAAATACCATCTGAAATGCAATGAGAATGTGGATCACTCTTCAGAGAGAACCACATGCCAAAGCAAGTCTGAAAGAGCCCAACAGGTGTCATTTGGCTTTACGGCTCTCCAAATGCTTCCATCAACGTCAATGTAAACAATCCGCAACTGCGCCACAAATACCCTCATGGTGTTTACCGTGTGTTTGAGATGCATTTAGAATGAGTTACTAGCCAAGATGTTATTATTAGAAGCCATACAATAGAAAACCAACAAAAAGCAGCTGCATGCAAAGCGTTTCTTAAAGTATAACTAAAGGCAAAACTTTTTTTTTTTTTTTAGTTTTGGAGAGGGATTAGAACCCCGGTCAGTTTTTATTGCGGTCTGTGCCTCCTTTAGGGAGATTCACCCTCTCTACTTGTCCTGTTAACCATTATCATTGAAAATGAAAGTAAGAGAAAATCCCACATTCTGGGTTGTCCCAAGAATAGTAATAGAAGGGATATCTTCTTATGGGGACACTAGTTCTGGTAACCAGGGGGTCCCAAGGAATTCCCTTAAAGTAGAACTATACATATACATATTCATGAATGGGAAGAATCAACATAATAAAAATGGATATATTGCCAAAAATATTATATATTTTCCAAACAATACCCTTAGATCCTCCTAAAAAATTGATGCTGGAATTAAGAAAAGCTGTAGTAAGCTTTATTTGGGCCCACAAAACTCCCCGAATAAAAAGAGAAACTTTAACTAGAAAAAAAAATGGAGGACTAGCATTACCAGATTTCATAAAATACAAGCAGCATCATTGACTAGTATCAATAGGTCAGCCTAGAAGTAGAAATAATAGGACCACAACTAAGGGTTCTCCCATGGATAAAACCCCCCACTTAAGACCAAAAAAAAGAATTAACAATTTTTGTAAACGCTACACTAAAAATATGGGAAACTATAATAAAAGGGGGGAATCTTTCTACAATGATCGGACCCATGACACCTTTGTTCTTCAATCCCGAATTTCTCCCAGCTTTAGAAGTCAAAATTACTTAGAATGGAATATAATGGAGAACATAAGGGCGGTACAGGTCCTAGTGGACGGGAAACTACCAAAATTGCAGGATATGGGACCTGAATACAAAAATAAATGGTTACAATACCAACAGTTAAGGACATTCATGGAGTTAAAAATACATAAAATAAATAGACCTTTAACTAAATTTGAAAACATTTTAGTGGCAGAACAAGAACTAACTAAAAAATTATCAAAGATATATGATCTATTACTCCCTTCTGGCTCCCTTAGAGAGATAACTGGAATAAAGAAATGGGAAAAAGAAATGGGTAATCCTATATCAGTAGAAGAATGGGAATAAAATCTTTGAAATAATACACAAAGCAACTATAGCAAATAAATATCAAGAGAGAAATGATAAGATTGCAATGAGATGGTATAGGAGCCCAGTAGCGTTAAATATAATTAATAAAGGAAATACAGAGATCTGTTGGAGATGTAAGACAGAGAGAGGGACGATGGACCATGTATGGTACGGATGTCAGGGGGTGAGGAGATTTTGGAATAAGATATTTGAGATCTATCAGAAAGTGTCAGGAGTAGAAATGATTTCAAGTATGAAAAGGTATTAGGGGAGGGTAGAAATAATAGAAATAGGGAAGAAGAGTGATAGTGATTAAGATTATTTATTTATCTACTGTTATTCATATGAAGATATCATTATATGTATTTTTGAAAGTGATATGATGTATAAATGTTAATGTTTACTTTTTAAAAAATGTAATAAAGAGAAAATTGATGACAAAGTAGAACTATAGGCAAAACTTTTTTTTTCATTTTATGATAGAGTAAGGGGGTGGGGGTAGATAGTTACATAGCAGGTGAGGTTGAAGAACTGTCTTTCTGGGAAATCTTCCAGGACGGCAGGCCTGAGAGATGAGAGGCTCCTCCCCACAGGAAACACAATCAATCAACAGCTGTTTTAAGTCCACACCCTTCCCCCTGATCCTCAGTTTGTAGAGAAGTAACTCCTGAACCTGGTTCACAAGGGAAATCATTCCTCATAGGCACTCACCTTCTAGTGTTCTAAAATTTTCCCTCCTCCAACGGGTGGGAAGTAGGCCTGCCGTCCTGGAAGATTTCCCAGAAAGACAGTTACCGGTAAGTAACTAGTACTTTTCTCAAGTCATCTTCCAGGACGGCACACCTGAGAGGATAATCAAGTACCTCAGGCCTACCTTAGGGTGGGACCACTGCAAGACTCTTGGCGAACCTCGGTTCTGCAGTAAGCTTTACCTTTACTCCATATGCTTGATGAAGGCATCTTAGCTGGATCATGCGGCTGATCTGCCGGTCTACTCCACCGGTGTCCCTGCCTTCTCTGTTTCGGATGCAGGATCTAGGTGGAGTGGGCTCTTAAAGATGGAATCAGAAAACATGTTAAACTTGTAGGTTATCAATGTTGCCTGTCACACATCTACCAACAATGGCCTATTCTGCCTATAGGTGCTGTTTAGAACCACTAAAAAGATTAATCGGAGACCTGTGTTGTAAGACAAGGACACTACATTGATCCATAAGGGGGCCTGTCTTAACACAACCCTGTCCAGGGAAATAAAACTGCCAAAAAAGGGGGGCCCCTGACAGACAACCCCTTTTTGTTCATTTTTAGCTTTACGCCAGCAAAGACTGAAGGGAAATAGATTAACAAAAACTTAATCCCTGGGTTTAAGGCATGCCCAATCTATAGTTTTACTTACGCCTGAGAGCCTACTCAGGAGATTAACATCTATAGCAGGAGAAGAACACTCATATTGCTACATCTAGTTTTGCTAGAAGGGCAAAATGAAGGCCATGCACCGAGCTGTAACCTATTTGGTCGGGTATACATGTTTATACTTCATCTTCAGGCCATAAAACTCCTCTGAACCGAACTTCCTAAGTTCTTATTAAACAGGGCGATTCATTATCGCCTTCCTCCAGTGACCCATAACTCTACTGGGCTTCAACCCTAGGAAATGGCTCTGGCATCCCTGAAAGTAAGGGGTCGAGGCTTTCTGACATGTGACATCTGCACCAGAACTCCTGGCCCTTTCACGGAAGAGAAGGCTGAAATACAAAAAGGTGATACATGTATTATTAATATCACAAATAAAAAAATCATAGATTGTGGACATAGCACAATAGATTTAGACAGAAAGGACACAAGCATAGACATCAATGTTGTGTGACTAGCTAAACCAAAATATCAAATATGGGAAGAGACCCAAATCTGAACCTCACAGTCTGGTTTTCTGATGTGCGGCCAATATGTAAGCATTAAGACACAAACACACCTTAAATGCTGCGCATTTCTGAAGTGAGCTAGCTAGGTCATAACTGGTAAATACAGAAAGGACGGGAACCCCCTTTTACAGTGGTGTTTTACTGCAAAACAAGGCTATAACGAGAAGACAGAAAGACCCAAACTTCTATGTTGCGTATTTATGACGAACCACCAAGTACAGTTATAAGACAATCCTTCCTGTTATGCAGTTCTGTAGTGCAGTTACATAGAACCAACAGAGAAAGAACACAAGCAACCTACAGCATTGTGTTTTTCTGAAGTGCCATAAGGTAAGGCAATATGAAACAGAAAGCACCAACAAGCTTCAATGTTGAGTACTTCTGCTGTGCAGCAACATAAAAACAAACAACAGACAGCCTTTACAGCTGCGATCTTTCTGGTCTACTGCCAAATAAGGCAATAACTCCACAATGAGTATTCCTGCAGCATTGCAAAACCTGAACCAGAAGGGACAGATAAGCTTAGGGTTCCCACACCCGTGCGACCCAACCTGCCACTTGGGACTGCAAGACGCATGAGAAGTCATACTATGGCTTCCAAAGGGTATCATTCGTGACTGTGCGACTCCAGGTCGCAGCGTATCCAGCAGTCCCTGCTTACGGAACCACAGACCTCAAGATTACACAGGTCGCAGGAAAAGCAGTTTTCGGGTCGAACAAACAAGGGGTCCCCATGCTGTGGCTCCCTGGAGGAGTGCAGCCAACAACCCCCTACTGTGTATACCTAAGAAACAGCAAGGAAGATCAATGAGAAACACCACTTACTGCTGTGCCTTTCTGATATACGGACGATAAGTCAGTAAATATAGGACATACAGGACACAAACAATGTTCAATCTTTGTGTATGTCTGATGTGTAGCATATACCAATACTGAGCAGAGATGTCATTACCCTCAATGTGTCTCCCTGCTGAGCAGCAAAAACAAATCAGAAAAAGCCAAACAAACTTCACTGTTGTGTCCTTTCTGATATGCAGCCAATAAGGCAGTAAACCTTCAACTTTGTATGTGTCTGATGTGCAACAACAATCTTGAATAGAGATAGCACATCCATATTCAAGTGATTTGGCATGTGACTCAACATGTCAAATCGCATGCCTAAAATTGGCAGCCATTGCCGTTAATAGCACTGTCTGAATCAGCCCTGGCCACTTTGTGGTGCTGCACTGATTACCAATGGCAGTATGTGTACTACCCCTGGCACAGGTTCAATTTTGTATTTTCCAACAAAATCAGGACCATCCGTCATCACTGCTGCCTTTCTGATAAGCAACCAATAAGGCAGTAATACAGGACCCACAGACAGACCTCAATCTTGTATATGTCTGATGTGCAATAATATAACAGTTCTGAATAGAGATAGCACATCCATATTGAAGTGATTTGGCATGCAACTCAACATGTCAAAGTCGCATGCCTAAAATCGGCAGCCATTGCTGTTAATAGCGCTGTCTGAATCAGCACGTCACTTTGTGGTGCTGCACCGATTACAAGTGGCAGTATGTGTACTACCCATGGCACAGGTTCAATTTGTATTTTCCAACAAAATCAGGACCATCCATCTTCACTGCTACCTTTCTGATAAGCAACCAATAAGGCAGTAATACAGGACCCACAGACAAACTTCAATTGTGTATATCTCTAATGTGCAACAATCTAACAATTCTGAATAGAGATAGCACATCCATATTGAAGCGATTTGGCATGCGACTCGCATGTCAAATCGCATGCCTAAAATCGGCAGCTATTGCCGTTAATAGCACTGTCTGAATCAGGACGACGCCACCTTGTGGTGCTGTACCGATTACCAAAGGCAGTATATGTACTACCCCTGCCATCAATCTTTCCTGCTGCCTTTCTGATAAGCAACCAATAAGGCAGTAATACAGGACACAAAAACCCCACAGACAGACCCCAATCTTGTGTAGGTCTGATGTGCAGCAATATAACAATTATGAGCAGAAATGTCATCACCAGACTCAATGATGTGCGTTTCTGGCGTGCGGCACAAAACCAGAAAGTACAGACCACCTTCCCTGTTGTATTTTCTGATCTGTAGCCAAACAAAGCAGTACCTTTAGGATATAAAGGACACCCAACAAGTTTCAGCAGAGAGGTCACAAATCTCAATGTGTACTTTAGTTGTGCCACCAAACACCCCAGCAAGGACAAACCTTCACTACTGAGGTCTACTGGTGAGCAGCCAAGAAGGAGTCATGGTGTATCCCTTTATGAAATAACCAAACAGGAGCAAATTATTTCATAGGCATAGCCTGGGCTGTAGATACTAATCCTTCACCACCAGTGAAGGAACCAATCCCAAAATGGTTGGACACCTTACTATAGTAGCTGTTGTCCTACCTTACCTCCATAGATTGAGCAAACGCTAGCCAGCTCATACACGGGTGGGGCTGATCAGTAACTAAAGTCTCAATGAGCCCAGCCCTAGAGACCAATATAAGACCTCTAAAAAGGGTGGTTACCAATTTAGCCTGGAGGTAAATAGCCACCTGCAGCCCTTAAAGAAGCAATCATATAGCCATCTAGCTCTTGCATATGTTTGCACAGAAAATCCTTAATCAAAGAATATAGGAAAAACGATTTATGGTAAATCGCTTTTAGATCTGTCACTGAGTGGACTGTAGCCCAAACCAACAAAAAGGTCTTTCTTACCCCCTGCATTAAAATATAACCACAATGTAAGAGTGGAGTGGGAGGTTGGAGCTTATGAAAAGTTACCCATAGCAAGCAACACCCAAAAGGAGGATCTGTCACAAGGGAACCCCTACTGTGCCACACAGAAGCTTGGTCCCTGCCACATTGTTGAAAGTTAGGTCAGCTTTTAAGCATCTTGGAGCAACTTTAAGCAGATTCCTAGCAGCTGGGCAAATAGGTCCAGATAACCTAGTGCACCTGCTGAGCAAGGGAGCTTACTCCTGAATCCTTCAACCATTGCACCATTAATAACTTGTTCAGTGGTATACCTGGCCAGTAAGGAACTCTTTGTTCTACCAGGTCACCCTCTTTGCTGTATTCACCCCTACTAATGTACCACAACGGGGTATGTAGGGAGAGGCTGGCAACCTACTGTTGTGATAACCACAGTGTCTCTGCTATAAGAGGAAGCTGTGGCTGGTGGTTTTTAGCAGTAGCTTCTGGGCTATTTTGTTATGGAGACCCCAGGTCCTGCACTGCACCACTCAGTAAATACAGGTGGAAGGGGAAAAAATGCCTTACCTACCTCTTTCCCATCTGAGGTGGTTTAGGCACACTCGCTCCTCTGCACCACTTGTCCACCATACAGCATCTCTGATGTAGGAGGGAGTTGTGGCTGGTGTCTTTAGCAAAAGCTTCTGGGCTATTTGAATCCAGACCCCAGGGGAGATTATCTCAAATGCCCAGAAACCATCTGGCTGGGTTTGGGGATTTTTGACTCACCGTTGTCGTCTTCCCCTTTTTCCACAGCCACCGGGCTTGCTTTTCCATCCTTATGGTCCACACGCAAGGAGGATAGCCGCCAAAGTGCCCCCCCCCCCCCCCCCACAACTGCTGTCCCTTTAGGGAGCTGCAAGGTTAGGCTGTGTCCTGCTCTGTCCAGTCAGTATATACACATGGGAGGGGGGGGCAATGCCGTACGTTCCTCATTCCCATGAGGTGGTTTAGGCAGACATTCACCATAGTAAACTGGTGCCTCCTCGAAAGGAGGATGTGGGCGCCTGCTCCTGCTGACTCTCAGCCTTCCCTTCTGGGTAAGAACGCGGGTCGTTCAGGCGGTGCCCTCCCCAGCAGCCCACGCGAGCTACCAGGGACCCAGGAGTCAGGGGATACGATCCCCCTGGAAAGAACCGACGGCCAGCACCCCCGTCTGAAAGGACTTCCGGACAGGTAAGGGGGGGGGGGGGGAGACAGGATAAAGGCCCCTGAAGTTCTGGGGACACCACTGTACCCAGGGGCCTTCAGCTCTCAGGGGGGCTTTCCCAGTTTCTGCTGCCCCCCCTGAGGAAAGAATAGGGGAACCCCCCGGGAAGGATAAATATATCCCGCCAGACCCAGAGGCTTCCCAGGCATTTGGTCCGGCTCCCAGGGGGAGACCACAAGCCCCAGGCTTCGGTCATTTGGAAAAAAACAACAGTTTCGCCGTGTAGGGAGAAACACAATCAAAAACTGAGGATCAGGGGGAAGGGTGTGGACTTAAAACAGCTGTTGATTGATTGTGTTTCCTGTGGGGAGGAGCCTCTCATCTCTCAGGCCTGCCGTCCTGGAAGATGACTTGAGAAAGACACAAGTCCATCAAGTCCAACTGTGTGATTATATGTCAGTATTACATTGTATATCCCTGTATGTTGTGGTTGTTCAGGTGCTTATCTAATAGTTGTTTTAAACTCTCTCCCTCTCTGTCCAAGAATTGAGTCCCCTACCACCAGAATCTGTCTTTCCTTTCCCTTCGCCCCCCCCCCACTGGAGGAGTTCTTCCCCTGGCAGCTAGGGGAGTCCCTCGGCTCTAGCAGTGCTGGTCCCTGACTCGTTTCACCAATGTAACTCAATGGAGCGTACTTATTGGGATGTTCCAGCCCTGGATCGGCCTCCCTGGCACTTTCCCCTCTAACCCTCATAACTGTCACCCATCTACTCTTTTCTAGTGCCTGCACCTCTTTGTCTCCACCCGCCTCTGTGCTGGCCCCTGCCGGCACCTGCCGTGTACGTTCCCGGCTCTCCTTTAGTATGGAGGGACTTCTCAGTGCTGACAGTTGCTTCCCCAGATTCAGAACCCGGACTTCCAGAGAAACAATGTGCTTACATTTTGCACAGCAGTACTCACCCTCGATCAGATGATCAAGGAACACATACATGCCGCAAGATGTACACAGAGTCGCATTTCCACACCTGCCGGGCATCGTACCTACTAATTTAATGAGGATTGGGGATTATACCCTGTCCAAATTACTTAACAACTAGCTTCCTGACACTAATACTCAACAATACACTAGTACTCAACAATACAATACACAGGTAGTCACAACCCACGTGCACTTGCAGCCCACGTGCACTCCCAATACACAGGTACACACATACACTGTTATACCATCTGTTTCCCATTGCCAAAATTTCCCTTCACTTCCTGTCCCATAGCCAAACAGAAAGTAAGGGGAAATCCCTGAAAATAAAAGCAGAGTTCCAGCCTGGGGGAAAAAAATTCTAAGTCAGCAGCTACAAAAAATACTGTAGCTGCGGACTTTTAATATATGGACACTTACCTGTCCAGGGAACCCCATGATGTCGGCACCCCAGCCGATCTTTGGATCACTAAGGGAAACCAGCAGTGAAGACTTTCGGCTTCACAGACGGTTCCCTATCGTGCATAGCACGCTGCGCTTTCTAATTGGCCCGGCGGCAGAGGAAGGAGGAGGGGGCCATCTCCCACAAGTGGGAACAGGGACCTGTCAAAAATCAGGTACCCATTCCAGGAAGCAAATAAGCGGAAGTTTCACTTTTGGGTGGAACTCCACTTTAACCACTTGCCGACCAGCCACTGTAGTTATACTGCGGCAGGGCAGCACTTATCAGTGAATCGCCGTACCGGTACGGCACTTCATGTAATAGATATAGTGGGTGCGTGCCCGTGGCGCCGACTTGCGTGGCTGGCAGCCGCGATGTCCGCCAGCTACCCGTGATCGCTCCACAAAAAGGCTGAACGGGAATCTGCCAGTATAAACAAAGCAGATCCCTGTTCTGTCAGGGTGGTACAGCGTCATTGTCTGTTCCTATTGTTCAGGAACAGCGATTTCTCTGTACTCCCAGTCAGTAGTGTTAACCCCTTCCCTGCCAGTGTAATTTGTAGAGTAATCAGTGCATTTTTATAGCAATGATCGCTGTATAAATGTCACTGGTCCCAAAAAAGTGTGTGATCTGTTCGATGCAATGTCGCAGTCCCGCTAAAAATCACTGATCACCGCCATTATAAGAAAAAAAAAAAATAATAAAAATGCCGAAAATCTATAACCTATTTTGTAGATGTTATAATTTTGTGTGCAAACGAATTAATAATTGTTTATTGCGATTTTTTTTTTACCAGAAATATGTAGAAGAATACATATTGGCCTAAACAGATGAAGAAATTTGGTTTTTTTTTACATTTTTCTTTGGATATTTATTATAGCAAAATTGTCAGTCTTTTCGGTCTTTTTTTGTTTATAGCGCAAAAGAATAAAAACCGCAGAGGTGATCAAATACCACCAAAAAAGCTCTATTTGTGGGGAAAAAAAAGGACATCACTTTTGTTTGGATACAACATCCCACGACAGCGCAATTGTCAGTTAAAGCCTTTACAACCACTTTAACCTACAGGTAAGCCTAGATTAAGGCTTACCTGTAAGTGCTTAAAATATCTCCCAGACCTGCACGGTCTAGGAGATATTTGCAGATCGCCTTAGGGTGATTTTTCTTCTGCGCCGGAGTTAGAAAGGGCACGCTGTGCCATTTCTAGCTCGGGTCATGCCGTTAAAGGCGGCTCCCGCGCGCATGCGCGGGAGTGACGTCACGGGACTCCGGCCAGTCACAGAGCCGGAGTTCGCAGCCCCGGGAGGAAGAGGGGTGAAGAATGGACACTCGCTACTAGCGAGGAAGACAGGGACATCGCGGGCTTTTCCTGCAGGAAAGTGTCACATAATGGGCTACTATGCAATGCATAGTAGCCCATTATGCTTTACCTTTGCAGGGAAACAAAGGGGAAGTAACACCCATCAGGGTTTACTTCCTCTTTAGAGGGGTAAATCCTTGTGGGGCTGAATTGGTTAAATCGGAGTTCCACCCAAAAGTGGAACTTCTGCTCATCTGGTTCCTTCCCCCCTCCAGTGCCACAATTGGCACCTTTCGGGGGGGAACAGGATACCTGTCTTTGACAGGTATCCTTTCCCACTTTCGGGAGCCTCAGCTGGGACCGTTCCTCCTTCCCCTGTCGCCGGGAAAGTAGGAGAGAGGAGCGCAATGGCGGCGGCATGCACCCGACATCTGATGGAAATATCAGCTGCGGTGCCGACATCGCTGGACTCCAGGACAGGTAAGTGTCCTAATTTCCAGGGATTTCCTCTTACTTCCTGTTTGGTTATGGGACAGGAAGTGAACCGGGCATTACTCTATGTAAAGGGAAAAAAATAAGTTTTGCCAATAGTTCTACTTTACGCAAACACAATAAAAAAAAAAAAAACACATCATCAATGCATGTTAATGCAATAGATACATTATTAAGTGTTCAAATTTCAAAGCACGTCAAAATGAGTCCTTACAGTACTGCGTGCATGGAGTTTATGGTAAAATGTCCTCAGCTACTGCACAACCAAACCCAAGCACACAGCTCACAACTTTAACCACCACTCTCACGTTAGCCTTCCTCCAAGCCTGCAGGGGGCGATCGCCCTCTCCGCAACCTTCAGCTGCCGTATTGTTTTTGTACGGCGAAGCCCTTGTCTTTTAAACGTAAAAGGTGTAGATCACGTGAGGCGCTCGGGTCGCCTTGCGGTTGGCTGGCCGAAGTTCCTGTTTGTTTTGGTAGCCATTGTCCGGTGTGGCCCGTTTACGTGCAGAGACCGCGGCGGGGAGTGAGTGGGAGGAGTGTCAGCCGCCTGGAGGTAAATATAAGGAGAGGGGAGAAGGGCTGTGAGAGGGGTAGGTTGTGTGGACGGGGAGGATTATGGGACTTGTAGTTGTGTACAGGGTGGCTGTGTCCTCAGGCTGTGTGCTAGATGCATATAACCATGTCCTGTTCAAGGACCATGGGAAACAATAACAGAGGGGGGGGGGGGGGGGGAATCTGCGGCCCCTGCCATGTGATCACATGACCTGTCCACAGTCAGCTCTCATGACCTCATTTCCTCCTGTAGTCAGGACAAGACTTGTATACATGGAAATATTTGCTGAATAATATCAGGGGACAGTTTCCAAGCAGAAAGTCTGTAGGAGAAGTTCTACACAGAGCATGGAGGTGTATTGTTACCATCAGTAAGTCTCTGATACCATAGTAACAAATAGAATAAAGAACAAGATATATATTTTGTGCAGGGCTGGTGCAAGGAGTTTTGACACCCTAGGCGAAACCTAATTTTGCCACCCCCCTTGGCTCCACCCCCTTCCCCCTGCCCATGTATAACCCACCTTTTTAATGAAGCGGCCATCAAAGAATGTTTGCTTGCTTCCATTATTTCGGGAGTCAGGACACAGACACAGTCCTCCGCCGATGCGCCTCTGACACTATGCGCAAACGGAGCGGCGGCTGCCTGCTGATACTTAGATGCTTCCCTCAGAGAGAAGGAACACCAGTGGCCAGGCACCCTAGGCGGCTGCCTAGTTTGCCTAGTGGTAGCACAGGCCCTGATTTTGTGTCACATGCGTAATCCTGAGTCAGACATGAGATAATAATTGGGAGAGGTCATTCAGGAAGGGGCGGCCGATGTCATCACCCTCCATTCCTTTCCTCTGTACACCCAGAGGCACACCTAACATACAATTGCAGCTTAAAGTGTTTGTAAAGCTACAGCTTTCTTTTAATAAAAAAAAAAAAAAAAAAAACAAACCTCTTATACTTACCTGTATTGGTTTTGCACAGAGCAGCCCTGATCCTCCTCCTTGGGTCCCATGCCGGTGCTCCTGGCCCCTCTTCAGCCAGCAGGGCTCACTTGTCAGGTGGAAGCATTTGGAGGGCTCCACTGCTGCCTGATTGCTTCCACACACACAGGTAAAGTGCCCACCCCACGCTATGTATCTCTCTGCTTACCCATCTGCAAAGTAAGAGGAGAGTGGACACACGTTTGTTCTCCCCACCAATCTTGTTCCTGACCCTGAAGCAACGTGTATGATGTCACTTCCAGGTCCCCGTTGGCTGATCGAATCCCAGTCGCCATGGCAACTAGAAATTGCGTTCTAGCGCCTTGGCTTTTGTCAGTTCATTCACGGTTGCAGGGATACACAATTTGTATCACCCAACGCCGTGACATGCAGTCCCGGGCACCGGGTAGGTAGTTTTATTTCTACATTTAGCCCTGCTGTCGGCAAGTAGCAGGGCTCACTTGTCAAGTGGAAGCTATGAGGGGGCTCCGCTGGTCCCCAATTGCTTCCACACAAGCGGGTAAAGTGCCCGCCCCCCTATAATGTATGCCGGACTCTGCTTGCCCATCTGCAGGCTTGGGACTGGAATAGCGCCGCAGGGTAGAGGGCAGGGAGGAGAGCGGACACGCACTTACAGGTACTTGTATAGCTCCATCAATTTACACCATGCTTTACATATATAATGTACATTCACTTCAGTTTCCTGTCCTCAAGGATCTTACAATCTAAGGTCCCTAACTCACATTCATACATACTAGGGCCAATTTAGACAGGAGTCATTTAACCTACCAGCATGTCTTTGTTGTGTGAGAGGAAAACGGCATACCCGGAGGAAACCTGCACAGACAAAGGGAGAACATGCAAACTCCAGGCAGGTAGCGCCATGGTTGGGATTGGAACCAATGACCATTACCAGGAAGAACTCAGCGGCCTTTTATAATGGTGTCTCCTTATTAAACCCAAAAACAAAAATATAATATATTGCATATAAACAATCCTTAAGTCTAGGTTCACATCTATGCTGTTGCGGTTAATGTTTTTTCAGGCGCATTTGGTGTTTTTAAAAGAACAAAAGATTACAGCGCACACATACAAAAATGACATTTAAATCCTGTAATGCCGCGTACACACGATCGGACTTCTCGTCGGAAAAAGATATGACGGCTTTTCCGACGGGATTCCGTTCAAGTTTGCCTTGCATACAACACGGTCACGCAAAAGTTTGGTAAACTTACGACCGTCAAGAACGCGGTGACGTACAATGCTTCGAAGAGCCAAGAAAATGAAGTTCAATGCTTCCGAACATGTGTCAAATTGTTTCCGAGCATGCGTAGGAATTTTACGCATCGGAATTGCCACAGACGATTGCATTTTTGGCCGAAAAATTAAGAACATGCTTTCAATCTTTTGCTGGCTTGAATTCGGCTAGCAAAAGTCCGCTGGAGCATACACACGGTCGCATTTTCTGACGAAAAGCTCTCATCTGTCTTTTGCGGGCTGAAATTCGATCGTGTGCACGCGGCATAAGGCTGTTTAAAACACCTGAACATATTCAGCAAAAAATATGGGGATTTGGTCACGCCATACGGCCATATAGTGCTTAAGCCCATTACAGCGTCAAAGTACCCCTACGGTATTCATAGAATGGAAGATCCTGCTTCTCATAACCATGGGAGAAATACACTCCTCTATATGGGAGAACTAAAAGGACTCCTCCTATAACACAGGTGGACACTAATAAGTGATAATGGCGGGGGGGGGGGGGGGGGGGTTTAGGTGCTCCAGCCCAGGGGATCAGGTCAGGACTTTGTCTAAGCCAAGTCTTTGTCTATTGGTGCTTTTAAACCCGCCTTTTTGAGGCATTTTTGCATGCCGTTTTAATGCATTTCGGGTTGTGTTTTTTTTGTTTTTTTTAACTACTTATCTACAGGGAACTTTCACCCCCTTCCTGCCCAGGCCATTTTTCAGCTATCACCGCTCTCACACTTTGCATGACAATTGGACGGTCATGCTACACTGTAACCATGTGAATTTTTTATCATTTTCTTCACTGATGGGTATTGATGGGCTTTACTGATGGGCATTGATGGGTACTGACTGGCTTCACTAATGGGCACTAATTTCTGTCTGTGTTGGGCACTGATTGTTGGCATTGGTAAGCACTGAGTGCTGGCACTGGTTAGCATGGGTTGCTGGCACTGGTGGTGCTGTAATGTAATGAGGGTACTGATCATCAATGCCCTGATTACATCTCTCACTGTCCCCTGCAAGGAAATGCTGCTGATCAGCTCTCCTCGCCACACGCTCTGTCAGTGTGAGGCGAGGAGAGCCGGTTGCCAGCACTTCTTTGTTTACGTGACCAGGTGTGATTGGACACAGCCGATCACATGATTAACCACTTACCCACTGGGCATTTAAACCCCCTTCCTAACAAACCAATTTTCAGCTTTCAGGGCTCTCACAGTTTTAATGACAATTACTCAGTTATGCAACACTGTACCTCTATGAAATTTTTGTCCTTTTTTTCACACAAATAGCGTTCTTTTGGTGGTATTTAATCACCGATGGATTTTTTTATTTTTTGCGCTATAAAAGTAAAAAGACCGAAAATTCTGTAAAAAAAAAAAAAAATGCATTTTTCTTTGTTTCTGTTATAAAATTTTGCAAATTAGTAATTTTTATTCATATATTTTGGCCAAAATTTATACTGCTACATATCTTTGATAAAAAATAACTCAAATCGGTGTATATTATTTGGTCTTTGTGAAAGTTATAGAGTCTACAAGCTATGGTGCCAATCTCTGAAAATTGATCACACCTGAAGTACTGGTAGCCCATCTCATTTCTTGAGACCCTAACAAGCCAGGAAAGTAAAAATACCCCCCAAATGACCCCTTTTTGGGAAGTAGACATTCCAAGGTATTTAGTAAGAGGCATGGTGAGTTTTTTGAAGTTGTACATTTTCCCACAATTCTTTGCAACATCAAGATTTTTTTTCACAAAATTGTTATATTAGCAGGTTATTTCCCACACACAGCATATGCATAGCACAAATTACACCCCAAAACACATTTTACTATTCCTCCTGAGTATGGCGATACCACATGTGTGAGATTTTTACACAGCGTGGTCACATACAGAGGCCCAACATGCAGGGAGCGCCATCAGGCGTTCTTGGAGCATAAATTACACATATCATTTCTTGACTACCTCTTACACTTTCGAAGGCCCTGGAGCACCAGGACAATGGAAAATGTGTAAAGAAAATGAAAACACATTTTTTTTTTTTTTTTTTTAAACACAACGTTGTCCATTTACACAATGTTTCTAACACATAGCATGTACATACCAAAAATTACACCCCAAAATAGATTCTCCTACTCCTGAGTACGGCAATACCACATGTGTGAGACTTTTCCACAGCGTGGCCACATAGAGAGGCCCAATATGCAAGGAGCACCATCAGGTGTTCTAGGGACATAAGTTTCAAATCTAATTTGACTACCTATTACACTTTTGTGAGGCACTGTAGTGGCATGGATGTGGCATGGATGAGAACTCATGTGGCATGAATGGGGATGGATGAGCCCTGGATGGGGATAGCTGAGCATGAATGAGTGTGGCCGGGCATGGCTGAGTATGGATCGGTATGGCTAATTATGGATGGGGGTGGATGGGATGGCCGAGCATGGATGGATGGATGAGTATGCTGAGTATGGATAAGTCTGCTCAGTATGGATGAGTATGGGTGAACATGGATGGTTGAGTATGGATGGGTGAGCATGGATGGATAGGTATGCTAAGTATGGATGGGTAAGCTGAGCATGGATGGAAGGATGAATATGGTTGGGTATGCTGAGTGTGGCTGGAATGGGCACTGAGTAGCGCTGTGGGCACTACACATCCAGCCCACAGCGCTGCTGCCACCAATCTCCCCCTTCTCCCCTCGCACTGTACCAATAAGTATGGGGAGGGGAGAGAGGTACCGGACGTGACGCCGGTTTGTTTACTAGTGATCGTTCCGTCATTTGTCGGAGCGATCACGTGGTAAACGGCTGCTATCACCAGCCGTTTACTGTGATGCGCCAGGTCCAGGTCACGGATGTTCTCAGGTGCGCGTATCAGGGGGCACGCGAGAGCGAGATTCTGGGAGGACGTCATAGTATGCCCTCCCAGAGTTATCCGACAGCCCTGTAGATGTCATTCGGCTATGGGCCGGATGGTAAGTGGTTAAAGAGCCGCGTCAGCAGCTCTTTACAGAGATCGGGGTCGCGCCGTGTCCTAGCAACACAGCGTGATCGCCGTGCTCCCCCGCGGACACGCGGGAGGGGCCGTTTGGGCGTGCCATCATATGACCTCCACACAGAACGAGAGCCGCGCCATCATTTGATGGTGGGCGGACAGCAAGTGGTTAAACACACTGGGAGCTGCCGCATCCTTAATAACTGATTCATTAGCTGTCAGTGGGGTTCCCCGCTGATAGCTGAATGTAAAAAAAAAAAAAAAAAAAAAAATTGCCGGCAAAAAAAAAAAATCGGGGAAAAAAATGGCGTGGGCCCCCCAAAGCCATACCAGACCTCCGAAATCCATAGCGGGGCAGAAACATTTGGGTGGCAGCCCAGGCGCCCCTATAGGTAATCAGTTTAGCATTACGAAGGAGGTCTGGTGCTAGAACGGCATGCGCGGCAATATGTAACGTGTATTGCAATTAACGTTTTCAGGGGGGTCTTGTCACCTCCTAGAGTAACTGTCATCTCCACTATACTATGGTATCACTATGTGATAATAATAAAGTGTACTGTATATCTAGCCATAACTTTTTTTATTTTGGATACCATGGATTAACATTACAACCCCTGTTTTTATTGCTATCTCTGTCCCTACTAGGTAGATTAAATCCATCTGTTTTGGTGACAATTGTGACATGGGCAGAAAGTTATCCAAAACAGAGGTGAGGGAAAATCCTTTGAAGGGAACACTTTTTCCTCTTTAACAGCTGAGAGGAATTTTCTAATTGTTTGGAGATATTTACTTTCACTTCCTTTTGTGTCTCTGGGACAGGAAGTGAAGGAAAATCTCCCCAATGGGACACAGCAAAAAAAAAATCCGACAGGATTTAACTCTTTTCTGCTCAATACAGTACCGGGATAGGTTCATCCAGCACCCAGGGCAAGGATGCAGAACTGTACAAAACTCCAATGCATGTCATAGAATGGGTGTAGCGCCCTGCGCCCATTCTCTGTCACCTTGCTCTTGCTGCTGATGGTTGCCATGGAGTGTGCACTGCACATGTATTGCCAATTGCTTGCTCTCTAGCAACTAGAATATTTGCGCATGTGCGGTGTGTTTTTTGTGTCAGCTGTGGGCAGATGGGGTGGGGAGTGGGCATGCTGGAGCACAGTGTGACCGCAGTATCACCCTTAACCATTACGCCCAGGGTGGCTGCCTCTCCTGCCTACCTTGTTCTGGCCCTAGCTCTGTACAAAACTAAAGAAAATATTGTTGGCTAGATATACTGTATACTTTAAAGCGTAACCAAAGGTATCTATATTCGCCTGTCCAATGGTCCCTCACCAGCACTGGCATCTCTTTCTGAGTGTCGGTCTTTGGGCCTCTTCATTGGCCGGCGCAGGATAACGTCATTTTTGTGCATGTGCAGGAGCCAGTCATCCCGGCACTCAGAGACCAGCATGGAGCTTTAAGCTGAGCTGTGCAAGTGTAGCTCAGTTAACGGCACCAGAGAAGACCAAAAGCAGGCAGGTAGGGGCATTTTATTGCAGAAGAGACATAGCATGCAATAAAAGTCTGCCTGTTTGCTGTTTATTACAGCAGAAATTTAGTTCCACTTTAAGTTAAAAATAATAATTGAATTACAAAAATAAAATGTGTTAAATAAAAAAAAAAAAGTGAAGCGGACCCCTGGCTCCCTAGGCACATACGTATGTAAACATGTACACAGCTAGGTCGATTGTGCAACCATGAATTTGGTGCAGTGTGTTTTGAAAAATTAGTGCTTGCACCACTTTATCCGTGTGCCAGCACATTTTGCAGTCTATTCAAATGAATGGGCTGTCAAAACACATTACACGGGGAACACATTCTGGAGTGTACCAGCCCCCAATGAACTTCCATGTGAATGGCCCTTAAACTGTGAATTGTGACCTATGTACAGGTACGGGTAATGTGTTTTTCTCTGTCTTGTAGGTACATACAATTTTGATGTTTAATATACTTGTTTCTTCAAACCAGGCTTATCATTTTATATCTTGCAAAACAAATGTAGATTATATTGTGTGCAATAAAATTAATGTTGGTGAATTATTTACTATATCAATTTGTTAAACATTACTTCCATCTTTTTATTCTACAGTTCAGAAAATATGTACATTTTGAGGTTTCAAGACAACAATGCTAATTTTATTGTGCGTGAAAAAAGGAAAAATTGGTCTGGCAGCAAAAGGGTTGATTTGATGATGCAGAAAAAAAAAAAAAAGCTTTAAGGGTGCAGAGGCGGACCAGAATTCTTTGGTGTATATTAGGTCCCCCCAAACTCCACTGAAACTCATGGCATTCAAACTGATACATTTCTTAATAAAGAGGGCTAGTGTGTCTCTAAATCAAAGATGACTGTGGGACATTTAATAAGAAAGCAGTTAAAAGGTATGTAATCCAATCTAATAATCAACTCTTTATTGATCCCTTTTAGTCTGTTAACTATTCCAATTAAAGCTTTTTGTTATATCTGATAAGAGAAAAAAAACTGTTGATCCTGCCAGAAATCTCGTCAGCTGGTAACGTCTGGGTTCTCTGCCAATGCTGCAGTCTTATTATTTGCATTGTTCCTGGACAGGAGGAGGTTTCTGTAGACCAGCCCTGTCTTTGTTGTGCTGCCACAGGACAGTAATTGAGCATTGTCACTCTTGGACAGGAAGCTTGTTACTGGCAGGATCATCAGAAGAAAATAAAGTAGAAAAAGTAATCCGTAAAATTTTCTTGGAGAGGAGGAGGTTTCTGTAGACCTGTCCACATCTAAGACTGATGAACTGCAAAATATTAAACTGTTGTTTTTGGGTTTCAGACAACAATAAAAAGTTAGTGATTGTAAAGTCTTGTTTAAAAAAAACAAACAAAAACAAAAAACAAACCTCTTATCCTTACCTGCTCTGTGCAATCGTTTTGCACAGAGCAGCCTGGATCCTCCTTTTCTCAGGTCCTTCTTTGGAGCTCCTGGTCCCTCCCTCCTGTCGAGTGCCCCCACACAGCAAGCAGCTTGCTTTGGGGGCACCCGAGCCGAGCTGCAGCTCCGTGTGTCCATTCAGACACGGAGCTGCTGTTCGGCCCCACTCCCTCTTTCTCCTGATTGGCTAACTGACTTTGACAGCTGCGGGAGCCAATGGCACCGCTGCTGTGTCTCAGCCAATGAGGAGGAGAGTCCCGGACGGCCGAGGGACTCGTGGACATTGCTGGAGATGGGGCTCAGGTAAGTATTAGGGGATGCTGGGGGGACTGCTACACACAGAAGGCTTTTTATATTAAAGTGGAGTTTCACCCTCAAAGTTTTTTTAAAAGTCAGCAGCTACAAACACTGTAGCTGCTGACTTTCAATAAGGACACTTGCCTATCCAGGGAGCCCGCGATGTCGATCTCCCGAGGCCGATCCGTCTATCGGATCGGGTACAGGCGCCGCCATTGTAACTAAGGGAAACTGGCAGTGGAGCCTTCAGGCTTCACAGCCGGTTTCCTACTGTGCATGTGCGATTCGCGTGGCGCTTTCTGAATGGCCCCATCATCTTCTGGGACACACACAGGTCCCAGAAGGCAGCGGGGGAGGAGGAGGAGTGCTCGTCGCAGAAGAGGACATGACGTACTGCGCTGCGGCTGGGCTAGTACTGCTAAAAAGGTAAAACAAAAATAGTTATTCAAAAACGAGGGGGTGGTCTTTAGTTTAAGACTACCTTGTAAAAGTGAATGAAACTTTGCTTTAATGCATTAGGATAAAAAAACCTCCTGCCTTTGCAACTCCTTTAAGAGGTTTCCCACTCTAGCCACAACAACAAAGAAAAAGTTTGCCCACAGGCACACTTTAATCTGTAGGAACTTATTGCTCTGCAGAAAACCTGGACCTGGGGGAATGCTTATTAACCTCATTGACAGCTAGCAGCCCTGCTGATGGCTGTCAGATTATGTTGTCACTGATGGCTGCTGTCCTCACGAACAAGAATCGGGAACCAAAAGCAGGGTTCTCAAACTGGCGGCCCTCCAGCTGTTGCAAAACTACAAGTCCCATCATGCTTCTGCCTGTGGGAGTCATGCTTGTAACTGTCAGCCTTGCAATGCCTAATGAAACTTGTAGTTTAGCAACAGCGAATTCAGTTTGAGACCCCCCAATTAGTGATTTCTGTTCATGTGATCGGCTATGACATAGACAGACTGGATAGTAATTCACAAAATATGAGCCTTCAGCCTGCAGATATCAGTGCACTTCTATTTAACCACTTCAGGACCGCCGCACGACGATGTACGTCCTAAGTTTGAACGGGGATATCGTTATGGCAGCAGCTAGCTGCCATAACCCCGGTATCCCCGTTTTTCGTGAGGCGGCCGGCTTTCAGATAAAAGTGGTCCCTGCGGCGGATTCGCCGCGAGGTCACTTTTATCCGTGGCGGGAGAGGGCCCCCCCCCTCCTGCCGCGATCTGGTGCCCTCCGCCGCTTACCGGAGCCGTCGGTAGCGGCGGAGGCGATTGCGTCCTATCCTGTGGTGTGTCTGGAGACAAGTGAGGCCAAGATGGCGCTCACTCGTCTCCAATACACTGCTGGGCGGAAGCGACGTCAATACGTCACTTCCGTCCACGCCTCTTAATGACACATTTTTTCAAATGTAATTTTTCTAAATGACTTTTTTTTTTTTTATTGCATTTTAGTGTAAATATGAGATCTGAGGTCTTTTTGACCCCAGATCTCATATTTAAGAGGTCCTGCCATGCTTTTTTCTATTACAAGGGATGTTTACATCCCTTGTAATAGGAGTAAAAGTGACACCATTTTTTTTTTTTAAAAAACAGTGTAAAAATAAATAAAATATTGTAAAATAAATAATAAAAAAAAAATGTTAAAACCCCCCTGTCTCGACGAGCTCGCGTGCAGAAGCGAACGCATACGCGAGTAGCGCCCGCGTATGAAAACGGTGATCAAACCACACGTGAGGTATCGCTGCAACCGGTAGAGCAAGAGCAATAATTCTAGCCCTAGACCTCCTCTGTACCGCAAAATATGCAACCTGTAGAATTTTTTAAACGTCGCCTATGGAGATTTTTGAGGGTAAAAGTTTGACGCCATTCCACGAGCAGGCGCAATTTTCAAGCTTGACATGTTGGGTATCAATTTACTTGGCGTAACATTATATTTCACAATATAAAAAAAAATTGGGCTAACTTTACTGTCTTATTTTTTATTCAAAAAAGTGAATTTTTTCCAAAAAAAGTGCGCTTTTAAGACCGCTGCGCAAATACGGTGCAAAAAAAAGTATTGCAATGAACGCCATTTTATTCTCTAGGGTGTTAGAAGAAAAACCATATATAATGTTTGGGGGTTCTAAGTAATTTTCTAGCAGAAAAACCTGTTTTAAACATGTAAACACCTAAAATTCAAAACGAGGCTGGTCCTTAAGTGGTTAATGCCATAATTGTCAGATACAATTTCAGTACGAAAAATGTTAAGGGAAGTATGGACTTTAAAAAAAAACATTTATACTCAACTTGGTGGATGCAGCTTCAATCCAATGTTGCATTTGTCCCATACTGAGTCTGCACTTGAGAACTGAATGATCAAAGACTGCTGATCGCTTAGTTCTCAGCATTCTGTGAGCAGAGATCCAGAGACTGTCAGTCTCCGGCTCTCTGCTCCCCCCCCCCCCCATGCTCACTGGAGCACTGGGCTGTGGAGGGGGTGGGAGGGGCTGGATCAGCCTCTCAGCAGATTGCTGAGAGGCTGAGCCAGCTGTCGATCCAGGCTTTTGGGCGAATCCCAACCATATGGTCAGAATCTTTTTCAGAGTTTGGACAGGCTGTGACGTCACGCTTCAGCCCGCTATCAGCTTAAAATGGATCACAGGCATGTAGAACGTACGGCACTCCTGTGATCTATAATAAAACCATGTACCAGAAAAAAGCCTTAGGGTCCTTTCACACGGGACGGATCCGTGATGATCCGCCTCGTGAACATCCGCTTGCTCAGCGGGGATCTCTCCGTTGATCCCCGCTGAGCTGGCAGATGACAGGGCGGTCTCTGCACAGATCTCCGCTCTCCCCTATGGGGGGATCGAATGAACACGGACCGTCTGTCCGTGTTCATCCGATCCGCTCTGCAGATGGATAGAAAAATAGGATTTTCCTCCGTCTGCAGAATCGGACGGATGATATCGGGTGTCAGCGGATGTAGGGATGCACGTATGTCCGTATTTCATCGGAAAACGGATGGATGAAATACGGACATACTGTCTGCACGTGTGAAAGGGGCCTTAAATGTTTTTGAAAAAAAGCCTAAATTATTTAGGTAGTCAAATTAGTTATAGTGCTTTAGTCAATTTAACTGATGCATTCTGATGCTGCTAAATTTGACCTGCGTGTTTAGACATCCATAACCTCTGCATGGGACAGGGTTAAGCCATATTCTTTACCGGCAAGTTAAAAAAATCAATTTGTATATTTTGCTGTATGCCTGGACTTCTACTGCAAAATCCTGGTAAGCTCCATGTTCCTGCCACTAGGCACAGAAAAACTGTCCAGGTATTTCTATGAGAACTATGGCATTTATCAAATTATAGTTAAAAACTTTTACATTTTACATATTTTTAGATATGGTACAAAAAGCATCTGTCTGACATAAACCTTAGCCAGCTGTTTGGACAAAGGTCTTTTGTCGTTGGTAATGTGTTCTGTTGGTAATGTTCACAGGAGACCTTGACTGCAAACTGTTGCTCACTGATAAGAGAGTTGAGGTGTGCAAGCTGAGAATTTGAAGGAGAGCTGTATTTCGTCTGTGCGGTAAGGAATTTTCATAACATTTAACTGCCGATTTTTATTTATTTATTTTTTTTACATAACTTACTGTGCTAATTCTTTTTAATTAGGTGAAGGTAAAAGTTTGGCATTTTTTGGTCAGTTCATAGCAAGATCTGATTGTCCAGTTTTGGTTCAAGGTATTGAGAGTTCTTAGATATTAGTACAAAGGAATTGCTTGAGCTTACCTGCCAGCTCCAAAATGCATGCTGATTTCCTGCACAGATTTATGTATATACTAAAGGCCTTGGCAATAGACATAAAGGGATATTGGCCAGTGATACAAAGGGGTTGATTTACTAAAACTGGAGAGTGCAACTTCTGGTGCAGCTCTGCATGGTAGCCAATCAGCTTCTAACTTCAGCTTGTTCAATTAAACTTTGACAAAAAAAAAAAACTGGAAGCCGATTGGTTTCTATGCAAAGCTGCACCACATTTTGCACTCTCCAGTTTTAGTAATACAACCCCATTGTACACGGATAGCTTGTGAACACTTGTGACAAGTGGCATTAAACCCTCCTATCATTTACAACCAAGAAAGCTGCCATCTTAGCCTCGGTTTGATTTGCTTTAGCCATGGTGCTGCACGTTATCGGTTATGACCCCAGCCATTCAGTTGAGAGCACATGCAGCTGTGAGAGTTATCATTCATATGCCACTTGTGTTAAAGAAGAACTTTAGGAATTGCGTTGCTATTTACAATTTATAGTCTTAATGAGCGCTGGGAGTGAAGCGATCTCTGGAGAGATGTGGCTGTTGTGTGCTTGCCTGTCCATTCACATAAGCCTTTGTATTTTGTGGGTTTACATAGTGCAATGTGTTCCATGATTAGTTAGAAGGAGGATAGGGGCGTGCAGAGCTCCAAAGCACCACGTTGCAGCTTCTGCATCATATAGTGAAAGCTGTACTGTACTGCATCCATGTACTCTCAGCGCTCAGTAAAACCATCAAATGTATATTAGGGATAAATCCAGGAGGTGGCATACACCTAGTTGGACTCAAAGTAATTGTAAAGTCAGCAATATATCACATTATCCATTCTAACATTTATTTAAGATTAGCAGTGTGTTTATTTTTTTAAAATGGAATATCTCAATACCTTTTTGAGGTCATGCTATAATGTTGTCAAGTGATTGCTGGTTTGCTCTTCCCGAGCACAGGGACTCATCAGGTAATATACTACACAAAAAGGATTAAATAACATTGCAGCCTTACAGTGCTATTGATGTTGCTTAAAAAGATAGAGTAACAGCAATTTTTTTTTTTTGTGTGTGTGTTTTTTTTTTTTTTAGGGTTTACAAACACTTTAACCTATTGTAAACCAACACTTTTTAACTACCTCCCACCCGGCCACTGCACATAAGCTGCGCTGCGGCTCCATCCTGTGATTATTATGATGAGCAGAGATCGGGATATGGGCACTTGGATTGGTTCTCCCAATCATGTGATGGCTGTGTCCAATCACAGCCGTCACAATGTAAACAGTTCTCCCCGCCGAGCTCAGTGTGGGGAGGGGTAATCGGAAGCTCTGTGACAGTTCTCTGTGTGAGGATGATTTTATACAGAGAGCTGTCACAGATCCCCCCCCCCCCCCAAACAGTACACCAAGCACCACTGATACACCTGTCAGTGTCCCCATAAAACATATGTCACAGTGCACAAAACATCTGTCTGTCCCCCATCACCGCCAACACCAAATAAACCCTGATTTGGGTTATTTTTTACCAAAGAAATGTAACAGCATCATTTTTGGTCAAAATTTCTGCAGAGAAATGACTTGTTTGCAAAATCTTATAACAGAAACTAAGAAAAATTCATTTTATTTTTATTTTTTTTTAATTTTCGATTTTGTTTTTTTTTTGTTTTTTAATTTTGTAGTGTAAAAAATAAAAACCCCAGCGGTGATTAAATACCACCAAAAGAAAGCTCTATTTCTGTGAAAGCAAATTATAAAAACTTAATTTGGGTCCAGTGTTGCATGACCCAGCAATTGTCATTCAAAGTGCGACAGCGCTGAATGCTGACAATTGGTCTGGGAAAGAAGGTGCTTAAAGTGCCCAGTATTGAAGTGGTTAAATAAGGAAATTCTGCACTTTTGTTGTAAAAAAACAAAACAAAAACAATAAATATATTAACAAATTTTGTTGCAGATTCCTACCTGTTTCTGCTCTGAAGAAAAAGCTGTTTGTTCCGCTTGTGTTTTTGGATATGGATTCTGAATGAGAGTGACTAATTTTAATTAGCTGGTACACTTTCATGGTTCTTATGAGAAAAGTTGCTGTGGCTGCATCTCTTATCTTTGGATGTTAACAACATTTAGGGAGCATCTCCCCAAAAATAACATTTCTGTTGCAGAAGATGCCTAAAGCCTGACTTGTATCTAGGTGCAGAGTTCTTCACTAAAGCAGGAAATTACATTTTCTGAGGTGTTTTGTACACCAATGGTGTACAGAACACCTCCAAGTTGCCATATTACAGTGATGGTGAACCTCGGCACCCCAGATGTTTTGAAACTACATTTCACATGATGCTTATGTGCTTTGCAGTTTAGTTGAGCATCGTGGGAAATGTAATTCCAAAACATCTAGGGTGCCAAGGTTCACCATCACTGCCATATTACAGTGAATTTTACAAAAAATTACAGTGCTGCAGATTGAAAAGGAAAGGTAATTTTTAAAGTAGCATTCCATTCAAATACTAACTATACATAAACCCCTATTCTTAGGGTGCTGCAGTCCAGTCACATGATCTCTCCAGCGACTGGCTTTAGTGAAGAGGAGAGGTGACCAACAATGGCTGCAGAGCCCAGATGATGACACCACCCATAGGCTAACTAGAGCACACTCAGAGTAGCTAAGCATAGCCATCTTTCCTTTTCAGGGTAGTTAGAATTGTCTTAGAATGGGGGTCGGAACAGGTTTAGGTATTGTTAGTCTTTGACTGGAATTCTACTTTAAATAACATTAAGCCCGGGTTCACACTATAACGGGCTGCGGATCACACAGGAGCGCTGTGCGTCCCTGTTCCCAGTTTCAGGGACGAATCAGGGCCAATTCTATGCCTGAATTCGGCCCTGAAACGGAGCCAAAGACGCACAGCGTTTTTGTGCAGTGCGCTCCGCAGCCGCCCGGAGATATGTGAACCGGCTCCATAGGGAGCCAGTCACATTCTCCCGCTATGCGAATTAGATGTGGGGAAACACACATCTAATTCGCATAGGTGTGAACCCGGGCTAAAGATGAAGTATGGCCAGAGCTCTTTTTGCCATAATTCACCTGTGGGTCACAGGAATGCACTTAGTTCTACATTCATGTGACCCACACGAGAATTATGGCTGCATTGGATCAACGCTTTATCCACCAAGGTGAGTATGAATGTTTATTATTTTGAAATCCAGCACTTCTCTTTTAAATTACAATATGACTTGTGTAGTGTTGCTTTATGAGTTTATGTGAAATCTCCATTAATCGCTGTAAAATATTGCAATTAGAAATATATTTCAGTATAGTTGAAGTATTGAGTGTTGTGTTGGTGTTACTGTAATTAGTTCAACTTCAAAGCTTGGCCTCTTATTTTCCCTGATAACATCTCACCTGGGTAGTAAACAACCGCCTTCTTTGACTCATCCAATCAGGCTGTGCCCAATATACGTTTACTAAATACAGTGACCAATTAGGGAGAATTATATTAGCCACACTACAGAAAGGAGGGAGGGGGTGATATAATGCTTTGTGACCAAGCTAACTCACTCTTTGGTGTGGGAACAGACAGCAGTCACCATGGGCTGACCTGAAGTTAACTGGTAATCTAACTCTATACTTGTATCTTATATTGTATTGTAAATATGGTTCTGTGAGTAATTTTGTAAATATCATGTAAGCCAGGGGACCTACACCGTACATTGTGTTGTAAATACGGTCTGGTGTGTAATTTGTATATATTATGTAACCCTATCAATAAATGTGTATTGCGGATTGAACTACCTCTTTTGTACAAAATCTCTCAGATCTAGATATGTATATGTCCATACTACTACAATGATTGAGGGGCATGCACATAATCGCAGAAACTAGTCAACAGTAGCAATTATCTATACTCTATTTTTTTTTTTTTTTTTTTTCATTTTCTCTATTTTTCCCACAAAAGTGGAGTTACCCTTTAAGCATTCCAGTCATTGCTTGTGATCACACGGCACATGTAAAAAACAAACCAAAAAAAGATCCCCTTTACATCATAACAAATCCCAAAAGGGGTCAAACTCTCAAATCTTCTTTCCAGTAATTGATTTCAAAAGATGCATATATTTATATTAAAAAAGTGAATTATTTTATATTTTCAGCTATCAATAAATGTTCACAATGAACATTAAATAAGGCAGAATATGACTGGACGCTTTTAGTTTGGAGATGCCTAGAAAAAGAAGGAGTTTGTCCCTAAGTCCTCAAAAGAAGTCATCAAACCCCAACATCCCTGTGTCCCTTTCATCTTCTGCTACATTGCCCCTTCCACCAGCAATGAGTGGTAACAAGAAGGAGATGCTCAGAAGTATGTGTGAGATGTTCCCCAATCTGGAACCTTCCTTGATAGAAATGGTGCTCTCTGAATATACTGAAGGTAAGTTTTATATCATGTATACATATTGTGATATTCTGTTGAATTTAATTAAAGTAGAAGTGCAGCCTAAAACTAACTAACTCTAAATGTACTGTCGGCCACATTCTAAGACTAATCTTTCTAAGCCTGTAAAGCAAAAATCACTTTGGTCTCCAGCGGGAGATGCTGTGTTGAAGAGACAGCCGACAACAGCTATGAAATGCCTAGGAAGTGACATCACCCATAAACATACCATGGGGCTACCATTGCCAGCTACACAGAGAAGCCACCGCTGACAGCTCAGCTTGGGATCGGACCGTATCAGCTGCAGAGAAGGTACGTATAGCAGTTTTTGCTTTATAGGGTTAGAAAGATTAGTCTTAAGGCCCGTACACACGATCGGGCTTTTTGACAACAAAACATGCAAATGAGCTGTTTTGGAGCAACATCCGACCGTGTGTACGCTCCATAGGACAAACTTTTTCTGTTTCCATCGGACTTTTGTTGGCTGTACGAACGGACAAACTTTCCAGCAACAAAAGTTTGATGGAGCAAAGTCCGATCATGTGTACACAAAAGCATCGGACTTTTGTACAAACTACAGTACGCAACCGCGAGAATGTTTCCAGCGCGAAGCCATCAGTTCTCGGCGACAGGGTACCATACATCTCGCGCTGGCTGCAATAGGAAAAACACATTTTCCTACTGCGGTGATCGCGAGAGGGAATTCCCCTCTGGGGGCATACCAGGCCCTCAGGTCTGGTATGGATTTTAAGGGGAACCCCAAATCCATACCAGACCCCTATTTGAGTACGCAGCCTGGCCGGTCAGGAAAGGGGGTGGGGTCGAGCTAGCGCCCCCCCCCCCCTGAGCCGTAACAGGCCGCATGCCCTCAACATGAGTGGGTGCCTTGGGGGAGGAGGGCGCCCTGCAGCCCCCCCCCCAGCCCCAAAGCACCTTGTCCCCATGTTGATGAGGACAAGGGCCTCTTCCCGACAACCCTGGCCATTGGTTGTCGGGGTCTGTGGGCGGGTGTTTATCAGAATCCGGGAGCCCCCTTTAATAAGGGGTCCCCCAGATCCCGCTCCCCACCCTATGTGAAGGAGTATGGGGTACCGGGGGAAAAAGTGTCAATTAAAAAAAACACACTACACAGGTTTTAAAATTAATTTATTAGGCAGCTCCGGGGTCTTCTTCTGTCTTCGGGGGTCTTTCCAGCATCTTCTCGGTCGTCCTATGACCACGCCCCCTTATGACCTCACAGTCCCAGAATGCCCGGGACTGTGATGCCATAGGGGGGCGGAGTCCCCGCCTATATAAGTCATAGAGCGCACAGACAGCATTACAGTCGGAGAGAGCGTTGTGTCAACATCTCTGGAAAAGGAGAGGGAAGAAGACGATCCAGATGTCTGGGCTCCTCTGCTAGCAAAAGAGCAGAAGATAGCAGAGGAGCCCGGCAGAAAGAAGAAGGCATCGGAGAAGAACCAGAGAGCGCGGAGACGACGCCGGAGAGAGGGCGAAGACACCCGGAGAGACCCCCGAAGTTGGAAGAAGACCCCCGAAGACGGAAGAGGACCCCAGAGCTGCCTAATAAATTAATTTTAAAACCTGTGTAGTGTGTTTTTTTTAATTGACACTTTTCCCCCCAGTGAATGGTTAGGGGTACGCTGTACCCCATACTCATTCACATAGGGTGGGGGGCCGGGATCTGGGGGACCCCTTATTAAAGGCGGCTCCCGGATTCCGATAAGCCCCCCCGCCCGCAGACCCTGACAACCAACGGCCAGGGTTGTCGGGAAGAGGCCCTTGTCCTCATCAACATGGGAACAAGGTGCTTTGGGGTGGGGGGGGCCCGCAGGGCGCCCCCCTCCCCCAAGGCACCCACCTCCCCATGTTGAGGGCATGCGGCCTGGTAAGGCTCGGTGGGGGGGGGAGGGCGCTCGCTCGTCCCCACCCCTTTCCTGACCGGCCGGGCTGCATGCTCGGATAGTAGGGGGTTCTCCTTAAAATCCATACCAGACCTAAGGGCCTGGTATGCCCATGGAGGGGAACCCATGCCGTATTTTTATTTAAAATTTGTCGTGGAGTTCCCGCTCAAGATTCTTACCAAACACAGTGCCTGGCATTGGCGGGGATCCAAGTCGGATCCCCGCACCAGTGTGAACCCGGCTCACAAGGTGTCAATCTCGCCAATAAAAGTGGCGGGATTGACACAGTATCAGACGACAATACAGAAGTTGACCAAAGGGTGGTGGTAAAGAGCTGAAAAACCACGTGATTTGGTGAAAGTTGGCTGGAAAAGTCCTGTCGTCTGTATGCAAGACAAACTTCTAGCCAACGCCCTTTGTACAAAAAACCAAGGGAAAGGTTGTACAAAGTCCTATCGTGTGTATGGGGCTTTAGAATGTGCCTGCCAGTAGATTTAGAGTTTAGTTTTGGTTTTTGGCTGAACTTCTACTCTAACCACTTCAGCCCTGGAAGGTTTTACCTACTTCTTGACCAGGCCATTTTTTTCGATACTGCACTGCGTTGCTTTAACTGACAATTGCGCAGTCGTGCAATGCTGTACCCAAATAAAATTGATGTCCTTTTTTTTCACACAAATAGAGCTTTCTTTCTGGTATTTGATCACCTCTGTGGTTTTTATTTTTTGTGCTAGAAACAAAAAAATACCGACAATTTTTGAAAAAAAAAAAAAACAATATTTTTTACTTTCTGCTATAATACATATCCAAAAAAAATGTAAAAGAAAATTTCTTCATCAGTTTAGGCCAATTTGTATTCAGCTACATATTTTTGGTAAAAAAAAATCCCAATAAGCGTATATTGATTGGTTCGTGCAAAAGTTATAGTGTCTACAAACTAAGGGATAGATTTAGGGACTATTTTTACTGGTAATTGTGGCGATCTGCGATTTATTAGCAGGACTGCGACATTGCGGCGGACAATTCTGACACTAAGTGACACTTTTTGGGGACCAGTGACATCAATATAGTTATCAGTGCTTAAAAAATGCACTGATCCCTGTATAAATGTCACTGGCAGGGAAGGGGTTAACACTAGGGGGCGATCCAGGGGTTAAATGTGTTCCCTGGGAGGTGTTTCTAACTGTGGGGGTGGATTCACTGGAGGAAAAGAGAGATCGTTAATCAGCTGAGCTGATTGATAAGCAGTGTGCTTCGTTTACATCAGCACACTGCTGCTCTGTGTCTTCTGTGAATGATCGGCGGGTCACAGGGGGCCATTGCGGCCACCGGAACCACTGATTGGCTCCCGCTGTGTCCAATCACAGCGGGAACGGCACTCGTGCACCCGCCCCCTAAACTGCGTGCACAAAATCTCAAACAGGTACATGATTTTGTGCACCCGGGCCGCCCTACCACAGTAAATGTACGTGGGGCGGTCCCGAAGCTGTTAAAGAAAATCAAAGTTCAACAGAAAAGTAGTAGCCCAGGAAGGGGTTTCCACCATTGAAATGGGGAAAAAATTATCAAACCACCCGGCTTTCTTTCTTCAGCAGCGTTTGGCTGGTCCCTTAGATTGTCTCACCTCTGTTCCTATGCCCCTGCCAGTACCCCCAGCTCTCTCAGCCTTCTTAGTTGCAGAACTCTGTTGCACAGGCCCACATCATAACCTCTCAATAGGTGATCTCCTGACACCCTGAGCTCTCTGTCCTCTGAGACCTCTAGATCCCCCCTTTTCTCTGGACCTGCCTAGTCGCTTTGACTCTCTATCCTCCAGACTTGCTTGGCCTTCTGGACACTTTCATCCCTCTGGACAAGGAACCTCTAGCCTCCAACTCAAAGTAAGGTCTCCTGAGCAGAACACATTTGTCTCCTAACAGGAGCCCTGAACTATTCCCAAAGCTGTCTTTATAATGGGTGTGCACACCCACACACTCAGCCTGCTGGTCTTCTGCAACACTGGGTTTTGAGACGACTTCTTTCCCAAAGCTTTTCGAAGTCTCCAAACTCTAGAACTCAGTGTGGAAATACCAAAACCTGTAGAAAACAAAAAAAAAAGTTTTTTTTCCACTCTAATGGGGCGTACACATGGTCGGACTATTCGGCTACAAAAGTTTGACGGACCAAATCCGGCAGACCATCCGATCGTGTGTGGGCTTTCCTGGACTTTCAGCTGACTTTTCCAGTCGCAAATCTGATGGACTTTAGAATTGGAACTTGCTTCAAATCTTTACGTCGTAACTCCGCCGGACCCAGAAATCCGCTCGTCTGTATGCTAGTCCGACGGACAAAAACCCACGCTAGGGCAGCGATTGGCTACTGACTATCAACTTCCTTATTTTAGTCTGGTCGTACGTCATCACATACGAATCCATCAGACTTTTGTGTGATCGTATGTAGGCAAGTCCGTTCGGTAGAAAGTTCGCCGCAAGTCCGCCAAAAGTCCGTCAAAAGTTTGTCGGACTTTTGTAGCTGAAAAGTCCAACCGTGTGTACTCCCCATAAATCAATATTTCACAGCCCCACACTCTGCATTTGTGAAAACCGTGTCCCTTTTTCCTAAGTTTACACAGTGGCAGGGCTTGCACTGTCACAATGTGTCCTTTTTATGTGTACATGTTTAAAGCACAGTAGATGATAGAGTTGTTATCCATCAGCTAATCATATCTTTTGTTGGATTCTGAGTCAAGATACCTGTTATAGGTTTCAAGGTTTGTCCAGCTATCATGGACATTAAAAGCCAGATTTATTCTTGTAATTTGTGTGTATACAGTTGTGCTCATAAGTTTACATACCCTGGTAGAATTTGTTTTCTTGGCCATTTTTCTGAGAATTTGAATGATAACACAAAAACATTTTTTTTCACTCTTGGTTAGTGTTTGGCTGAAGCCATTTATTATCAATCAACTGTGTTTACGCTTTTTAAATCATAATGAAAAGAGAAACTACACAAATGACCCTGATCAAAAGTTTACATGCCCTGCTGATTTTGGCCTGATAACATGCACACAAGTTGACACAAAGGGGTTTGAATGGCTATTAACGGTAACTGTCCTCACCTGTGATCTGTTTGCTTGTAATTAGTGTATGTGTGTGCGTGTGTGTGTATAAAAGGTCATTGAGTTTCTGGACTCCTGACAGACCCTTGCATCTTTCATCCAATGCTGCACTGACGTATCTGGATTCTGAGTCACAGGGAAAGCGAAAGAATTGTCAAAGGATCTGCGGGAAAAGGTAGTTGAACTGTATAAAACAGGAAAGAGATATAAAAAGATATCTGAGGAATTGAGAATGCCAATCGGCAGTGTTCAAACTCTAATCAAGAAGTGGAAAATTAGGGGTTCTGTTGAAACCAAACCATGGTCAGGTAGACCAACTAAAATTTCAGCCATAACTTCCAGAAAAATTGTTCGGGATACAAAGAAAAACCCACAAATAACTTCAGGTGAAATGCAGGACTCTCTAAAAACATGTGGTGTGGCTGTTTCAAGATGCACAATAAGGAGGCACTTGAAGAAAGATGGGCTGCATGGTGGAGTTGCCAGAAGAAAGCCTTTACTACGCAAATGCCACAAAGTATCCCGCATACAATACAACAAACAGCACAGAGACAAGCCTCAAACCTTGTGGCACAAAGTCATTTGGACTGATGAGACCAAATTTGAGCTCTTTGGCCACAACCATAAACGCTACATTTGGAGAGGAGTCAACAAGGCCTATGATGAAAGGTACACCACTCCTACTGTGAAACACGGAGATGGATTGCTGATGTTTTGGGGATGTGTGAGCTACAAAGGCACAGGACATTTGGTCAAAATTGATGGCAAGATGAATGCAGTATGTTATCAAAAAATACTAGAGGAACATTTGCATTCATCAGCCAGGAAGGTGCACATGGGACGTACTTGGACATTCCAACATGACAATGATCCAAAACACAAGGCCATGTCGATCTATCATTGGCTACAGCAGAATAAAGTGAAGGTTCTGGAGTGGCCATCTCAGTCTCCTGACCTCAATATCATTGAGCCACTCTGGGGAGATCTCAAACGTGCAGTTCATGCAAGACAGCCCAAGATTTTACTGGAACTGGAGGCTTTTTGCCAAGAGGAATGGGCAGCTTTACCATCTGAGAAGATAACGAGCCTCATCCACAAATACCACAAAAGACTTTAAGCTGTCATTGATGTTAAAGGGGGCAATACACGGTATTAAGAACTGGGGTATGTAAACGTTTGATCAGGGTCATTTGTGTAGTTTTGTTATGATTTTAAAGTGTAAACACAGTTGATTGACAATAAATGGCTTCAGCCAAACACTAACCATGAGTGAAAGAAAAGTTTTTGTGTTATCATTCATATAACATATAAATGCCTAGAAGCACAGTGCAGTATATTACTGGGAAGTGGAAGGCATTTGGTACAACACAGACCCTCCCTGGACCAGGACGTCGATCCAAACTGGATAAAAGGCTAATAAAAACCTTTTTCCAACACAGTGATTTTTTTTTTTTTGAACCTGCCTTATTCCTTCTACATTTTTCTGACATTCCTACAAAGACCTATAAGAGGTTGGCCCTCCATCATTTACTTAATGCTGACAAAGCCTGCAACGCTTTGCGATGGAAGGACCCCAATCCTCCTCCTATCTCATTGTGGCTCAACAAATTAGAGGACATCCATACTCTGGAAGACTTGGTGCTTACCGTTCAGAATAGACAGGAGCGCTACACAAAAAATCCCTTCCCATCATACCACCCCCTTTTTTTTTTTTTTTTTTTTTTCTTCCTTCTTTCTCCCTCCCTTCCTGCTCTGTATTTTCCCTAGCTCTCGATTATTTACATAAAAAACAGGTGTCCAGCCCGTACCCGTAACGCAGCTTTATACTACGCAATACAGTAGTGGGGGAAGTGTCTTAGCCCTTATAGTGTTTTACACAGTGCCTTCATTGTGATGTTTGACACTGCTCTCTCCAGATTAACCTCTACACCAGGGATATGCTATTAGCGGACCTCCAGCTGTTGCAGAACTACAAGTCCCATGAGCCATAGCAAGACTGACAGCCACAAGCATGACACCCAGAGGCATGATGGGACTTAGTTTTGCAACAGCTGGAGGTCCCCTAATTGCATATCCCTGCTCTACACCCATGAGCTCCTCACTTGGAGCTGCTGGGAATTTTCTCTTCATATTCTTTTAACTGCATTCTGTAGAGATCATCTATGAAACATTAAAGATAGCACCGCATGTAGTTTGGATAGGAAAATATAGTCAGCTGAGTCAAAACACAGAGCCTCCAAAAATAAAAAAAACTAAATTAAAATTGTTCAGCTCCCGTTCTCACCTATACGAATTACACCGCATCCAATTTGCAGGACATTTTAAAATACATTCATTTGAATGTATCTGGTTCGCATATGTGCGCTGCATTCGCACTGCGCATTGCACAAAAAACGTGTGTGTTTTTTTGGGCATTGCGGTGCGAATTACAAGCCCATTATCTCCTATGGGAACGCATCTGATTCGCAGATGCATTGCGATCTGAACAAGGATTTTCTCCTTCTCCTCACTACACCTCCCCCTCCCCCTCTCCCTGCTCACTGATCCACAGCTACAACGCAGAGAAGCCTTTGAACAACTGATTTTTATCTTCCCAGTGAAACCTGAGCTTCAATTCGCACCGCACATGTGTGAACCCAGGCTCAGGCTGTGATTGCTTGCTGGATATACCAGTTGAAAAGAGACTCACTGTTTAGATGATATTAGATTGGTCCTCAATTGCAGCGACAAGGTGGTGAATCCAGAGTCCTTTGCAGGTGTGCAGGATGCAAATCTCTGTATTCCTAGTCCTGGTGACATGCACAGGATGTTATCCACTCAAAACCAGCATGGGGCCGCCTGGCCATTTACTTCCAGTTTTCAGTTGTTTGTGGATTTCCAGTTATTTTTATTATTATTATTATTTTTTTTTTTATATATATTATCTCTATGATTGACAGTGCTACATCCAGAAATCAAACCTGTCCTGTTCACTAACTATCAGGAATACTTTCTAGCCAGAATTGCATTTATTTGTCTGAGATAACCAATGCTTTCTTCAACATTGTAAAGACTTAGTGGATGTAAACCCAATGGCATCCTTTCTAAACTACTGCCATAGGGGTTATCTATAAGGATATACATGCCTCCTGCATGTATCTTTACCTGTCAAATGTCTCCCCTCTGTCTGGTATGAGAGCTGAAAAACAGCAGATTCTGTGGGTGGGTCTGTTGTCTGGAGCTCGGTGGGTGGAGTCGTGATGTCAGTAGACTCCCCGCCCACCTCTACACTCCCCTTGTCAATATGCATTTTCTCCTGTGTATTTCTTACACTGAACTTCTGCTATGATCTCTAATATCCAATGAAAAGACAGGAAAGTAACCACATGACTTCAGCATGCCAAATCATGGTGAGGTGTGGAACAGCCAATCCTTGCAGAGCTGCTGAAGAAAGGAATGGGGGAGGGAATTAAAAAATCATGCATGTGCCTTAGGCTGTCACAGCAAGGGGGAGTATTTGACAAAGTTTTTGTCAGTTTGTCAAGATTTCTCTCACTGAACAATAAAAGAGGATTGCTCAGAGATGGATTAACTCTGTGTGGCAAGAATGGGCTCAATTGATAGGAAATCTTATACTCTACAGTATGATATAAAAAAAAAATAAAAAATTCGGGTTTACATCCACTTTAATGCAGCAGCTCTATAGGCATATAGGGAGTCTGGAGGTCTATGAGCACAATACGGGTACCGACTTGTGCTACCAAGGTTTCCCGGAACTCACCTCGCCTAAACACATGAAAGCATTATATATTAAGTCACACTTAATGACTTGAGATGATTGACACGTGTGGTTGACTGGGATATGGCTGAGCTCATGGGCATGCATTTTTAAGTGACAACATTGTCAGTTTTTACCTTATGCAATCTCCTATTGTTTATGCTTTCCTTTCAATGATTAAAATGTTTTTCTACTAATTGTTCTAATAAAGTTATATCAGGTTAAACCGCAGTTTGTTGCTTTTCCTTTACTGAAGGTAAGGACACCTTGGGTCCTATTCCCACTCCCCTTTTATTTTGACTACTTCTCCTGTTCTGACAAGGAACACCACCCTATTAGGTGAGCCGGTAACCTGTTACCTGAATTAACCAACGATACTGGTCATCAGGACCCCGCCCATTGCATTTTTTACTACGATCTATGGAAATCATTGCTGGCTGCAAATTGAAATGGATTTTTCATTAAACCAATGGGCCACAAAAAAGGTCCAAATTAGCAACAGTTCTGAAGTAGTGACTTGCTAGTATACCTTGGAAATCCAAGAGACTCTTGAATTTTAGGCTCAGACTGTACACAGGGTCATACGATTAATCCACAACAACTGTTGATATTAATTCCTACTGAATGATAGGGATGGGAATTCGAATTGAAGGGAGAGAGGCCCTGTTAATACCCTACTGTATATAGGGACTTTGGATATTTGTGTAAAGACTAATATAGGTACCTGTACTTTAGCACTGTTGTGCTTTTTTAGATTCATTCAGACTCTTTTTAATGTAGCAGGGTGGAGGTAATATCCCCCCCCCCCCCCTCAAAAAAAAAAATCTATACTCACCTCTGTGCTACAGCATCAGCCTGATGCTCTAAGACCAGGAACTGTGTGAGTGATCACACGACGGCTGATCGCTCAGCTCTGCCTGCTCTGGTCCTCCATCGCTCACTATAGTGCCAGGCTGGAGAGGGGGTGAGCGGAGCTGGCTTGGGCTCTTAGCTGCTTGCTGACAAATGGAGCCAGCTGTCAATCCGTCTACAGAGTGGATGCCAACAATATTGCCAGGATCCTTCCAAAGCCTGGAGGGGCTCTGCTTTGTCAGCTGATAGCGGTCGTCAGACGGGTCACAGGAGAACAAAAGTAAGTGTACTCTTGTGACTCACGAGATGTATGGGACAGAAAAAGTCTTTGGCCATACTTCTCTTTTAAATTGCCCTTGTAGTAGTCATTATGTTTCTAGCTTAAAGCGATTGTTAACCTAAAAAAAAAAGGATTCTGCTCCTTTAAAGTATGTTATGCAGCACAGTGCGTGTGCTGTGTAATTTGCCCCCCTGTATCGCCTGAAATACCGGGCTGATCCTGCCTTGCTCTGCCCTCCCCTCTGTAAACTGACCACAGTTTATCATGGCTGCTGAGCCCTGACACCTTGGTCAGTTTACGTGCCTCTGTCAGCTGCAGCTCTCCTGTCGTCCTTCTCCCCCTCTCCTCCTTGCCTGTCAGCTCTTACCAATCCTGCCCCCCCCCCCCCCCCCCCCCCCCCGCTGCTGAAATACCTTTTTAAAAAATACACACAACCCCCTCTGTTATAAAGCCTCCTATGCTGTAGTGTGTGTTCTTTGTAAAAAAAGATTGTATAAAAAGGGGGAATTGGGACTTTAAATGAGGCATGGTTAGGTGTCTCCATCCCTGTCTCAGGTATATAACAAAGGGAAGTTGGGACTTTTTTTTTTAAATAAAAAAAAAAAAGGTTTTATTGAACATTCACATATTATCCAACAATAGACTTCACTTGGTTTGTAATTACATAAGATTTGTTATAACAGATTCTATTCATGCACATACATATATTGTTTATTACAACTTGGGTATCCAACCCACTGCACTTCTCCTGCCAACAAAAGATTTCACCCTTTCCACCCCCCCGCCCGCACAGTTTATCTTATATATACTATCCCGCATCCCCCTATCTTGTTTACAGAGATTGTAGGAGCCTGGACATCACCAGCTCTCTCGGGCTTAGGCCTGGCGTGTCCAGCCATTTGGACCAAATTCGTTCGAATCTAGTGGGGCACCCTCTGTGTTGATATATATACTTTTCCCTTATGAGGGTTTGTCCCATGTGTTCCACCCATGTGCGGCTAGTAGGTGGCCCCACAGACTTCCAACCCATGAGTATAAGTTTCCTGGCCTGGAATAAAGCTCTGGAGAATGCGACCCTGACCAATTCTTCAGGGATCTCCTCCTCCAGGACCCCCAGTATACAGCACATGGGGTCAAGGGGAACCTTCATCTGAAATACCTCATTGAGCGTACTCATCACCTCCCTCCAATATCGGTGGAGTTTCGGGCATCTCCACAGGAGGTGAATAAGGTCCCCATCATGCTGACGACAACGGGAACATAGAGGGTCTGCTGTCCTGTCCATTTTAAATAGCTTTTTTGGGGTATAGTGCACTCTTAACGCTATAAACTATTGGGATACCCTTTGTGCAACATTAAGGGAGCATGTGGATACAGACTGCAGGGCCTCCTCCCATTGCTCCCCTGTAAGCTGACCAAGGTCCCTTTCCCAAGCAGACATTGCATTGCATGGGAATGCTCGCAGGTGCCTTGCTAACATCTGGTAGCATTGAGATATAATTCCCTTGGTCTCGCTACTGGACTGCAACACATGAAACACCGGCGTGGGCGACAGTGTCCATCCACCCGCGTCTCCCTGTGCATTGATTGCATGTCGCAGCTGAAGGTAAGAATAAAACATGCTATCTGGCAGGTTAAATTTATCCTGCAATTCTGTAAAAGAGAATAATTTACCGTTTGCAAATATATGTAGTAGCAGTTTAACCCCGTGTTTTAGCCATCTAGGCCCTTGTAGTAATTTATCCAGCTCAGTATAAGAGCGGTTGCCCCATATTGGACTATAGTCAGTGAAACCCTGCACCCCCTGAAGTTATCTGACCTTATTCCAAATTTTTGGTACGAGTGACATTGTTGGGGTCTGTTTGTTGGATTTTGCAAATAGCTGTGCCTCAAGGCCCATGGGAATGGTCTCAGCCCCCGACGCCATCAACATCAACTGTGCCGACGAGCCTTTTGGTTCCGACGCCATAGAACCGACCAGCTGTTGCAATTGGGACGCTATATAGTACAACCAGGGGTTGGGAACTGCCAACCCCCCGTTGTCCTTCGATTGCTGTAGCTGCTCCAACTTAATTCTGGGGTTTTTGTTATTCCACAATAACCGGCGGAAGAGTGTATTTACTATTCTGAAGATTTTTAGCGGGACCACGACCGGAGTATTATGTAAGAAGTATAGCAACTGAGGCATTAGGATCATTTTAATTAGGTTGGCCTTGCCCGCCAAGGACATCTTCAGGTTATTCCAGGTATTTATTTTGTCCCGGAAACGAGATAGTAAGGGGTAGATGTTTAGGGAGCAGTAGTCTCCAATCCTGGGCGCCACTTGTATGCCCAGGTATTTTAAACTAGTGACCAGGGGAATGGGGCAGCTATCCGGGAGTACAATCCCACTATCTCTGTCCAACAGCATCAGAGCCGACTTGGACCAATTTATGGTTAGCCCGGAATAGCGGCCGAACGTTTTTATTATAGACATCACCTCCACTAGCGAGTGACTCGTGTCTCCTAAAAAGAGTAACATGTCGTCAGCGTACAACATTATTTTTTCATGTAGAGTTCCGTATTGGAACCCCTGTATCTGGGCACTATCTCTTATCAGGGCTGCCAGGGGCTCTATCGCGATCGCAGAGGGGACAGGGGGCAACCCTGCCTTGTCCCCCTGCCCAGAGCAAAAGCCGGTGATACCCTGTCCGTCACTCTTATATTGGCCTGTGGGGACGCATAGAGCAGCTTAACCCACGCTATAAACCGTGCACCAAAACCAAACTTTGCCAGTACTGCCCATAAATATCTCCAGCTAACGCTGTCAAAGGCCTTGTTGGCATCAAGAGACAACAACGCCCTTTGACCCCCGTTGTCTGCTTGCAATTGCATATTCAGGAACAATCTCCTAAGATTTGTGGCTGTTGATTTTTGTGGCATAAAGCCAGCCTGGTCCTGGTGTATAATGGAGGAGATAATCCCATTGACCAGGATCGCCAGGACCTTAGCTAGAATCTTCACGTCACTCTGGAGCAACGATATAGGTCTGTAGGAGCCTGGGTCTACCGGATCCTTCCCCTGTTTAAGTAGTAGGATTACGTTGGCTCTTGCCATAGATTCAGGAAGTCTACCCGCATCTAAGCTAGCATTAAAAACCTTTAGCAGTTCAGGGAGTATCTGTTCACCATATTGACTAAACACCTCCATGGGGAGGCCATCCTCTCCTGGTTCCCTGCATGTGGGAAAAGAACAGGCCGCCGTCTGTAGCTCCTCCTCAGTTATGGGAGCATCTAACTGATTTCGAGCTGCCACCGACAGCGATGGTAAATCTATTTTTGTCATATACATGGTTAGGTCTGCATCCGAGTAGGCATCCCTTGATCTATACAGGTCGCCATAGAAAGATGCCAGCTCTGAAATAACGACCTCTGGAGAATTGACTATTTTCCCATTGGCTGCCCGGATGGCCCCAATGGCTGGTGACTGCTGCTGGGATCGTGTGATTTTAGCAAGTGGACGGCCTGTCTTTTCCCCCTCTTCATAGAACGCCAGTTTCGAGAAAAATCTCTTTCTCTCCGCTGTGGAGGATCTCAGCCGGTCCAGGGAGTCCTGGGCCGACATCCATGCCTCCCTGGCTGAGTCAGTAGGGCTAGTGACATAGGTAAGTTCCAGTTGTCGCACCAAGTCCCCCCGCCTGTTCTAACAGAACCGAGGAGTTGTGTTTGACCTTCTGTATTTCCTGGATAAAAGTCCCTCTTAAGTGCGCTTTAAAGGTCTCCCATTTCAAATGAGCATTAGTTAAATAGCGATGTGTTTTAAAGAGCCTGAATCTGAGCGGCTATTCTTTCTTGTGAAGTAAAAAGTTTCAACCAGAAAGCATTTAATTTCCAAGGGGCTCTAGGTAAGTTACTAGGGGGCTGAGTAGTTAACCACATAACTAGTGGGGAGTGGTCCGAGACACCTCGCGGGAAATATTCTATTTTGGATATACTGCCAACCAGGTTTGGGGTGCCTATGCATAGATCAATACGTGACAGTGGCCCGTGGGTCTTAGAGAAACAAGAGAATTGCTTATTATTTGGATTTCTGTTACGCCACATATCCATCCATCCCACCTCTATGAGTAGGCGGCTCAGAGCTGTGCCTCGTCCGCCCCCAGGAGGCCGTACAGGGGGGTGTCTGTCTAGTTTAGGGTCCAGGTAACAATTAAAGTCCCCCATTATCAGTACCGGTATATCCGGTTTGTTGACTAAGTATGAGATTAATAGCTGCAAAGCCTCCCTGGAGAACGGAGGGGGCACATAAATGCTAATATCAATGTGATTGTGTACAAGTTACAGTGCAAAAACACAAACCTTCCAGATATATCTATTAATGAATCCAGTTCCTGGTACACTAGGGCTTTGTGTATCAAAACACTTACTCCACGTGAAAAAGCAGAGTAAGTGGAGTGATAGGCTTTACCTACCCAGGCGTATTGTAAAAAATTGACTGTGTCGCTCTTCAAGTGGGTTTCCTGCAAGCCAATTATGGCCGGGTGAAACTTACGCAGCCCGGCAGAAATCATAGATCTTTTTAATGGGTCATTTACTCCTCGCACGTTCCAGGACACTATAGGTGTATCAGACATTGCGAGAGCATGAGCCATTTCTCAGAAGCATGTGCCTGTCCTGTATCCTTTGATGTTGCGCCCAGAGACTTCCAAGCTGCAGTCCATGTGCAAGCAAATTGCCCAGACGACTGTGCGGGATGTGGGGCAGGTCGACAAGGCATAGTGCGCAGTGGGTGTGCTTTAGATCTTTGCAAAAAAAAGTATAAGTAATAAGTAAACTTAGTTGCATGGTGAAATAAACCACGTGGTAGATCCATGGATAAGGTAGATCTTGTAAACCAAGACCCGCTGGCAGCACCAAGCGGAAAAGTATCAAAAACTGCGAGGCTCTGAGGGCCAAAACCGTGCCAACAGGGCACAAAGACTCAAGCCATAACAACAGTGGCAACTTGTATTGTGTGGGAGTGAAGCACATTCACAGCCCACCCGGTTGGCTAAACAACAACTGTATCGAGCTCTAAAAGATTCAGTACTCAGTCGCTGTCGCTTGAAGTTTAGGAAACGTCCTCTTTGTAAGGAGCAATATCAAAAATAGAATATAGGCGCCTTTTATGGATTAAGTAAGTGGGTCATTTGAAATCAGCCTTCCTCATTTTCACGTCTGCGGCGGCGTAGATCTTGTTCATTCTGGTCCAGCCATCCTGCAGCATCCTGTGCGGTTTCAAAAAAGTGGTTCTGGTCTCCAGCCGTAACTCTCAGCTTAGCAGGGAACAACATTGCATACTTGAGTTGAAGTCGTTGCAGCCTTTTTTTAACATCCGCAAACTTAGATCTTCTGCGCTGCACTTCAGCTGAGAAGTCAGGATAGAAGGATATTTTGGTACCGTTAAACTGCACTGCCCCCTTTTTTCTGGCTAACCTTAGAACCACTTCACGGTCCCGATAGTTGAGGAGCCTGGCCAGCATCGCTCTTGGGGGATTGCCAGGCGGGAGAGGTCTTGGTGGTACTCGGTGCGCCCGTTCCACTGCATACAGGGGCGAGAAGGCCTCTTTGCCAAATATATTTTGTAACCATTCCTCGACGAACACCGTGGGGTCTCTGCCCTCAACCTTCTCTGGTAGCCCCACTATGCGGACGTTGTTGCGTCGCAGGCGGTTCTCAATGTCGTCGGTCTTCTCAAAGGCCTGGTGTGCATGCTGTGTGGCCCCCCTCACATCTCTGTTCAAGTGGGGCATCTGGTCTTCTATGTCACTGACTCTCCCCTCCACTGCTGTGGTTCTCTCTCTAATTTTTTGAATGTCCTGACGTAGCAGGGAGACAGTCTCTCTCAGCCCCCCAAACTTTTCCTTCAGGTCATCCACTGAGGCAGTGCATCTGGACTGCATGTAGTATTTCACTCAGCGTGGGCTGGGGGGTATCCTCCACCTGCATATCGAACAGGCCTGGCATAGGATCTGGTACAGACTCCATGGTATCAGTGTCTTCTGGCCTGTCTGTGTCCCCCCTGCCTGCCTGCTCCATGGAAGCTGCAGGAAGCTGTGTGCTGCTGTGTGTGGAGTCTGCTGAGCCCGCTAGCTTCTGTGCATAGTAGAGCATGTCCCTGGTCTGGTCTTTAGCCTTAGGGGGTTTCTGTGACTTACCCCCCTGCTCCGCTCTCTTCTCCTGGCCTTGTGGTGTTCCCTGAGGCTGAGACGTCCAGGCGCCATCTTGGGATTCTGTGGCGGCCGAGGCCGCTTGTTCTCCGCGGTTCCCTCGGGTCATCATGCCCCAATCTGGTGCTGATTTTGTGGCCTGGGATGACAGGGAGGCTGTGGGTACCAGTACCGTGCTTTTTGGGCGTCCGGATAAGCGAGGAGATGATCGGTCCCAGGATCAACAGCGGGAGCTCCGGTGAACAGGTCTGTTCACATGCCGCGCTAGGCCACGCCCCACAGGGAAGTTGGGACTTTAAATGAAGCGGGTGGAATGCGGAGGTAGAAGTAAAAAGTTTTTAATTCTAACATAATAATGATAGACAAAATAAATTTCATATATATACATGTATAGCCTTAGCACAAGATGTAGGCATGATAGATACAAAATACAAATCACATACCATAATAGATACATGGTAATAAAAGTAATGGCATATAAAGCGATAATATGGTCTGCAGGTGCCAAGAGTGGCATACCCGATTACTATGTACATGATAAGTGTATAAATACATAGCTAGTGTAAAAGTGGCATCGGATTTAACTTGTAGCTCGACGCGTTTCGTGAATACCTTCACTCATCAGGAGCAGATGCGACAATTGCCTATATAATTTAGTAAATATGGTAAACCACACTCAATATAGGGAAGAATAAAATGAGTAAACTTATGCTATGAATAATTGGCCACACACACTTACCAAGTCGGGCAGGTAGTAAAGCATGCAGTAAATGGCACAAGGTGAGCCAGAGATAAATTACCTCTCCACGGGGGGGCTGAGGTGACGTGTATAGAGGATTGCAGCATAAGATAGTGTAGGAAAGTGCATGGGTCAGGAATGGTGTCCATACAAACATGGTGATGGTATGTATCTCATCAAGCAAGAGTATCTGGGAATAAATATTAAATATATATATATATATATATATATATATATATATATATATAGATATATAATGTATATGTTTTAAGACAATAGTAATTCTTTTAGAGTAATTAATAAATAATAAACCCAGTATAATTGTATGAGGTAGTAGAGAAAAAGAACATTGACTAAATTACTAATGTGCATGTTGCTGAGCTAAAAAAGAAACAATAGAGTGAGCGAAATAATCCGAGTGATCAGGGAAAGAAATAGGGTGTAACAAAGGACATGGCAACTGAAATGAAGCAGTAAAAATTAACCAAAGGGCCCTTACCTAAATGCTGCATCCATACAGTACCAGCGGACCAACAACTGATCTGCAGGAAACCCCAAAAAGGAGACCAGCCGGGAGCACGTAGTAGGTACACAGTACATCAGTGTGGTGGCGTCATGACTGACAGCACACGCACGACGCAAGAGACGTGGTGCCGATGCGCTGAGGGGCATCCCCCCAAACCTCCTGAACACAAGGAAATGTAAGGGGAGGACCCACAGACCGCATTGCAGCCCCCGAAGAGGTGAAGGATCCACAGCACCACCGAGAAGCTCAATAAACCACAGAGGCATGACACACTGGCCAACGATAAGTGTGCATTGAACAGGAGTGTTAATAGTCATGTGAGAACACAGGACCAGTGCCGGGAATGCCATATATTTAATGATATATGTAAAGCTAATAAATATATACATGATTAATTATTTTAATTGTCCTAGATCTATAGATCCCAATAGGGCATACAGACATCTAGAGAATAATCCTCATCTTTGTAAAAAAGATGTCTATTTCCACCTGAATGCACAGCCCCAATTGGCGGTCACGTGACTCCACGACACTCCCCTGACATCTAGGCTCACTACTCCTCTTCTCCCTTCCAACTGACGTCAGCGGGGAATCTCGGCCCCTCCTGCTCTAGCTGTCAGATCAGGAGCGGGAGCCTTGAAGAGTCATGTGACCGCTGATCGGCGCTAAGAATTCAGGTAGAAAATAGGCATCTTTTTTTTACAAAGAACATATGCAGCATAGGAGGCCTTATAACCGAGGGGACTGTGTGTAATTTATAAAGTGGCTTAATAACCACTTAAAGGGTAGAAAAATTGTAATGTGCAAAATGATCATGCTGTGGTGTCCATATCTAACTTTTATATTTCTTTTTGTTTTTATACTAGTTGAAATAGTGATGGACTATCTCTTAGAGCTCTCAACAGTTGCTAAAATGGAAGCTAAGCTGGAGTCCACAGGTTTTGAAAATATTACATCGTATTTGGATGGTTTGCAGATGAATTCACATAGTCCAGAAAATGGGGACACTGACAAAGCTGAAGATTATCCAGATGACTCGTGCATAGATGAGACTGGTTGCCATGACCTGGATATGTTGTTAGATGAAGCACTGGATAGGTATGGCCTAACAAGTTCAGAAGATATTTATAGCAAAGAGAAACCTGAGAGTTTAGTATCAGAAGCTTCAACCAGCGGTGTTATGTCACAGCAGGTTCAATCAACATCACCTGGGAATACCTCATTTCACGCAGAGTATGTGGAAAACATTGCTCAGACCCAGATAAGCCTGGATAGGGCAGAGGAGTTGCAATTGTGTGCCTCACCCCACAAATCTAATGCTGATACCATCTCTACTACATCATCAGTTAAACCCAAAATAACTGAACTGGAACAGACAGAAGCTAATTTTATGACTTCTCCAGGCACACATGACATTTCTTTACAGAACGATAACATTAGAACTACTAATTCCCAAAGACATTTTGTAAGCAGTAAAATGCCTGCTGTTCAGAAGTTTAGCCAAGAGAGCATCCAGTCAGTATTAACAGGGCAGTCTATTGCACCAAGTGTTTCTCCTAAGTCCCAATATAAATGGAATCCATTGGCATCAACATTCATTCCAGCAGCCAGTCAACAAGGCTCATTCATCACTCCAGTAGTCGCTAATCCTGTACAATGGCCATATGCTCCATGTGCAATACAACCTAGTGGAGTCTTTTCTTTTAATGCTCAGGTTCCCTCTGCATATGTCTGGAATCCATTTTCTTCAATACAGTGGACTGCTGAAAATGTGAAGCCCATCAGTGTGCCTAAACCCAAACCACAGCTTATTGCTCAGTCCTCTAAAAAAGTGACACGTTTAGTAGGAAAAGTGCTAATACTGTTAAGAGGTGCACCAGGATCTGGGAAAACTACACTGGCAAGGTAAAAACAATCTTTGTATCTTACTAAGTACAGTAAAGTGAAATCTTTGCCACTTGGCAACAACCTGAGTGGAAAATACTATTTTGATATTCTAGATGCAACCTAAATTGAACTTGTTCTTTCTCACGTTGCCAAAAATAAGGTATTTACTTCAATGCCAGCTTAAAGAGGAGGTCCAGCCCCCCCACGAAAAATTAAAAGTAAACGGCTACAAATACTGCAGTTGCTGACTTTTAATATATGGACACTTGCCTGTCCAGGGAGCCCGCAATGCCTGGTAAATGCCGAGATTTCTGGTAAGGGAACCCAGCAGTGGAGCCTTTTTACATCACAGCCGGTTTCCTACTGCGCATACGCGAAGAACGCTGCACTTTATAATTGGCCCAGCGGCGAGGAGGGCTGAACTTCCGAGAGGTACCCATTCTTCCCCACCGAAAGGTGACAAATGTGTCACTGGAGGGGAGGTAGGAGACGGATAAGCGGAAGTTCCACTTTTGAATGGAACTCCGCTTTAAACGTATTTTCCCTTTGCTCCTCTGCTGCTCAGTTATGTCAATAGAAAGAAAAAGAGATAACCAGTGCTTTCAGGTATGGGAAGAATCTGACGTGCTCCATTTCCTTATGTGAGCCCAAGCAACCCACTCTGTCTCTGACAAAGGTCCCCAGCCCTTTGTCTTAGAAATTTTAGCTGGCAGAGTGGTTATAACTGCATATAAGATCTGATCACAGCTACTTGGAGCTTACAAAAGGTTTCATTTATTCATCCAGATGGGTGAACATATGGACAGGAAAATCCATGGAAGGTAAAATCATTTGCTCTATGGGCCAGAAAATGTTCCCTTGTCCTATTCAAGCAATTTCTGCTGTGCTTTGATTGTGGTGCCCCAATTGTAATTTAGTCTACAGAACTTCTAAGTCAGGTAACCTGTAACCTTTTTAAAAAAAACAATCAGAATTCGTATGTCCCTCAGTCTCCTATTTCCTAATACAGGTATAGAAGTGCTAGTGCCCCCCCGGTAATCATTTTCAGAGTGAATTGTCGTTTAAGTTTTTAGTGAGAGCACATTTTGACTTATTGCCCATTCTGAAATGGGAAATCCAGGTATCTGTAACATCTGTTGTATTTTAAATAACCGTTACACCTGCCAGACCTGAAGCTCTTTGGCACAAATAACACATGATTGCTTTTATAAATGATTAGCTTTTATTGCTCTGATTAGCTCATAGCTTTGGGTAGAGCCCACTCACAGTTATTCCAATGTACTTCCCATTGCTCACCTAAGCTCTACAATAAATTAGGACTTTTAACCACTTAAGCCCGGTGTTCTGCCGAGAAAGTTCCGCTCGGCGGATAAGGACCCCCCTCTACTGCGCAGGCGCTGCGCCTGCGCAGTAGGATCGGGCGGAAATAGCTGAAGGTGAATAGGTGAAAATCAGCTGTACACGGCACCTGTAAGAGGGCCCCTCGCGGGCTCGCTTCGCTCGCCACGCTTCGGGCACGGCCTCGCTTTGCTCGGCTCTTTTTTTTATTCCCCCTCTGGATCCACTTGGATGGTGGGGAAGGAACTTGGACCTAGGGCGCAGGCGCCGTGTACAGCTGATTGAACATTTTGAGCTTCGGCTATCTCCGGCGGCTGATAGTAGTTCGTACTGCGCAGGCGCTGCGCCTGCGCAGTACGGGGGGTCCTTATCCGCCGAGGCAACTTTCTCGGCAAGACACCGGGACCATTAGGCTGCCTAAAGACCAGAGGACTTTTTACAATTTGGCACTGCGCTGCTTTAACTGGTAATTGCGCGGTCATGCAATGTTGTACCCAAACAAAATTTGCGTCCTTTTTTCCCCACAAATAGGGCTTTCTTTTGATGGTATTTGATTGCCTCTGCGATATAAACGGCAAAAGACTGAAAATTTTGGGGAAAAAAATGATATTTTCTACTTTTGTTATAAGAAAATCCAATAAACTCAATTTTAGTCATACATTTAGGCAAAAAATGTATTCAGCCACATGTCTTTGGTAAAAAAAAAAATGTCAATAAGCGTATATTTATTGGTTTGCGCAAAAGTTATAGCGTCTACAAACTAGGGTACATTTTCTGGAATTTATACAGCTTTTAGTTTGACTGCCTATCTCATTTCTTGAGGTGCTAAAATGGCAGGGCAGTACAAACCCCCCCAAATGACCCCATTTTGGAAAGTAGACACCCCAAGGAAATTGCTGAGAGGCAAGTTGAGCCCATTGCATATTTCATTTTTTTTTTTTTTTGTCCCAAGTGATTGAATAATGACGACAAAAAAAAAAAAAATTTTACAAAAAGTTGTCACTAAATGATATATTGCTCACACATGTCATGGGCATATGTGGAATTACACCCCAAAATACATTCTGCTGCTTCTCCTGAGTACGGGGATGCCGCATGTGTGGGACTTTTTGGGAGCCTAGCCGCGTACGGGACCCCAAAAACCAAACACCGCCTTTGGGATTTCTAAGGGCGTAAATTTTTTATTTCACTCCTCACTACCTATCTGGGCATTCCATGGCCTTCGAAACTGATAGGTAGTGAGGAGTGAAATAAAAAATTTACGCCCTTAGAAATCCTGAAGGCAATGTTTGGTTTTTGGGATCCCGTACGTGGCTAGGCTCCCAAAAAGTCCCACACATGTGGTATCCCCGTACTCAGGAGAAGCAACAGAATGTATTTTGGGGTGTAATTCCACATATGCCCATGGCACGTTTGAGCAATATATCATTTAGTGACAAGTTTGTGCAAAAAAAAAATTAAAAAATGTGTCTTTTTTTCCCGCAACTTGTGTCAAAATATAAACTATTCCTTGAACTCGTCATGCCTCTCAGTAAATAGCTTGGGTTGTCTCCTTTTCAAAATGGGGTCATTTGGGGGGTTTTGAACTGTCCTGGCATTTTATGCACAACATTTAGAAGCTTATGTCGCACATCACCCACTCTTCTAACCACTTGAAGACAAAGCCCTTTCTGACACTTTTTGTTTACATGAAAATTTAATTTTTGCAAGAAAATTACTTTGAATCCCCAAACATATAGTTTAAAGTAAAGGCCCTACAGATTAAAATGGTGGGTGTTTCATTTTTTTTTTCACACAGTATTTGCGCAGCGATTTTTCAAACGCATTTTTTGGGGAAAAAACACACTTTTTTAATTTTAATGCACTAAAACACTCTATATTGCCCAAATGTTTGATGAAATAAAAAAGATGATTTTTTTTATTAGACCCTAGATCTCTCCTCTGCCCTCAAAGCATCTGACCACACCAAGATCGGTGTGATAAAATGCTTTCCCAATTTCCCAATGGTACTGTTTACATCCGGCGAAATCTTGAAATACTCGTAGCTTCCGGTTTCTTAGGCCATAGAGATGATTGGAGCCACTCTGATCTCTGATCAGCTCTATGGTCAGCTGGTGGAACCACCGGCTGCATTCTGAGGTTCCCTGTTGGGACAGGAGAGCCAGAGAAAACCATGGAAGACGGTGGGGGGACGCCATTCCCTCCCACTGCTTGTAAAAGCAGTCTAGAGGCTAATTAGCCACTAGGATTGCTTTTACATGAAAGCCGACCGCTGGCTGAGAAGAATGATACCAAAATGATACCTAAACCCGCAGGCATCATTCTGGTATAACCACTCAAAGGTCAGCAATATGCCAGTACTTGTTGAGCATATATTGTAATCTTTTTTTTTTTTTTTTTTTTTTTCATACAGCCTGTGGGCTGAACGAAAAAAAGAGATTGATCAGTGGGTATGCCTACTATTAGAATACCTCTCTTCATCCACCCACTTCTAATGATGGGCATACATGCACCATTTTGTTTTTAACTGTGGTGGTGAAATCACCTCCGACAGCGCTGGAGTCACGGCTTTATGTATCGTGGGAGCAAACGCTGTTGCTGTCAAGATAAATAAATCCGCGCTGCAACTGAATGGCGTACCTGCTAGCAAATGATGGTTAACAATAAAACAAAGTAACATTACAGTATAACAGTAAGACTTGCCATAACTGCAAAGCAAATACAAAAAAAATAGTAAAAAATAAAACATTTTTTAACGCAATCTGTGCCTAAAATATATATGCCAAAGCATGGGGGCATCCGCCCGCAAAAGTTAGGAGCAAATCGCTCCTCCACCCCTGCTGCCCCCATGCTTCGGCATATATGCTCTTTTTTTTAACTGTGGTGATGAAATCACGTCCGACAGCGCTGAAGTCATGGCTTTATGTATCGTGGGAGCAAACGCTGTTGTTGTCAAGATAAATCCACGCTGCAGCTGAATGGAGTACCTGAAAACAAAAAAAAAATGGTTAAAAATAAAACACAGTAAAGTATAAAAAAATTACATACCTGAAAAGCAAACATGATAAAACATAATAAACAATAAAACATTGCAGAATAGAATACAGTAAAAAAGAGCAGAAGAATAGAGAGAGAGAACAATAAAACAACTATTTTTTTTGTTTTTTTATTCTATATATTTTTTTTTTCACTTTTTTTTTGTAACTGTTGTAACTAACAGTTCCAGGTTCGGGTCTCTCAAAATGCGATGGCATCTTGGGAGATCCTGTGAAAATGTGCCTAGTCTGTGCAGTGCTGTACCCTACACTAATACTCAACTAGTGTATGGTAGCGTTCAAATAGGGCTGTTACTGATTAAAATTTTCGTGTTCGATTAATCGAGTTTTTTTTTTAAATCAATCGACTAATTTCGATTTAATTATGACGCACATACAGATCCAACTACTTTTAGCTGATTCAGCACCGTTGTTATGGCAACGGCCGAAGCCGGACATAGCGGGGCATGGCTAGGGCATCACACGTCATAAACTCAGCCTCGCCGTGCCCATAATCGCAGCCTCGCCGTGCCCATAATGCAGTCTCACCGTGCCCATGATGCAGTCTCACCGTGCCCATGATGCAGTCTCACCGTGCCCATGATGCAGCCTCACCGTGCCCATAATCGCAGCCTCACTGTAGTCTGTGCCTGGATTACACAGTCTGCGGGCATCTCCCGTTGTGTGTCTCGGAGCTGAGTGTGAAAACTTTGGCCGCACTGTGAGAAAAGTCCCGCCCTCCTCCTAGATCAGCTCGTGTGATAGACAGAACACTGCGTCTATCACAAGAGCTGATCTAGGAGGAGGGCGGGACTTTTTTCACAGCGCCGCCAAAGTTTTCACACTCAGCTCAGAGACACACAGCGGGAGATGCCCGCAGACTGTGTGTGACATATAGTGGAGGAGGGAGCGGAGCGCTGCGCTGCAGCCACAGCTTGGCCCAAAGCGGCCCCAGGGCAGACAGCCTACCGATCAAAAAAATTTTGATCAATCAAAAAAATTAACGACTAATCTTTAATTTCCACAGCCCTAGTTCAAAACATTCACCAATGCAAAAACCAGGATTGTCAGGACAGGAGGGACAATAATAGCGGGTGTCATGCCTATATCCGCGCTTGCTGCAGACACAACATCTTCTTTGGGGGGGCTTGTTGGGTAGGGGTACTCGGGAGGACATAAGGAAAATACCTTTCGTGCAGCCAGCTTACTGCATTTGGATTGGGAAGGTGAGGTGGAGCACCGTCTGGAAACAGAAGGGCTCTGACGATCTCTTCCTGGAATTTAAGGAAGGATTCAGTCCGTCTTGAAACTCTATAGAGCACATGAGTGTTCAGCAAATTGAAATAAGTATACAGACACTTTTTTGTACCAGCGTCTGGCCTTATGGGCAACTAGGTACGGCGCCAACAACTGGTCGTTGAGGTCCACCCCTCCCATATTTTGGTTATATTCGTGGACACAGAGGGGTTTCTCCACAACACCAGTCGCCGTAGTAATTTGGACCATCGTGTCAGCATGAAGGGAGGTAAGAACGAAAACATTCTTATTATCCCTCCACTTCACAATGAGCAAACTATTACACTGCAAGCAGGCTCTCCCCCCCCCCCCAGCCTAAGACGGGAATCTACAAGCTGCTGGGGAGAGCCCCGGCGATTAGGTCACACGGTGACACGTGTTCCAATCTGATGATCATGCAAGTGACTAAAAAGTGGCACGCTCGTGTAATAATTGTCCACATACAAGTAGTACCCCTTTCCGAAGAATGGTGACACCAAGTCCCACACAATCTTGACAGCACTCCCTATGTAATCTGGGCAGTTCGGCGGCTCTATGTGGCTATCTTTTCCCTCGTAAACCATAAAACTACATGTATAGCCTGTGGCTCTTTCACAGAGCTTATACATCTTGACCCCGTATCCGACACGCTTGCTGGCAAGATACTGTTTGAAAGACAAGCGGCCAGAAAACGTAATTAAGGACTCGTCAAGGCAGACAACTTGATGGGGAGTGAACAAGTCTGCAAAATGTTGGTTGAAGTGGTTTACGATTACGAGGGGCCAAATTTTGTGAGCTGATCGTATCCAGGGTCTCCACGAGGACGAAGAGTTCATTGTTGTTAAAATGCATGAGCCGCAAGATCTGCTCTTATCGTGCCCTGGTCATGGAGGCAGAGAACACGGGCATATGGTAAATTGGGTCAGTGGACCAATATGACCGCAACGTACTCATTTTAACATTTTAACTATGCCTATGTCGAGGGATAGGCCCAGAAAGATCTTTCCGTACTTGGTTTCCAATCTCTGGCAAGGGAGGACTGGGGATTAGTGGCGATGTATTGACCAGCATACAAATTGCTTTGGTCCACAATAGATCTATAGAGATCTTCGGTGAAAAAAAATCAAGTGATGTAAAATCAACTGTTTCCACCTGAATGCCGGGTTGGCCAGTGAATGGGGGAAGTACGGGTGCTGCAGAAGTGGCGGGTTCCCAATTAGGATTGGCGAATGCAGCAGGAAGGACACTATGGGCTCGATGGGCCTGTCTTTGTCTTCTTGGTGGCGTGCCACCTCACCAGCTTGAACTGCACCTATGGGACTCGCCACGTCACCACTTGTTACTGCAGTGCTGGTTTGACTACGACCAGGGTGTACTAGGCCGCTGGTGCTTGCCAGTTCACCAGAACCATATGAGAGCCTTGTGGTTCTTGCACCTCAACAGCAGAAGATTGGGGTCTGGTACGCCTGACCTTGGTGGGGACCACAACTCTGTCGTCAGAGCTATCTGTCATGGAGCCGCTGTCGTCTACAGGATCGTATTCTGAGCCTGAATCTGACAGATGAGTGACTTCCTCTTCACTATCTGTCATGCTCAGAAACCTGTAGGCCTCTTCACTAGTGTACCTTTGATTTGCCATTTTGGGCTCTAAATTTAGTGGTACACTAGTGAGACTCACAGGTAAAAAAGCTCCTGTTAGCAACTGATTCAAACGCTACCAAAAAAACTGTTAGCGACCGCAGGGATCAGGCCTGACTCTGCGAATGCTGCAGTTATGTGTGTTGTGTTTTGTAAGTGACAGTGATCGATACTGCACTTGGGTGGGCTGGGCCGGGCGGAGGGGCAAAACGCAGGTGCTAGCAGGTATCTGGGCTGATCCCGCTAACACTGCGTTTTTGGGAACCCTAAACTGCTGGGGACGCTAGTATAGATCTGATCAGATCAGATATTGATCCGTTCAGATACTATACCACTAAGGGAGGTGTATGGTGCGTGCGTGGGTGTTAGCGGTACTGGCACTAACCTGACGTTGCCTGGGGCGACGCAGACCCTATCTGACCCTAAAACCTAACTGATATCACCCACTGGGTGATCAGGGGTTAAACCTTTATTACGTAATAAACGGCGTGTGCCCTGACACTATAAAAAACTAACTAACCAGCGTAACCCGTAACAGTTATACGGTGATCACTGGTGAAAGGGTTAACTAGGGGGCAATCGGAGAGTTAAAACCTTTTATTGGGTAGTATATGGGGGTACCTGACGCTATAAAAAGCTGACGGTGAACCTAAATACTTACCTAGCATCACCTGTGACACTAATACAGCGATCAGAAAAAGATCGCTTAGTGACACTGGTGACGGGGTGATCAAGGGGTTAAACCTTTATTAGGGGCAGTTAGGGGTGTACCCTAGACCTAAAAGGGGCTACCACTAACTGCCCTAACACCTATAGCAGTCACAAATGACACCAATGCAGTAATCAGTAAAAAAAAAACTGCTATTGGTGTCACTGTGACAGGGGGTGATTGGGGGGTGAATAGTGTGCCTGCGGGTTCTACTGTTAGTGTAGTGTTGGTGCAAACTTACTTGATGTCTTCTCTCCTCGGAAGCCGGAACGAAAAAAGCTTCACGAGGAGTGATGACATCACTTCCTCTGCTTCTGTTTACATTACAGAAGTGATGCGCCCCCCCGCCCACGGGAGGCGAGTAACGTACCAATACGTTACTCTGCCTGGCCTGCCCGTGCCATTCTGCCGCAGTATATCTGCGTGAGGCAGTCGGCAAGTGGTTAAGCTTAAAATAAAAGTTGACACAAAACCATTGCAGTTCCCCTTTTATTTTTTTGGGATTATACATTAAAGCTACTTTCACACTGAGGTGCTTTACAGGTGCTATAGCGCTAAAAATAGCGCCTGTAAAGCGCCTCTCCTCTCACTCCAGTGCGAAAGCCCAAGAGCTTTCACACTGGAGCGGTGCGCTGGCAGGATGCTCAAAAAAAGTCCTGCAAGCAGCATCTTTTGAGGTGCTGTAGAAGCGGTGTATACACCCCTCCCAAAGCGCCGCTGCAGCGGCGCTTTGGGGGTGCTTTTAACCCTTTTTCTCCCGTTGGGGGTTAAAAGCGCCCCGCTAGTGGCCGAAAAAACGACGGTAAAGCGCCACTGACGCCCACCCGCCCCAGTTTGAAAGTGCCCTAAAACTTACTATTTACTTCACAAACAGGTGCACTTGCTGGTCGCCCTGCATTAACTGTAAGTAGCCTTAGCTACATACAGCTTACAGTAGTACAAAATAGAGTTGGGCTTATTCATGGGAAGCTTTGTATTTTATGAATTAACCACTTCAGCCCCGGAAGGATTTACCCCCTTCCTGACCAGAGCACTTTTTACAATTTGGCACTGCGTCGCTTTAACTGCTAATTGCGCGGTCATGCAATGCTGTACCCAAACGAAATTTGCATCCTTTTCTTCCCACAAATAGAGCTTTCTTTTGATGTTATTTGATCACCTCTGCGGTTTTTATTTTTTGCACTATAAATGGAAAAAGACTGAAAATTTGGAAAAAAAATGACATTTTCTACATTTTGTTATAAAAAAAAATCCAATAAACTCAATTTTAGTCATATATTTAGGCCAAAATGTATTCGGCCACATGTCTTTGGTAAAAAAAATGTCAATAAGCGTATATTTATTGGTTTGCGCAAAAGTTATAGCGTCTACAAACTAGGGTACATTTTCTGTAATTTACACAGCTTTTAGTTTATGACTGTTTATCACCTATGTCATTTCTTGAGGTGCTAAAATGGCAGGGCAGTACAAACCCCCCCAAATGACCCCATTTTGAAAAGTAGACACCCCAAGGAAATTGCTAAGAGGCATGTTGAGCCCATTGAATATTATTTTTTTTTGTCCCAAGTGATTGAATAATGACAAAAAAAAAAAATTAAAAAAAGTTGTCACTAAATGATGTATTTCTTACACAGGCCATGGGCATATGTGCAATTGCACCCCAAAATACATTCAGCTGCTTCTCCTGAGTATGGGGATACCACATGTGTGGGACTTTTTGGGAGCCTAGCCGCGTACGGGGCCCCGAAAACCAATCACCGCCTTCAGGATTTCTTAGGGAGTACATTTTTGATTTCACTCCTCACTACCTATCACAGTTTTGAAGGCCATAAAATGCCCAGATGGCACAAAATCTCCCCAAATGACCACATTTTGGAAAGTAGACACCCCAAGCTATTTGCTGAGAGGCATGTTGAGTCCATGGAATATTTTATATTTTGACACAAGTTGCGGGAAAGTGACACTTTTTTTTTTTGCACAAAGTTGTCACTAAATGATATATTGCTCACACAGGCCATGGGCATATGTGGAATTGCACCCCAAAATACATTTAGCTGCTTCTCCTGAGTATGGGGATACCACATGTGTGGGACTTTTTGGGAGCCTAGCCGCGTACGGGGCCCCGAAAACCAATCACCGCCTTCAGGATTTCTTAGGGAGTACATTTTTGATTTCACTCCTCACTACCTATCACAGTTTTGAAGGCCATAAAATGCCCAGATGGCACAAAATCTCCCCAAATGACCACATTTTGGAAAGTAGACACCCCAAGCTATTTGCTGAGAGGCATGTTGAGTCCATGGAATATTTTATATTTTGACACAAGTTGCGGGAAAGTGACACTTTTTTTTTTTGCACAAAGTTGTCACTAAATGATATATTGCTCACACAGGCCATGGGCATATGTGGAATTGCACCCCAAAATACATTTAGCTGCTTCTCCTGAGTACGGGGATACCACATGTGTGGGACTTTTTGGGAGCCTAACCGCGTACGGGGCCCCGAAAGCCAATCATCGCCTTCAGGATTTCTAAGGGTGTAAATTTTTGATTTCACTGTTCACTGCCTATCACAGTTTTGGAGGCCATGGAATGCCCAGATGACCCCATTTTGGAAAGTAGACACCCCAAGCTATTTGCTGAGAGGCATAGTGAGTATTTTGCAGCTCTCATTTGTTTTTGAAAATGAAGAAAGACAAGAAAATAACATTTTTTTTTTTTTTTTTTTTTTTTCTTTTTTCAATTTTCAAAACTTTGTGACAAAAAGTGAGGTCTGCAAAATACTCACTATACCTCTCAGCAAATAGCTTGGGGTGTCTACTTTCCAAAATAGGGTCATTTGGGGAGGGTTTGTGCCACCTGGGTATTCCATGGCCTTCGAAACTGTGATAGGCAGTGAAGAGTGAAATCAAAAATTTACGCCCTTAGAAACCTCTTAATATCTCATACCAACACTGTCTATTATTTCAATCCCCTTCAGACACCCCTAAACCTTTGGTTAAACTGATCCACTCTATCTGTATAGCTTTTCATTGGGTGGTTGCTCTGCATTGGAAATCGGCCTCAGTACCATATTCTCAAGTTATTGCAAGAATAGACCACATGATGTTGGCAGATAAAATCTACCACACCCTACATGACACTATCCCTCATCATGATGCCATCTGGAACCTGTGGTTCTTATTTAGGCTCCAAACCTGACAGATTTATGGTTTTCTTTTCTTTTCATTTTGATTTTGTAAGTTTTATCTTCCCGCTTCGGGCTTTTTTTTTTTTTTTTTTCTTCTTTTCCCTTTGATTTGGTCTCTAGATATGTTTCATCTATTTAGCTAAATCTCAGACTTTCAGAATAGGTCGATAGCTCTAACAGATGTGTATAACTCAACAGTATATATTTGTACTTTGTCTTTTCATATAATCTGTATCCCTACACTCTTTGTATTCATTCCACTGATTGTCTTGGATTTGTAACCCTTTCTCTGTTATTCTTAAAAACAAAATAAAAAAAACTTTTTGAAAACAAAAAAAATTTACGCCCTTAGAAATCCTGAAGGCGGTGCTTGGTTTTCGGGGTCCCGTGCGCGGCTAGGCTCCCAAAAAGTCTCACACATGTGGTATCTCCGTACTCAGGAGAAGCAACAGAATGTTTTTTGGCGTGTAATTTCACATATTCCTATGGCATGTTTGAGCAATATATCATTTAGTGACAACTTTGTGCAAAAAAAAAAAAAATTTGTCTTTTTCCCGCAACTTGTGTCACAATATAAAATATTCCATGGACTCGACATGCCTCTCAGCAAATAGCTTGGGGTGTCTACTTTCCAAAATGGGATCATTTGGGGGGATTTTGAACTGTCCTGGCATTTTATACACAACATTTAGAAGCTTATGTCACACATCGCCCACTCTTCTAACCACTTGAAGACAAAGCCCTTTCTGACACTTTTTGTTTACATGAAAAAAATTTTTTTTGCAAGAAAATTACTTTGAACCCCCAAACATTATATATTTTTTTAAAGCAAATGCCCTACAGATTAAAATGGTGGGTGTTTCATTTTTTTTTTTCACACAGTATTTGTGCAGCGATTTTTCAAACGCATTTTTTGGGGAAAAACACACTTTTTTTTTAAAATTTTAATGCACTAAAACACACTATATTGCCCAAATGTTTGATGACATAAAAAAGATGATCTTAGGCCGAGTACATGGATACCAAACATGACATGCTTTAAAATTGCGCACAAACATGCAGTGGCAACAAAATAAATACATTTTTAAAAGCCTTTACAGGTTACCACTTTAGATTTACAGAGGAGGTCTACAGCTAAAATTACTACCCTCTATCTGACCTTCGCGGTGATACCTCACATGCATGGTGCAATTGCTGTTGGCATTTGATGCCAGACCAACGCTTGCGCGCGAGAGCAGGGGGGGACAGGGGTGCTTTTTTTTTTCCTTTTATTATTTTTTTGCTTTTTTATCTTATTTTTAAACTGTTCCTTTCAATTTTTTTTTAATTTTATTTATTTATTTATTTTTTTATCATTTTTATTGTTATCTCAGGGAATGTAAATATCCCCTATGATAGCAATAGGTAGTGACCGGTACTCTTTTTTGAAAAAAATTGGGGTCTATTAGACCCTAGATCTCTCCTCTGCCCTCAAAGCATCTGACCACACCAAGATCGGTGTGATAAAATGCTTTCGCAATTTCCCAATGGCGCTGTTTACATCCGGCGAAATCTAAGTCATGGAATGCTCGTAGCTTCTGGTTTCTTAGGCCATAGAGATGTTTGGAGCCATTCTAATCTCTGATCAGCTCTATGGTCAGCTGGCTGAATCACCGGCTGCATTCTCAGGTTCCCTGTTGAGACAGGAGAGCCAGAGAAAAACACAGAAGACGGTGGGGGGCATTCCCTCCCACTGCTTGTAAAAGCAGTCTAGAGGCTAATTAGCCGCTAGGATTGCTTTTACATGAAAGCAAAAAAAAATGGTTAACAATAAAACACAGTAAACGGTAAAGTATAAAAAACTGCATACCTGAAAAGCAAACATGAAAAAACATAATAACAATAAAACATTGCAGAATAGAATACAGTAAAAAAGAGCAGAACAATAGAGAGAGAACAATGAAACGACAGCTATTTTTTTTTATTTTATGTTTTTTTGCGGTTTTTTTTTTTACCCTTTTTTTTGTAACTGTAACTTTTATAACTGTAACCGTTCCAGGTTCGAGTCTCTCAAAATGCGATGGCATCTTGGGAGACCCTGTGAAAGTGTGTCTAGTCTGTGCAATGCTGTACCCTACGCTAATACTCAACTAGTGTATGGTAGCGTTCAAAACATTCACCAATGCAAAGACCAGGATTGTCAGGACAGGAGGGACAATAATAGGACAATAATAGCGGGTGTCACACCTATATCCGTGCTTGCTGCAGACACAACATCTTTTTTGGGGGGGTTTGTTGGGTAGGGGTACTTGGGAGGACATAAAGAAAATGCCTCTCATGCAGCCGACTGCATTTGGTTGGGGATGTGAATGGGGAAGTACGGGTGCTGCAGAAGTGGTGGGTTCGAATTAGGATTGGCGAATGCAGCAGGAAGGGCACTATGGGCACGACGGGCCTGTTTGTCTTCTTGGTGGCAGCGGGACACTACTTGTGCTTGCCACCTCACCAGCTTGAACTGCACTTATGGGACTCGCCACGTCGCCAAGTGTTACTGCAGTGCTGGTTTGACTACGACCGGGGTGTATTATAGATAGATAGATAGATAGAGAGAGAGAGAGAGAAGGGATGACGATAATGAAACAGTGTGTGTTTATTGTGTTTTAGTATCACTAACAGTTAGCCACACGTAGTCCTGCTCACTGCTTTCTGAACTGACAGCACTGCCTCTGCTGCACGTGAGAGTACAAATGAAGGTGGATTTTACTCAGGTAAAAAGGAAGTTTTTTTGTTTTGTTTTTTAAACATAAGGCGTGTCTGTCGTATAGGAGCCTTTACGTGTACTTCCATGTGTATGTAAATCCTAAGATTGAACTTCTTTTATTTGCTCCCTCTTGGTCTATTAAGTGTACCATTGAAAGTGTTTTGATACATCTGTTCGAGAATTGAAAAATTTCAGAAATTTAGAGCATTTGTGTGTCCTGTGTACACTCCTTGTATCATCTGTCCAATTAGCCCTCCTAGTTCTTAACTTGGAACTACAGAAAAATGAGCATCTATGTATCGAGATGGAGAGTGGGAGGGTTTAAATAGGTTAGCAAAAGACAACTAGATAGAGCTGACACTATATAGTCCAATAAAATACTGTCAAGCCCACAACAGGTTTCAGGAGCCGAATGCATTACTGGCAGAACAGCAGATATTTTTCTGTACTTTCAGGTTCTTTAAAAAACACCAGGAAATGTGAGTGTATTCCATGCTGCATGTTTTTTTTTTTTTTTTTGTGCGTTCATTTTGCCCGGACATACACTTTAACCGGCTTACGTCTTTTTACGGGGGAAGAATGGCTCCCCTGCGCAAAACACCGTACGGGTTTCCTTTAAGAGCCGCCAGAGGGCACGCACGCACCACCGGAGGGGCGTCCACTACACGGCGGGGGACCCGATGCGATCGCATGCACGAGCGCCAGCACGGGGATTTGTGTGTGTAAACACACAAATCCCTGTGCTCTCAGAGGACATGGGGGACATGTCGTTTGTTCCTAGTAAGTAGGAACAGCGATATGTCTCCTCTCCTACTCAGTCCTATCCCCGTACAGTTAGAACACACTGAGGGAACACACGTTTAACCCCTTGATCATCCCCTAGTGTTAACCCCTTTCCTACCAGTGACATTTACACAGTAATGAGTGCATTTTTTATAGCATATACATGTCAATGTGTCAAATGTATCCGATCTCTCCATCGCAATACCGCATAAAAATCGCAGATCACCGCCATTACTAGTAAAAAAAAATATAAAAAAAAATGCCATAAATCTTTCCCATAATTTGTAGACGCTATAACTTTTGCGCAAACCAAACAATATACACTTGTTGTGACTTTTTTTACCAAAAATATGTAGAAGAGTATATATTGGTCTAAACTGATGAAGAAATCTGTTTTTTAAAAACATTTCTGGGGATATTTATTACAGCAAAAAGTAAAAAATATTGTTTTTTTTCCCCAAAATTGACGCTCTTTTTTTGTTTATAGCACAAAAAAAAAAAAAAAAGGTGATCAAATAGCAGCAAAAGAAAGCTCTATTTGTGGGAAAAACAGGAAGCAAATTTCATTTGGGTACAGCATTGCATGACCGTGCAATTACCAGTTAAAGCGACGCAGTGCCAAATTGTAAAAAGTGCTCTGGTCAGGAAGGGGGTAAAACCTTCCAGAGCTGAAGTGATTAAAGAAGGCATAAGTCCATCATCCCCAAAAACCAAGCCGCTTTAGGCTCTAGCTACTGATCGCTTTCCACATAATATTGGAATGCAATGATTCTGTCATGCATGCAGCATTCTTTTGGAGAAGATCCTCTTTTCTAAAAGGCTCACAGGCATGGAAAGCTCCCCAATGGCCATATCATTTCAGACATGTGTGACAGGTTTATATTCTTTACAGGATAGGTGACAGCAGCACTAGTAATCAGGTTTCAAATAGACATGTGCAATTCGTTTCGGTCTAAGGCCCCTTTCACACTTGTGTGATCTGAAAGACTTTGCTACGACTTGAAGCACTGCCTGTGTATTCTTGAGGTCTACAGACCTCAAGTCACATCACAGTCAGAACAAAGTAGTGCAGGGACTATTTTGAAGTAGCACAGATATGAATGGTACTCATTGGAAATCATCGGGTATGACTGATTATGCGACTTTGCAGTCCCAAGTTGCAGGACAAGTCGCAAAAGTGTGAAAGGGGCTTTAATCTAAATTTTGACAAATTTTGGGGATTCAGATGTATCCTAATGATCAAATAACAATTAGTAACAAATTTCATCAAAATAAGTTTCGTTTATTCCTTTTTTTTTTAACAAATTCCAAATTCTCAGAATGATTTGAATTGATCGAAAATGTATCGACTGATCTGAATTCTGTATGAAGAATAGCTGGTTAAGGAGCTGGCCAGCCACCTGGTCCCTAAAGTGGTTTCAAAGGCTGAAGGTTTTTTTTACCCCCCTGGTCCCCCCAAACCTTACCTGAGCCCCCTCCAAACCAACGATAGCCTTGGCTGGATGGGGACTCTCCCTCCTCATTGGCTGAGAAATCAGTAGCCCATTGGCAACTGCCAATCACAGCCTGTGAGCCAATGAGGAGAGAGCGGGAGGGTAGGGCTGAGCCGCGGCGTGTTTTATGGATGCATAGAGTAGCGGCTCGGGAGTGAGCACACAGTGGTGCCCCCAGGGCAAGCAGCTTTCTCTGGGAGCACTGCTCGAGGGGGAGGAGCGCTGGCGAGGGACCCGAAAAGAAGAGAATTGGACCTGCAGTGTGCAAAAATCACTGCACAGAGCAGGGTAAGCATGAAATTAATTTTATTTTTTTCTAAAAGAACAACACACAAAGCTTTAGTATCACTTTAACAACCAATGACTCATCAACTGTCAGCGGGTTTCCCCACTGACAGCTGAATGTAAACAAAAGAATGCTGGCAATGAAAAAGGAAAAAAAAAAAAACTGCGTGGGGTCCCCCCCATCCATGCCAGGCTTTTCAGGTCTGGTATGAATATTAGGGGAACGCCGAAATTAAATAAAAAAAAAAAAACAAAAAAAAAAAACGGTATGGCGCCCCTCCCAGAATCTATACCAGACCCTTATTCTGAGCATGCAGCCCGGCAGGTCGAGAAAGGGGGGGAGCGAGCAAGCATTGATGAGGATAAGCGCCTCTTCCCCACAAGCCTGGCTGGTGGGGTACCTATTCATTCACCAAATAAAAAGTGTCAAAAATAAATAAATAAAAACATTTAAAAACATTATAAATAAATAAATAAAAAAAACCACAATGTCCCCCGAAGTAATTCCAGCATTCATCACGATGAACGCCACCACCAACCCAAGAAAAAAAAGAAAAGAGAAGAGGTCCCCACCTGACAGCTGTCTGACAGTGCCTAAATAACAGGAGCGGGGCCACCCGATGATGTCACCGGATGACCCTGCCCCCTTGCGATGTACTCGCAATGGTCGCCTCCCTGATTTCTCTGCGGGGCGGCAGCAGCATTCATCATTATTGACACTGGATTTAACAACCAGCTATTCTTCACACAGAATTCAGATCGGTTCATAGATTTTCGGCAGGCAGAATCACATACCTGTACATGATCTGCCTCCCGCGGACGGGGGGCCCAATTGGACCCCCCATGGCCCCCCCCCCGTGCCCGAGGCGGTCGGCTTCTGTCTGGGAGCGATGAGAGGTGAGGGGGAGACCATCCATTCGTGGCCAACCCCCCCTCCCAGCCAATCAGATTCTTCCTCTGCTGCTGTATTCTAAACAGCAGCAGAGGAAGTGATGTCATCTCTCCTCGGCATTTTCCGTTCCGGCGCCGAGGAGAGAAGACATCCGAGTGAGTGCACAACACATACACACACACAGTAGAACATGCCAGGCACACAATACACCCCCGATCACCCCCCCCCCCCGTCACACTGACACCAAGCAGTTTTTTGTTTTTTTTTTCGGATTACTGCATTGGTGTCAGTTTGTGACAGTTAGTGTGGTAGGGCAGTTAGTGTCAGCCCCATTTAGGTCTAGGGTACCCCCCTAATAAAGTTTTAACCCCTTGATCACCCCCCGTCGCCAGTGTCACTAAGCGATCGTTTTTCTGATCGCTGTACTAGTTTCACTGGTGACGCTAGTTAGGGAGGTAAATATTTAGGTTCGCCATCAGCGTTTTATAGCGTCAGGGACCCCCATATACTACCTAATAAAGCTTTTAACCCCTTGATTGCCCCCTAGTTAACCCTTTCACCAGTGATCACCGTATAACTGGGTGACGGGTGATGCTGGTTAGTTCGTTTATTTTTTATAGTGTCAGGGCACCCGCCGTTTATTACCGAATAAAGGTTTAGCCCCCTGATCGCCCGGCGGTGATATGCGTCGCCCCAGGCAGCGTCAGATTAGCGCCAGTACCGCTAACACCCACGCACGCAGCATACGCCTCCCTTAGTGGTATAGTATCTGAATGGATCAATATCTGATCCAATCAGATCTATACTATCGTCCCGAACAGTTTAGGGTTCCCAAAAACGCAGTGTTAGCGGGATCAGCCCAGATACCTGCTAGCACCTGCGTTTTGCCCCTCCACCCGGCCCAGCCCAGCCCAGCCCACCCAAGTGCAGTATCGATCGATCACTGTCACTTACAAAACACTAAACGCATAACTGCAGCGTTCGCAGAGTCAGGCCTGATCCCTGCGATCGCAAACAGTTTTTTTAGTAGCGTTTTGGTGAACTGGCAAGCACCAGCCCTGAACAGCGTCAGGTTAGCGGTCAGGCCTGATCCCTGCGATCGCTAACAGTTTTTTTTTGGTAGCGTTTTGGTGAACTGGCAAGCACCAGCGGCCTAGTACACCCCGGTCGTAGTCAAACCAACACTGCAGTAACACTTGGCGACGTGGCGAGTCCCATAAGTGCAGTTCAAGCTGGTGAGGTGGCAAGCACAAGTAGTGTCCCGCTGCCACCAAGAAGACAAACAGGCCCGTCGTGCCCATAGTGCCCTTCCTGCTGCATTCGCCAATCCTAATTCGAACCCACCACTTCTGCAGCACCCGTACTTCCCCCATTCACATCCCCAACCAAATGCAGTCGGCTGCATGAGAGGCATTTTCTTTATGTCCTCCCGAGTACCCCTACCCAACAAACCCCCCCAAAAAAGATGTTGTGTCTGCAGCAAGCACGGATATAGGTGTGACACCCGCTATTATTGTCCTATTATTGTCCCTCCTGTCCTGACAATCCTGGTCTTTGCATTGGTGAATGTTTTGAACGCTACCATACACTAGTTGAGTATTAGCGTAGGGTACAGCATTGCACAGACTAGACACACTTTCACAGGGTCTCCCAAGATGCCATCGCATTTTGAGAGACTCGAACCTGGAACGGTTACAGTTATAAAAGTTACAGTTACAAAAAAAAGGGTAAAAAAAAAAAACCGCAAAAAAACATAAAATAAAAAAAAATAGCTGTCGTTTCATTGTTCTCTCTCTATTGTTCTGCTCTTTTTTACTGTATTCTATTCTGCAATGTTTTATTGTTATTATGTTTTTTCATGTTTGCTTTTCAGGTATGCAGTTTTTTATACTTTACCGTTTACTGTGTTTTATTGTTAACCATTTTTTTTTGCTTTCATGTAAAAGCAATCCTAGCGGCTAATTAGCCTCTAGACTGCTTTTACAAGCAGTGGGAGGGAATGCCCCCCACCGTCTTCTGTGTTTTTCTCTGGCTCTCCTGTCTCAACAGGGAACCTGAGAATGCAGCCGGTGATTCAGCCAGCTGACCATAGAGCTGATCAGAGATTAGAATGGCTCCAAACATCTCTATGGCCTAAGAAACCAGAAGCTACGAGCATTCCATGACTTAGATTTCGCCGGATGTAAACAGCGCCATTGGGAAATTGCGAAAGCATTTTATCACACCGATCTTGGTGTGGTCAGATGCTTTGAGGGCAGAGGAGAGATCTAGGGTCTAATAGACCCCAATTTTTTTCAAAAAAGAGTACCGGTCACTACCTATTGCTATCATAGGGGATATTTACATTCCCTGAGATAACAATAAAAATGATAAAAAAATAAATAAATAAATAAAATAAAAAAAAAAATGAAAGGAACAGTTTAAAAATAAGATAAAAAAGCAAAAAAATAATAAAAGGAAAAAAAAAAGCACCCCTGTCCCCCCCTGCTCTCGCGCGCAAGCGTTGGTCTGGCATCAAATGCCAACAGCAATTGCACCATGCATGTGAGGTATCACCGCGAAGGTCAGATCGAGGGTAGTAATTTTTTAAAAAACAGATTTCTTCATCAGTTTAGACCAATATATACTCTTCTACATATTTTTGGTAAAAAAAGTCACAACAAGTGTATATTGTTTGGTTTGCGCAAAAGTTATAGCGTCTACAAATTATGGGAAAGATTTATGGCATTTTTTTTAATATTTTTTTTTACTAGTAATGGCGGTGATCTGCGATTTTTATGCGGTATTGCGATGGAGAGATCGGATACATTTGACACATTGACATGTATATGCTATAAAAAATGCACTCATTACTGTGTAAATGTCACTGGTAGGAAAGGGGTTAACACTAGGGGATGATCAAGGGGTTAAATGTGTGTTCCCTCAGTGTGTTCTAACTGTACGGGGATAGGACTGAGTAGGAGAGGAGACATATCGCTGTTCCTACTTACTAGGAACAAACGACATGTCCCCCATGTCCTCTGAGAGCACAGGGATTTGTGTGTTTACACACACAAATCCCCGTGCTGGCGCTCGTGCATGCGATCGCATCGGGTCCCCCGCCGTGTAGTGGACGCCCCTCCGGTGGTGCGTGCGTGCCCTCTGGCGGCTCTTAAAGGAAACCCGTACGGTGTTTTGCGCAGGGGAGCCATTCTTCCCCCGTAAAAAGACGTAAGCCGGTTAAAGTGTATGTCCGGGCAAAATGAACGCACAAAAAAAAAAAAAAACATGCAGCATGGAATACACTCACATTTCCTGGTGTTTTTTAAAGAACCTGAAAGTACAGAAAAATATCTGCTGTTCTGCCAGTAATGCATTCGGCTCCTGAAACCTGTTGTGGGCTTGACAGTATTTTATTGGACTATATAGTGTCAACTCTATCTAGTTGTCTTTTGCTAACCTATTTAAACCCTCCCACTCTCCATCTCGATACATAGATGCTCATTTTTCTGTAGTTCCAAGTTAAGAACTAGGAGGGCTAATTGGACAGATGATACAAGGAGTGTACACAGGACACACAAATGCTCTAAATTTCTGAAATTTTTCAATTCTCGAACAGATGTATCAAAACACTTTCAATGGTACACTTAATAGACCAAGAGGGAGCAAATAAAAGAAGTTCAATGTTAGGATTTACATACACATGGAAGTACACGTAAAGGCTCCTATACGACAGACACGCCTTATGTTTAAAAAACAAAACAAAAAAACTTCCTTTTTACCTGAGTAAAATCCACCTTCATTTGTACTCTCACGTGCAGCAGAGGCAGTGCTGTCAGTTCAGAAAGCAGTGAGCAGGACTACGTGTGGCTAACTGTTAGTGATACTAAAACACAATAAACACACACTGTTTCATTATCGTCATCCCTTCTCTCTATCTATCTATCTATCTATCTATCTATCTATCTATCTATCTATCTATCTATCTATCTATCTATCTATCTATAATGACACTGCAATTATAATAATAAAAAAATCTAAATACCTTCTTTTCTGAGCAATATATAACTGTCATGTGACCCAGCTCTTTCCCAGGATGCGTGTAGGGAAACAGCAGGAAGAAGTGTCTAGTCCTCTGCTGCTGGTCACATGTTTAAAAAAAAAAAAAATATATATATATATATATATATATATATATATATATATATATAGCGTAAAAATAATTACTCAAAATCGTAGTAAAGGTCTTGAGAGCTACCAAATAAAAAAATCCCCTATCTTATAATAGTGTGATGACAGCTGCTAGCACTAATCACGTCCCATACTAATGTGTGAGATTCAAAGATAAATAAATAAATCATGTGCTGCTCTATCCCCTTAATGATTTCTGCTAATCACAGGCTATGTCACACCCCTCCAGCCTGTGTCAGTGGTGCGTACAGTGGATACAAAAAGTCTACACACCTCTGTTAAAATGTCAGGTTTCTGTGATGTCAAAAAATGAGACAAAGATAATTAATTGTAGAACTTTTTCCACCCCTTTTAATGTGACCTATAAACTGTACAACTCAGTTGAACAACAAACTGAAATCTTTTAGGTGGAGGGAAGTAAAAATTAAAAAATAATATGGTTGCATAAGTGTGTACACTCTTAAAGCGGCGTTCCACCGACATATTACATTTTCTTTCTAAAGCCATCTATTAAGATGATCTTAATGCAATGCTGCAATCACTATTCTTACTAATAGCGGCGCTATATTAGCTATTTTTTTAAAACTAACCTTATATTTCCCTGTTTTGCATGGTTCCATCTCGCTTGTGGGCATGCGAAGCCCACAAGGATACTCTTCCAAGATACAGTGCTTTTGAATAACCAGCATGCACCGCCCTAACTCGCGCATATGCAGTATACACACACCTTTGCAGTGCTGCTGAGCCACGGCGATGCCCACTGATTCCTGGGAAGTGGGCATAGCTGCAGATGGGAGAAAGAGGAAGAGATAATGAAAACCTTTGAAATCTGGTAAGCTAACAAAAAAAAAGTGCCAATTGCAGACTAAATGGCCAAGATCTAAGCTACTGAGGAGAAGATTAAAAAGGGGGTGGAACTCCGCTTTAACCACTTCCGGACTGCCGCACGCTAATATACATCCTAACTTTGAAGAGGGATATCTTTGTTATGGCAGCAGCTAGCTTCTTTGGCAGCCGGTCCAGTTTCCGATAATAGTGGTCTCTGCGGCGGATTCGCCGCAAGATCACTTTTACCGACATCGGGAGAGGGCCTCTCCCCCCCACCCCCCCGCCACCGCTCTCTGGTGCCCTCCGCTGTGTCGGTAGCGGCGGAGGCGATCGAATAAATAAGAATAAAAAAAACTATTTTAAATGTGCCCCGTCCTGCTGAGCTCATGTGCAGAAGCGAACGGATATATGAGTAGCACCCGCGTATGAAAATGGTGTTCAAACCACACATGTGAGGTATAGCCACGATAGGTAGAGCGAGAGCAATAATTCTAGCCCTAGACCTTCTCTGTAACTCAAAACATGCAACCTGTAGATTTTTTAAACGTCGCCTATGGAGATTTTTAAGGGTAAAAGTTTGTTGCCATTCCACAAGCAGGCGCAATTATTAAGCATGGCATGTTGGGTATCAATTTACTCGGCGTAACATTATCTTTTACAAATAAAAAAAAAAAAGTGGGCTAACTTTACTGTTGTCTTATTTTTTAATTCAAAAAAGTGTATTTTTTTTAAAAAAAAAGTGCTCTTGTAAGACCGCTGCGCAAATACGGTGTGACAAAAAGTATTGCAACAACCGCCATTTTATTCTCTATGGTGTTAGAAAAAAAAATGTATAATGTTTGGGTATTCTAAGTAATTTTCTAGCAAAAAATTTTTTAACAAATCTCAGAGGTTCGGTCTTTAACTGGTTAAACCAATACTTTGTTGAAGCACCTTTTGATTTTATTACAGCACTCAGTCTTTTTGGGTATAAGTCTGTCAGCATGGCACATCTTGACTTGGCAATATCTGCCCACTCTTCTTTGCACAAATACTCCATGTCTGTCAGATCGAGAGGACATTTCCTGTGCACATCACCCTACAGATTTTCAATCAGATTCAGGTCTGGGCTCTGGCTGGGCCATTCCAAAACTTTAATCTTCTGCTGGTGAAGCCATTCCTTTGTTGATTTGCATGTATGCTTTGGGTCGTTGTCATGCTGAAAGATGAAGTTCCTCTTCATGTTCAGCTTTCTAGCAGAGGCCTGAAGGTTTTGTGCCAATATTGACTGGTATTTGGTTGGAACTGTTCATAATTTTCTCTACCTTGACTAAGACCCCTGTTCCAGTTGAGGAAAAACGGCCCCAAATCATGATGCTGCCACCCCCATGCTTCACTGTGGGTATGGTGTTCTTTTGGTAATGTATAATGTTGTTTTTGCGCCAAACATATCTTTTGGAATTATGGCCAAAAAGTTTAACCCTTTTTTTTTTAATCAGACCATAACCATTTTGCAACAGCTTTTGGGAGACTTTGCAAAATTTAGCCAGGCTTGGATGTAAGAAAAGGCTTTGGTCTTTCCACTCTACCCCATAACCCAGACATATGAAGAATACGGGAGATTGTTGTCACATGTACCACACAGCCAGTACTTGCCAGATATTCCTGCAGCTCCTTTAATGTTGCTGTAGGCCTCTTGGCAGCCTCCCTGACCAGTTTTCTTCTCATCTTTTCATCAATTTTGGAGGGACGTACAGTTCTTGGTTATATCACTGTTGTGCCATATTTTCTCCACTTGATCTAAACTGTGATGACTGTCTTCACTATGTTCCATGGTATATCTAATGCCTTGGAAATTCATTTGTACCCTTCTCCTGACTGATACCTTTTAACAAAGAGACCCCTCTGATCCTTTGGAAGCTCACTGCAGACCATGGCTTTTGCTGTAGGATGCGTCTAAGAAAATGTCAGGAAAGGCCTACTAGAACAGCTGAACTTTATTTGGGGTTTATCAGAGGTGATTTAAATGATGGCAGGTGTGTACTGACTCCTATATAATATGAGTTTGAATGTGATTGCATAATTCTGAACATAGCTACATCCCCAGTTATAAGAGGGTGTACACACTTATGCAGCCCCCTAAAAGATTTTGTTTTTTTTTCAATTGAGTTCTCCAGTTTATAGGTCACAATAAAGGTGGAAAAGGTTCTGAAATTATTTATCTTTGTCTCATTTTTTTACATTACAGAAATCTGACATTTTAACAGGGGTGTGTAGACTTTTTATATCCATTGTATGAGCTTAGAATAACAGGGAGGTGAAGCCTCTATCAATTTACATGTAATATCCCACCCCCATTGTGTTTAGCTGTTTAGTGGGTGTGGAGGAGGGAGGGAGTAGGCTGTTATTTACCACTGTGTATACCCACATGTTTGATCCTATAGCCACATGGGCTGTTCAGATGTGTATAGGGAAGGAATGCTCAGCATAGAAACACACTGAAAACTGAGCATGTGCTCCAGCTGCCAAAATTGCTCTGCAAAATCCCTAACTGCAGTGGGGGCATGGACAGGAGGGATGGATAGAGAACAGCAGGTTCAGCCAGGTTTTTTGCAGAATACAGAGAACAAATCCCATAGTGACTGAATGAGTATGGTCAGCATGTAATACAGCATTTATTAATAGTTTTTAATAATGTAGATTTAATGACACTTTAACTACTTCAGCCTGGAAGCATTTGCCCCCTTCATGACCAGGCCATTTTTTGCGATACGGCACTGCATCACTAACTGACAATTGCGCAGTCATGCAAAGGGCGACAATTTTGAAAAAAATAAAAAATTTTTTAAATTTTTTGCTATAATACATAGCCAAAAAAATATATAAAAAAAACACATTTATTCATCAGTTTAAGCCGATTATATATTCTTCTACATATTTTTGGTAAAAAAAAAAATCGCAATAGGCATATATTGATTGGTTTGCGCAAAAGTTATCGTGTCTACAAACTATGGGATAGATTTAGGGACTTTTAAATTTTTTATTTATTTTTTACTAGTAATGACGGTGATCAGTGATTTTTAGCGGGACTGCGACATTGCAGCGGACAAATCTGACTCCAAATGACACTTTTTGGGGACCAGTGACATTACATTGATCAGTGCTATAAAAATTACACTGGCAGGGAAGGGGTTAACACTAGGGTACGATCAAGGGGTTAAATGTGTTCCCTCAACGTGTTCTAACTGTAGGGGGTGGGCTCACTGGGACCTGACAGAGATCACTGTTCCCGATCACAAATCGGGAACTAGAACAGTAGATCTCTGACATGTCCCCTGTCAAAATGGGGTTTCGCCTTGTTTACAAAGACAGATCCCCGTTCTGCCTCTGTATTAAGCGATCTCGGGTTGCCAGCGGACAGAGTCCGCCCGATCCGCGGGCAAGCTCCCCCAGTGTGCATCGGGAGCGAAAGCGCATCGGTGTGAGCCTGCCACTGCACGTATGCAAACCGCCGTACAGGTACAGCGATTCGCGCAGGAGAGTTGACCTGCCGCAGTATATCTGCTTGAGCTGGTCGGCTAGTGGTTAATAGACAAGTCATGGGTAGTGAATCTGCAGTGACAATGCTGATAGCCATACCTCCCATACCCCCTGCAACATCTCATCTCAGTGTGGTACAAGCAGGCAAGGACAATATATAGATGACAATGCTGCCCTAAATTCAGGAGCAGTGCAGCAGTGTCTCCTCATTACAGGAATTAGTCTGCGTTGGACTTCACAGACAGGTATTCGACTTTATCTCAATAGAGGAAGAAGATACCATGCTAGTATGCTCACATCCCACTAAAATACTGTGTGTGTGTGTATATATAACAGAATGTGTGTTGTAGCAAAGGGACTGTATAAGGGCATACATTTAGTGAGCAAAACCAACAAAACAGAAATGTTTAAATTCCAAAAGTTAAAAAAGACATAGTAGTAACCACATCCATGTGTTGTACCCAGGTAAAGTTCACCTTCTGTAATATAGAGAATATTCCTTTTACAAAACTGGCCTACATAAGAAGCATGATACGTTTCAAAACCCTTTTTTCTTCAGGAGGGCATGTGAACACATCTAAAAACATACAGTACCTTGAAAAAGTAGCTATACCCCTTGAAATTTTCCACATTTTGTCATGTTACAACCAAAAATGTAAATGTATTAGATGATGATAAATGGGTTTCAAAATTTTTTACAAATATCTGAAAAGTGTCAATACTTTGTACCTTTCACTGCAATTACAGCTTTTAGTCTTTTTGGGGATGTCTCTATCAGCTTTGCACATATAGTGTGAAATTTTTGCCCATTCTTCTTTGCAAAATAACTCGAGCTCTGTCAGATTGGATGAAGAGTGTCTGTGAACAGCAATTTTCAAGTCTTGCCACAGATTCTCAATTGAAGTTAGGTGAGGACTTTGACTAGCCCATTCTAACACATGAATATACGTAGATCTAAACCATTCTATTGTAGCTCTGGCTGTATGTTTAGTGTCATTGTCCTGCTGAAAGGTGAACCTCCACCCAGTCTCAAGTCTTTTGCAGACTCTAACAGGTTTTCTTATAAGATTGCCCTGTATTTGGCTTCATTCATTTTCCCATCGACTCTGACAGCGACTCTGTCCCTGCTGAAGAAAAGCATCCCCACAACATGATGCTGCCACCACCATGTTTCACGTTGTTGATGGTGTGTTCAGTGTGATGTGCAGTGTTCGTTTTCTACCACACATAGCATTTTGCTTTTAGACCAAAAAGTTAAATTTTGTTCTCATCTGACCAGAGCACCTTCTTCCACATGTTTGCTGCGTCCCCCCACATGGCTTCTCGCAAACTGGAAACAGGACTTCCTATGGCTTTCTATCAACAATGGCTTTCTTCTTGCCGCTCTTCCATAAATGCCAGATCTGTGGAGTGCACAACTAAGAATTACCGTATTTATCGCTCAATAAGACGCACCTGACCATAAGATGCACCTAGGTTTTAGAGGAGGAAAACAAGAACAATATTCTGAACCAAATGGTGTACCAAAATATTTACTAGTGCCCATAAAATGCAGCCTGACCTGTTCCAAAGAAATGCAGACTTACCAGTGCCAATAAAATGCAGCCTGACCATTGCCTATAATGCAGCCTGACCTGTGCCATTATTGTAGCCCGACCTGTGCTATTATTGTAGCCCGACCTGTGCCATTATTGTAGCCCGACCTGTGCCATTATTGCAGCCTTACCATTGCCATCGCTCGTGCTGCTCTGTCTCAACAAGCAGGGAGATCGTCCAGCGCTCGCGGGGGGGGGGGGGGGGGGGGGGGGGGGGGGGGGGGGGTTGGGCTTGGGATGTGTCTCCTTCGCTCTCCTGCCTCTCTTCCAGTACTAACATGGCAGCGGCGGGGGGCTGTGCCTGATGTACATTCGGACCATAAGACGCAGAGAGATTTTCCCCTATATTTTTGGGGGAAAATAGTGCTTCTTATCGTCCGAAAAATACGGTAGATTCTCCCACCTGAGCTGTAGATCTCTGCAGCTCCTCCAGAGTCATCATGGGCCTAGTGCCTACTTCTCTGATTAATGCTCTCATTGCTCGGCCTGTCAGTTTAGGTGGATGGCCATGTCTTGGTAGGTTTGCAGTTGTACAATACTCTTTCCATTTTAGGATGATGGATTGAACAGTGCTCTGTGAGATGTTCAAAACTTGGGATATTTTTTTTACTAACCTAACCCTGCTTTAAATTTCTCCACCACTTTATCCCTGACCTGTCTGAGGTGTTCCTTGGCCTTCATGATGCTTCACTAAGGCTCTCTAACAAGCCTCTGAGGGTTTCACAGAACAGCTGGATTTATACTGAGATTAAATGACACAGGTGGACTCTAATTTACTAATTAGGTAAATTCTGAAGGCAGTTGGTTCCACAAGATTTTAATTAAGAGTATCAGAGTAAAGAGGGCTGAATACAAATGCACACTACGCTTTTCAGATATTTAATTGCAAAAAAAATTGAAAATCATTTATCATTTTCCTTCCACTTCACAATTATGTGCCACTTTGTGTTGGTCTATCACATAAAATCCCAATAAAATGCATTCACGTTTTTGGTTTTAACATGACAAAATGTGGAGAATTTTAAGAGGTATGAATATTTTTTTCAAGGCACTATATAACACGTTATTGTAAAGAACCATATCAATAGAGAAAATGGATGACAAATTAGTTCTGTACATCCATGAAGTCCAGAACTTTCAAACACAAACTTTGTCACAAATGCTATTGTACAAGACAAAATAAAATATATATATATAGGGCTGCAACTAACGATTATTTTCATAATCGATTAATCGGCCGATTATTTTTTCGATTAATCGGATAAAATCATTAAAAAAAAAAAATGAATAGTTTATTTAAAATAATAATGACAAAACTGAGTGTTACACTCAAACTGCATCACAACATAACTATTAAAGTAAATTCCTCATTGATTACTGACAATGCAGTGAGGGGGCCGGCCCTGAATGGGAGGGTGGGGGGAACCGTACTGGAGGGTTGGAGGGAGTTAGCTAGTTTGGAGACCAAGCGTTAGAGGGAGTAGGTTGGGAGGAAGTTTGGAAGAGAGGCATGTGGGAGAGGAACCGGACCAGAGGGGGTTGCAATAGAAAGGGAGCTTGGTTGGACAAAGAACCAGACCCAAAAGGGGGGAGTGGGCTGGGGCAAGGGAGCGGACCATAGCGGGCTGGAGGAAACGGGCCGGAGTGTGGGAAGGAGTGATGGTGGCTCCAGACCAGAGTGTGGGTGGGAGAGGTCTGTGTATTTCTCAAACTGACACCAATGATGGGGGACTATTCCCCCCCAGGAACAGCAATGATGGGGGACTATTCCCCCCACCCCCAGGAACACCAATGGTGGGGCACTATTCCCCCCACCCCCAGGAACACCAATGGTGGGGCACTATTCCCCCCACCCCCAGGAACACCAATGGCGGGGCACTATTCCCCCCACCCCCAGGAACACCAATGGTGGGGCACTATCCCCCCCCCCAGGAACACCAATGATGGGGCACTATCCCCCCCCCCCCAGGAACACCAATGATGGGGCACTATTCCCCCCCCCCCAGGAACACCAATGATGGGGCACTATTTCCCCCCCCAGGAACACCAATGATGGGGCACTATCCCCCCCCAGGAACACCAATGATGGGGCACTATCCCCCCCCCCCGGCACACCAATGATAGGGCACTATTCCCCCCCCCCCAGGCACACCAATGATGGGGCACTATTCCCCCCCCCAGGCACACCAATGATGGGGCACTATCCCCCCCTCCCAGGCACACCAATGATGGGGCACTATCCCCCCCCCCAGGCACACCAATGATGGGGCACTATCCCCCCCCAGGCACACCAATGATGGGGCACTATCCCCCCCCCCAGGAACACCAATGATGGGGCACTATCCCCCCCCCCCCCCCCCCGGAACAGCAATTATGGGCCACTATCCCCCCAGGAACAGAAATGATGGGGCACTATCCCCCCAGCATCAGCAATGATGGGGCACTACTACCCCCCCCCCCCAAGGAGCAGCAATGGTGGGGCAATGCTGGGACACTATCCCCCCCCCCCGGGAACACCAGTGATGGGGCACTTGTCCTCCCATAAATACTAAGATGATGAGCAAGCTGCTACCTGATCGCAGCTCAGCGCTCACGTGACCGGCTGCTTCTCTCCTCTCTCTCTCTTCTCGCTCGAGGCAGCAAAGCGAGCGTGGCTGAGAATACCGCGCTGACGTCAGCAGAGAGGAGGAGAGAGGCGGACGTGTCACATGAGAGCCGCTACGAGATGTATACAGCGGCGACGGCTTTTTACACAGGGGAATGTAACACTCGGACGGAGGCGGGACTGAAAGGCAGGGAAGATGGTGCGTGCCGTTCCCAGACCAACTAATCGATAATGAAAATCGTTGACAACGATTTTCATTATCGATTATTACCGATTAATCGTTTCAGCCCTATATATATATATATATATATATATATATATATATAATTATATTGCTTTTTCTCACTGTGTGCCCTTTTAGAATCCCTTTGCTACAACACCCATTCTGTTTATAGGTATTTGAATTTGTAAGGAGACTATTGGGAAATCTAAGTGCAGATGCACTAGCAATTAAAGCAGATAAAAGAACCGCGCTAGAAAAAATGTATCTTAGATCAAAAAGCAGCAGTAAACAGTGCGACAACACAAAAAATCCAATATAAATTAAAAAACTGCGCTCAAAGAGAATAAATGTCCAAAAGATTTATCTGTGGGCATCAAACAGAGGCGCTAAGGATCATCCGAACACCATAAAGTATGAAAAATAAATAGCGAGGTGCCCGACCACCGTGGCTGTAAATTGCGCTTACCAAACAGCAAGCAGTATGAGCAGATGGCTTAAAACCCAGCCCGGGCCTTTTGGGTGTAGTAAATACTTCCGCTCTCTCCAGGCTCAGATCACCGTTCCCTCAGTAGATAATACCAAAAAGAGAGAAGAAACGAGAACTGGCCATAGTGTAGTTATATCTTAGTATCACATGTAGACACTTAGTTGCAGCAAACACCCTGGTGTGCACTTAAAACAAAAGTGATAACCCGACCACCGTGGCTGTAGAATGTGCTTGCAAGCTTTAAAACGCAGATGGCTTAGAACTCAACCTGGAATCATTAGGGTGCTGATAGGAAGTAGGGATATTCAATCACTACAGCCAGGAGATCCGTTTCCTCAATGTGTGACCCAAAAAAGGAAATAAACTGACCATAGTGTAATACATCCAAAAACCTCTTTAATAAATAAAGTGATGCAATTACAATTTAAAGGTAATATCGCGTAGTTGCATATAAAAAGAAACGCCGGCCGGCATAGCGAACATGAAACGGAGCCCGTCCTTCTGTGGTCACGTGGTAGCGTCACTACGTGCTTACCCAAATTAAAGCGGGTGTATACCTATTTTTTTAAACTTTTACCTACAGGTAAGCCTATAATGCTTACCTGTAGGTAAAAAAAATATCTCCTAAACCTGTACGGTTTAGGAGATATTCCCCTCGCAATGAGCCGCTGACTGCAGCGGCGCATGCGCACAGAGGATTCTCGGCTGAAAGCCCGGCAGATGCCGGACAGAAGTCTCCCGCGCGCATGCACGGGAGTGACAACATCGCGGCTCCGGCCACTCACAGCGTCGGAGCCACGATACCCGGAAGACACGCCGAGGGGAAATGTCAGCGGTGCATACTAGCTCATTATGCCTTTTCCCTTACAGGTGTGGGGAAAGAAAAAAGTCAGCGGGTTTACTACCGCTTTAAGTGCTACATCACATATTTCTTAATGGGAGGCTATAGTTCTACTTGAATGTTTTGCTTTTTTTTTCTCCAAAGGGGAAATAATAAAATCCTAATTTTTGTGTTTGGAGCTAGGCTGCCACAAAAACATGTGGTCATAGGGGATGCTACAATAAAAATAGCCTAGGAAGACATGTAAATGATATTTGACCATCATCGTCCACATTCCAGGAATTTGCAAACTCAGATTCTGAGTTTAAAAAAAATCTCTGGCATGAAAGCACCTGTATGACCTTCTTCCTAGGGAAGGCTCACTGAGCAGCTTTCAAGTTGGGTTGTATGAAACTACTTTTCTGAGCTCAACCATGAGCATCTAGAAAGGTACAGAATGTGAAGTAAGAGTCATTTTACATAGATTTTTTTTATTCCTATAGCCATTGTCACACACCTATTGACTGTCCATTCATACAACAAGCGTTTATGCAGCGTACCAAAATGGTATTTCCGGAACTTTCAGTCCTTCCGTAGCACTAACCAAACATTTACATGCGTACAGCACAAATATACTGTATTGGAGCCACCTCCCTCCTAGCAACAAATGATGCTAAGCGGCTTAAGCCGTCTAATGTCCTTTACTAGGATGCAGGCGACCTGAGCTGCCTAACATTCTCCCAAGCAATTGTGCACATGTGGACCTGCTGTGGAAGTAATTACCACAAGGATCACATCTGCCAGTACAATGTGCAGACAGCATTTTACGCAGGATTTTGCTACCAGCTTCTGAAAGCAGTTGATAGTTAAGTTAAGATATCTTATGACTGTGTGCATAAGCCCTAATATACACTATAATACCAAAAGTATTGGGACACATGCCTTTATACGCACATGAACTATGTTTTTTGTTTTTTTTTTACCCATCATACTTGCCTAGGTGGATGCTGCATCTGTCCCCTGGTGTCTCTGCACTGAGAACCAAGCCATCGAACACCTCCGATGGCTCGGTTCCCTCAGCTCCCCGAGTGGAGAACTGCTGCCTGTCGGTCAGCATCTCTCCTCTCTGCTCCTTCAGGCTCATTGGAGCGCTGAGCTTTGGAGGGGTGGGGAGCGACCGTCTCGGGCCCTTAGCGGCTCGCTGAGAAAGGCACCTGGCAGATCCGGACATTGTCATGATGACGTGGTGCCTGGACTGATGCCAGTGACGTCAGCAGAGAGCGGACTTCAGACCGCTCTCTGCTGAAAACAGGTCACAGGATGCAAAATTAATTGCACTCCTGTTACCCATAGGAGAAGCCCAGCCAAATGAGCTCGGGCTGGACTTCTCCTTTAATGGCGTCCCAGTCTTAGTCCGTAGGGTTCAATATTGAGTTGGCCCACCCTTTGCAGCTATAACAGCTTTAGCTCTTCTGGGAAGGCTGTCCACAAGGTTTAGGAGTGTGTCTATGGGAATGTTTGACTATTCTTCCAGAAGTGCATTTGTGAGGTCAGGCACTGATGTGGGCGAGAAGGCCTGGCTCACAGTCTCCGCTCTAATTCATCCCAAAGGTGTTCTATTGGGTTGAGGTCAGGGCTCGGTGTAGGCCAGTCAGGTTTCTCCACCCCAAACTCGCTCACCCATGTCTTTATGGACCTTGCTTTATGCACTGGTGCGCAGTCATGTTGGAACAAGAAGGGACCATCCCCAAACTGTTCCCAAGTTGGGAGCATGAAATTGTCCAAAATGTCTTGTATGCTGACGTCTTAAGAGTTCCCTTCACTGGCCAAGCCCAATCCCTGAAAAACAACCCCACACCATAATCCCCCCTCCACCAAATGATTTGGACCAGTCCACAGTTGAACCACACTCTTGCCTCCCTTCAACCAATAACCCCTTTAGCTACAAAGGCAGCAGCTGGAGGTATACCCATGCCACAGCTGCGATGCTTTGAGGCTGCAACAGGAATATACCCCCTGTCGCTTTTGGAATTGCCCCGCCACCGCCTGCAATGCACGTGGTTGTGGCGCGCAAGTGCAGGGTTCATTTGGTGTAAAGGATAAGTACACCTTAGGGAACATGTTACATGTTCCACCTGATTTTAGGGTGAAACATGTAAGATGTTCCCAATGCTGAAGTCGCTTCCCTTCCTCCCTGTGGCAGCAGTACAGGGAGAAGTTCAGCTTGTAGTTCTCAATAAACTACCATAGCGCTGTGGAGCATTATGGTAATTTATTGAGTCTTCCTGTCAGCGATTATCGGCTTGCCCATATGGGATGTATGGGTAGGCAGATACACTGACAGTGTGCAGGAGACCTGCATGGCATCAGCGATCTCCTGATTGCTGGTGCAATGCTTTACAGGCTCCTAATACAAAAAATAATAAGTGTACTTTTTTTTTTTTCTTTTACAAAGGTGAACTTATCCTTTTAAGCTGGTGGTGAGGAGGCGATGCAACGCCACCTCGCTGCCTGTCAGATTGTCGCTGAATGCTTCTTGAAGAGCAAAGTTAAAGTGAATATTCCAGAGGGTAGCATTGGGGGCATTAGTGGTAGGTTGACTAAAGCACATAAACCCAAGGTAAGTCTAGTAACAAGTCCTATTTGCAATCTTGGAACAACCAATAAGAGGACAGTATGAGACCGGTCTAAACTACATGGCATGTTCACCAATGCCAGGAGCCTGGCGGACAAGATGGGTGAACTAGAGATACTGTTGAACGAGGAGGATTTAGATTTTGTGGGAATTTCAGAGACCTGGTTCAACAGCTCTCATGATTGGCTGGCAACCATTCAAGGGTATTCCCTTTATCGCAGAGATAGAGAGGGTAAAAGGGGGCGAGGGGTATGCCTATATATCAAGAATAATTTACAAGTGAATTTGAGATGACATCAATAAGGGAGCTAGGGAGGAGGTGGAATCCTTATGGATAGAGCTCCAAAGGGGTGTAGCTAAAGGGAAAATAATACTGGGAGTATGCTATAGGCCCCCTATAGGGAGGGAGGATGGGGAGACGGACCTCCTATCACAATTTGGTTTAGCAGCAAGGATGGCATAATGGGGGATTTTAATTATCCAGGCATAGACTGGTCGGCGGGAACCACGCATTTGTCTAAGGCTCGCCAGTTCCTAGATGTCTTGCAGGACCATTTCATGGGTCAGATGATAGACGCACCATCTAGAAACAAGGCGTTACTAGATCTACTGATTACCAACAATACAGACCTGATCACGGATGTGGAAATATGGGGCAATTTAGGAAACATCAGGTCAATTGGCTTCAGTATAAATCGCACAAATAGGAAACACATGGGGAACACAAAGACACTGAATTTCAAAAAAGCCAACTTCCCTAAACTACGAACCTTGCTAGAAGATATAAATTGGGATAAAATCTTAGAAACAAAGAACATGGTGGAGAGATGTTTGCTTTAAGAGCATATTAAGTAAGGGCATTAGCCAGTGCATACCATTGGGAAATAAATAATTTAAAAGAGCAAACAAAAGTCCTGGATGGCTTAATTCCAATGTAAAAATACATATAAAAGCAAAGAAGAAGGCCTTCAAAAAATGCAAGGCTGAGAGATCACCATCAGCATTCAGACTTTACAATGAATGCAGGAAGATATGTAAGAGCGCAATTCGATTGGCTAAGATAGAACACGAAAGACACATAGCGACTACATGGCAAATGAGGTTTAATGTAGAAAAATGTAATAAATGTTTTTACATAAATGTAAAATAATGCATTTGGGTGGCAAAAATATGAATGTGATCTACTCAGTTGGGGGTGAGCCTCTGGGGGAATCTAGGATGGAAAAAAGACCTGGGGGTCCTAGTAGATGATAGGCTCAGCAGTGGCATGCAATGCCAAGCTGCTGCTAACAAAGCAAACACAATATTGGCATGCATTAAAAAGGAGATTAACACCAGGGATAAAGCGATGATTCTCCCACTCTACAAGACTTTGGTCCGGCCTTACCTGGAGTATGCTGTCCAGTTCTGGGCGCCAGTCCTCAAGAATGATATACTGGAAATGGAGCGAGTACAGAGAAGGGCAACAAAGCTAATAAAGGGTCTGGAGAATATTAGTTATGAAGAAAGGTTGCGAGCACTGAACTTATTCTCTCTGGATAGAAGACACGCTTGAGATGGGATATGATTTCAATTTACAAATACCTTACTGGTGACCCCACAATAGGGATAAAACTTTTTTGTGGAAGGGAGTTTAATAAGACATATGGCCACTCACTAAAATTAGAAGAAAAGAGGTTTAACCTTAAACTGCATAGAGGGTTCTTTACTGTAAGAGCAGCAAGGATGTGGAATTCCCTTCCACAGGCGGTGCTTTTAGCGGGGAGCATCGATGGTTTAAAAAAAACGATTAGGTAAGCACCTGAATGACTGCAACATATAGGGATATACAATGTAATACTGACACACATAGGTTGGACTTGATGGACTCGTGTCTTTTTTCAACCTCACCTAGCGAAGAATACAGGCTACCAGTGCTAGCGCAAGGCACCAGCAATGATACAACCTGAAACTTCATTGAGAGAGGGAGGACATCAATAACTATAATGCAGCATGATTATGTTTGAGAAAGTAGTATACTGAAGGGATCACACGCTGTTGTGAATGAACACTGTAATTGACACTAGGATTTCAGGCGCATGAATGTTACACCCTAAAAAGGGATTACAAAGTGAGATGGAAAAGAAAAAGAGCAAGGAATGAAAAAATAAAATGGGTAAAATACACTCCAACAAGGCTATTAGGGGGTGTCTGAAGAGCCACCTTTAGCCCAAGCAAGGAACTCCGAGGAGTAGCTGAACATGGACCAAGAGGTCCAGGTGAGGGAGTACTGATCCTCCCATCCAGCCTCCTGAGGTAACAGTAATTCCAGATCTCTTATACGGTCCACCTCACTCACCCAATTCCCAAGGGAAGGCATAGTCGTCGATCTCCAATGGCGAAGAATAACTACCCTAGCTGCAGCCAGGAAGTGTTGCAGGATGTCTTTCTTTACAGACTTGAAGGATCCAGGAAGGATAGACAAAAGGACCACCTCAGGTGAGGTTTGGATAGAGGTCACCATCAACTTGCAGTATAGTTCAATTATTTGTTGCCAAAATCTCTTTACAGGGGGACACTTCCACCAGATGTGAAGCATGGTACTTCTGGCTACCATACAATGCCAACAAGAGTCTGGTGAGGAAGGATCGAAGTGTTGGATGGTCGACAGACATCTGTACCATCTAGTCACCAATTTAAACCCTTTTTCTTGGGTTGTATTGGCAAGGGAAAGTTTATAAGTTAGAATAAAACACTTTTGCCAATACGCAGGAGAAATGGAGTGATATAGTTCTGATTCCCATAGCTGCGTGTAAGGAGGCAGGTCAGGGGTCAAAGCGTTGAGTAATAATGAATAAAGTTGGGAGACTACATGAGTTGGAGGGTCTTCCTGGAGGAACATATCTTCAAGACCCGTTGGGTCGGCAAAAACGTCTGCCAAGGAAGGGATAGTGTGACGGAATCCGGACACCCTGACTGAGTATTTCCACCAAGAAGCTGCTCCTGAGACACAAGATCAGCAAATCTGGCTATAGTCACCCCAAGAACTAGACCACACCAGTTTTGGAGTAAAACAGAATAAGAACTGCTTTAACAAGTATATAGGCTTTTATACACTTGAGAAGGACATTCCCCCCTTCTGATCAGATTACCCTAACAATACAAACTGCACACAGGAATATAATTACAACAACCTACATATACTATAACCATGACGTTAATTCACCACCTGGGTGACTCAGAGGTCTGACCTTCCAGGCTTGCCTTCTCCTAACTCCCAAACTACAATATACATTATCATAAGTATAAACACAGAACACCTTCAGACAATAGTTAATTAGCACAAACAACAATGGGTGAAAGACCCTTAGGGTCCAAACAGTGTGAAGCAGTCACTATTTTTAATATGGCAGCTAGACCTTAGTTAGGGACCCCTCCAAAAGCTTCTGTTCTGGATGAGTCTGTCACAGATAGTATGGATGTAAGACATTACTCGTTGTCTCTGAAACCATTATGTTGAGTGGCGTGCTAATGATGTGGAAGGAGTAGCCATCGTCAGTGACTGATCTGCTCAGAGAACTTGAGCGAGTCTCCTATGACCTTCCTTATTCCAAGGCCCATACCCCGTCACATGCAGTGTCAGTGGAAAAGCCGGGGTCCCAAAGAAGGGAGTCATGGGTCCTAAAGGTTTACAAGTAACCATCAAGTGATCCCATATTTGGATCACGTGTAATATTTCTAAGGACGGTTGGGCCCTTTTCAAAGGGTGGCTGGGGTCCATGGAAGGACACAAAGATCGATAGGGTTCATATGATTTTCTAATTGGGCCCAAAGCTTAGAAGAGGAATGATGAAACCAGTTTGATATATGCGTAAGCAACGCTGCCTTATAGTATATGCAGGCATCCGGTGCTTCAGCTCCTCCTCAAGATTTCGGTAGGGATAACATTTCGTACCGTATTCTAGAACGTGTCGCATTCCAGATGAACTTGGAAAACATCTGGCAGAGTTTCCGAAAATACGAAGTGAGTATACAGATCAGGATTGTCTGGAAGAAGTACAGAAAAAGAGGAAGAACATCCATTTTCAGGGCGTTCACCCTGCCCAGCCAAGAGACCCGTCTGGAGGCATAGGGTGATAAGTCAGCTTGTGTTCTGAGAAGCAGGGGAGTAAAATTTTGTGAAAAGAGCTGTAATGCGTCCGCAGGTATTTGAATCCCAAGATAATGGAAAGAGGTAGAACCGGTCTTAAACGAAAAAGTAGAATTTACTTTTAAAATTGCTAACTACCCCAAATTTATGAAACTTTTTGATTGAGAGCAGGGACGTGTGTAGTTGCGTCATAAATAAAAGCAGATCATCTGTGAATAAGGGGCGTTCAGTGTGTATAGGGCCCACTGTAATACCCTGTACATTAGGGTTGTTTCGCAGAGCAACAGCCAGATGTTCCATAATCAGGTCGTATAAAAGAGGGAACAAAGGGCCTCCCTGTCATGTTCCATTATATATATAGAAAACAATGGAGATAAAGACCAAAAATATGTAGCCGAATACATATTGGCCTAAATTGATGAAGAAATTAGATTTTTTTTTTTTTTTTACATTATCTTTTATTGGATATGTTTTATAGCAGAAAGTAAAAAATTGTTTTTTTTTTAATTGTCGGTCTTTTTTTAATTATAGCGCAAAAAATTAAAACCGCAGAGGTGCTCAAATACCACCATAAGACAGCTCTATTTGTGGGAAAAAAAAGGACAAAAATGTATTTAGATACAGCGTTGCATGTCCGCGCAAATGTCAGTTAAAGTAACTCAGTGCTCTATCGCAAAAGTCAGCAGCTACAAATACTTACCTGTCCAGGGATGCGATGTCGAAACCCTCTAGCCGATTTGTCATTTGGCTTCGGGTTCAAGCGCCGGCATCTGTAGTAAGGGAAACAGGAAGTGAAGCCTTGCAGCCTCACAGCCTGTTTTTTACTGTGCATGCGCAAGTCACGCTGCGCTTTCTGAATGGTTCCGCAGTCTTCTGGGACCTCTGTGTGTCCCAGAAGGCAGCGGGGGAGGAGGGACCAAAAATGATGTAAATTGCCGTACAGTGATCTTATCAGGAGGTTGGAGTGGGTACCTGTGAAAACTAAGTAACCGCTCCCCTCTCCCCCCCCCACAAAAAGTGCCAAATGTGGCAGTGGGGGGTGCGAACAAGCATAGTTATTTAAAAATAACAAAAATGTTATACTTCCCTGTCCTGTGCAGTGGTTTTGCACAGAACAGCCCAGATCCTCCTCTTCTCAGGTCCCTCACTGGCACTCCTGGCCCCTCCCTCGAGCCGAGCTGCTGCTCATTGTGTCCATTCAGACACGGAGCTGTGGCTTGGCCCTGCCCCCTCTCTCCTCATTGGCTCATTGAGCCAATGGCACCCACTGCTGTGTCTCAGCCAATCAGGAGGGAGAGTCATGGGCAGTCTAGGTTCTTGTGCAACATCGCTGGATCAGAATGGGGCTCAGGTAATTATTAGGGGAGCTGCAGCACACTGAAGGTTTTTTTATCTTCATGCTTAAAATGCATGTAGATAAAAAACCTTTTTCCTTTAGAACCACTTTAAGCCTGAGATTCATACAGGGAACACAGCAATCTGGTGATCTGGGATCCCCTTTTTTAACGGTTTGTAACGCAAAAGAGGTATTCTCAAAAACACCCCTCATGCATCAAACTGTCAGTACTAAGTAACTTCTCACCTTCGCCAGGCATTGCTTGAAACTTGAGCCTGCATGAAGGCAAAAAGTGTTCAGAGAGTAGTTTGGCAGCACGCCCATTAGTAAACAGGCCCACTTATCTCACATGTCAGGATCTGTCTGAAATCTGCCTTTAGTAGTGAAATTATTGGACATTCTGATTTAAGAACAGCTGCAGAATCATATGTTGCCTGAAATTGTACCTAAAGAGATGATGTCACTTTAACAACCAGAACTCTTGTTATTTAGGGAAAGCAAAGAATACTAAAAGCTGTTGTAGATGTGAGCAGGCACCCTGTGAGTGTCTGCACTGTGTACATTTCAGCAGCTTTCATTATTCTTCAAGTGACAATGTCAAAGGGTATGGTCTACCTGGGTCCCAGAGTTTTCCCAGTTTTGTAGTTCTATATTCCAATGTGCCTGCAGAAAGCCTTCATCTTACTCTTTTAATGAAGTGTATTTATTATCATATATTAGACCCATATAACATGTGGCATGTTGTCCCTCTTTTTTAGAATGTTATTGGAGCAGAACCCGGCTGGAGTTATTCTAAGTACTGATGATTATTTTCAGCAAAATGGCCAATACCAGTTTGATATAAACTGCCTGAGTGAGGCTCACGACTGGAATCAAAAACGAGGTATGGAAATAGGCTTTAAAGCAGCACTATGTAATTTACATGATCTTACATGCAAACCTGAACAAAATGTACAGGTGTACATAAATAGTATTATGATGAGTCTGATTTATGAACAGTGAAGTAATGAAGTTGAATGCACAAGTAAAGCCGTTCCGCCAGCAACGCCTCATCTTTTCATTATCTGCAAAAAAATGAAACAAGGAGTCTGATTATTTTGTATGAGCTCTCAAATTTTCATAAATCACCCCTTTTTGTCTTTTTATGTTCATTCAATAGCTGGAAATTTGGACAACCCCTGCTAATCTTTATGAAATTCTTTCCCTCTCTGTGAAATTTTTTTTTTTTTACTACCTGCATAATGTCAAGCTACGTTTACTCAGGTTGTGGACGCGGAAATTAACTTTCTGTATCTGTGTTTAGCTCTTTGCCTGGCCCATGCTGCTGTTGCTCAGCCAGAAAGCCCACCAGGGTAACCCAATGAAATGGATAGCTTTGTGTTGCTTAATCACTTCAGCCCTGGAAGATTTGGCTGCTCAATGACCAGGCCATTTTTTACGACACAAAACTGCGTTGCTTTAACTGACAATTGCGCGGTCGTGCGATGCTGTACCCAAACAAAATTGATGTCATTTTTTTCCCCACAAATAGAGCTTTCTTTTGGTGGCATTTGATTACTTCTGCGTTTTTTATTTTTTGCACCGATGTTTGTTAACTGTTTGGCACAGGTTCTCCAGATTCCCTGTGAGAGTACTTCCAGTTATTGATTGGTATGGAAGGCACTCAGGAAAACTGTTTGAGATATCAGAGGTCTCTCCACCTGATGCAGTGACTAGGACCATTTCTGCTGGTGCGGTCCAAGGTGCGGCTAAGCAGCGGTCAGTAGAGAGCGCCGACACTATCTCACCTGCTAGACCTTATGAAAAGGAAGGGGCCGCAACGGACGCGGCAGTAGTAGAGCTGTTTTCTGTCACTAGCAAAGAGGTACAAGTTTCAGAGAGACGACATGGGAGAAAGCACTAATATTGATTGCTGTAGCAATGTAATGTGTACACAGTTGGCATTATCGCAGTAAGGAAAGATTTGTGCTTGGGTCAGTGTCATTTGTTAGGGCAGCCGCCCATGGAGCGTTGGACAGCAGGTGAGATGGAGCTTGGCGATGGTTCCGTGGAGCCTAGTCACACTCCTGTGTGTGGTCCCTCCTCAGGAATGGTCCTAATAAACTCTGAAAAAAGCACTGATGGTATCGAAAGTTGGGATTTCAAAATCGGTGATCTGTTAATGATTGGTGCTGTTCAAAGTGATTTGATTGCAGTGGATAACAAAAGAAAAGTATTTGAACCCAAAGGACCTATAGTGAAGGGTAAAACTGAGTTCAATGGAAGAATCAGGGAAAGCAGCGGTCCCCCAAGAAAAGAAAATAAGCCCAGGGACCCCGAGAAGAGGGAGAAGGCTGGGTATAAGGAACTCTAGGACTCTAGAGAAATTCAGGGTAGGACTTACCTGGAAGCGCACCCGGAAAAAGGGTTGGGCCTACGTGGCTGACAGCTGGTGCTGGTGTTCCTCCCTCCGGAATGAAACGGGGGGGGGGGGGGGTGTGTATGTAATAGTGAGAGTCCCTGTGCCCATGGAAATGGAGCAAAAATGGACACAGAGTCTGCATATCGGCGGACTGCAGAGCTACAGAGCGTACATTTGAAACTGAGAAAACTGCTCTGGCAGCTTTCTCCAGATCTTGCAATTTCCGGATGGGGCTCTGTAGTTTGGGTGGGATGGGATCTCCAACCCAGTGTCTGGGTGTTGTGGACAGCCAGCAGGGTGTGTGCCCAGGTGAATGTTAACGAGGGGCTGGTGAGAGCAGTAAGTGAAGGAAGGTGGAGTGTGAGCAACTTGCTACTGCTGTTGCTGTGTGAGGCTCGATTCACACCTATGCATGTTGCTTTTGGGCGTTTTTGGAGGTTTTTTTTTCATGCTTGCCACGTTTTTGAGCAGCGTTTTTGCGGCGTTTTTGCCGCGATTTGCGTTTTTTTTTTTTTTTTTTTACAGTCTAAAAAAAAAATTAAAAAAAAATAAAAAAAAAAAAAACGGCAAAAACGCATCAAAAACACTGCAAAAACAGTGCACTTGCGTTTTTGATGCTTGTCCATTGAAATCCATTACATGCAAAACGCTGCTTTTTGCATGAAAAAAAGTCCCCGACCCTTTCCAAAAATGCAGAGAAACAAAAAGGCATTGATGTGAACATGTTCCATAGGAACCCATGTTAAAAAATTCCCGTGCATTTCTGCAAAATGCAAAATGCATCAAAAAACGCGCTAGTGTGAATGGAGCCTGAAGACAGACCTGTGTCTGGAAAGCGGTCTTCCCTGTGGGAGACTGCAGCCCGTGTAAGGGGGATTCTTTGCCCAAGGACTGGGAAAGGCTGGCCAGGCCTTGAGAGCCAGGAAGACTATGGAAGCCAGTGAGTCCAGGGGGCTGGAAAGAATCAAGTTTGTTGAGAGCAAGCAGAGGAACTGCTCACGAGAGCCTGGTGGCTCCGTATATTTTTGTTATTCATGAGTGCTAAATGAAGCTTGAACCCCTGCATGGGAATCCTGAATGGACGTATGTTTTGTTTTTTCCGTTTAATAAACGTGGGCTACCAGGCCCTTAACTATAAACGCCTGTCTGATGTGGACTCACTGCACAAGAAATGCATCTATCACTTGAGCTAAACACCCCCAATATCACACACATATATATATATATATATATATATATATATATATATATATATACACATACAGTATCTCAGTACACCCTTCATGTTATATTTTTTCATGTGACAACACTGAAAGAATGTCACTTTGCTACAATGTAAAATGAGTGTACAGCTTGTATAACAGTGTCAATTTGCTGTCACCTCAAAATAACTCAACACACAGCAATTAATGTCTAAACGGCTGGCAACAAAAGTGAGTACACCCCTAAATGAAAATGTCCTAATTGGGCTTAAAGTGTCAATATTTTGTGTGGCCACCATTATTTTCCAGCACTGCCTTTAACCCTCTTTGGCATGGAGTTCACCAGAGCTTCATGGGTTGCCACTGGAGTCCTCTTCCACTCCTTCATGACGACATCACGGAGCTGGTGGATGTTAGAGACCTCCACCTTCCATTTGGGGATGCCCCAAAGATGCTCAATAGGGGTTGGGTCTGGAGACATGCTTGGCCAGTCCACCTTTACCTTCAGCTTCTTTAGCAAGGCAGTGGTCGTCTTTGAGGTGTGTTTGAGGTTATCATGTTGGAATACTGCCCTGCGGCCCAGTCTCCGAAGGGAGGGGATCATGCTTTGCTTCAGTATGTCACAGTACATGTTGGCATTCATGGTTCCCTCAATGAACTGTAGCTCCCCAGTGGCGGCAGCACTTATGGAGCCCCAGACAATGACACTCCCACCACCATGCTTGACTGTAGGCAAGACACACTTGTCTTTGTACTCCTCATCTGGTTGCCGCCACACACGCTTGACACCATTTGAACCAAATAAGTTTATCTTGGTCTCATCAGACTAGAGCTGCACGATTAATAGTCAAGAATCATTATCACGTTTTTTTTCCCCCCCGTTGCGATCTTCACTAAAGTTTCCTGATTCTTGCTATGCAAAGAATTCTCTCTCTGCTCTTCTGAAGCCACAGCCCTCAAAAGAAAGGAAGAGAAAAACTGGGCAGTCTGCCAAGAATCAGAACAGTCTTTATCAGTTGAACTTAAGTATAAACATTGTAACAATTTGTCAATGGAATAGACTTTGTGTGTAAGTGAAAAAAGTTTAACCACTTAAACACTAAACCTTTTTCTGACATTTTTGTTGGTTTAAATCATTTTTTTTGCTAGAAAATTACTTAGAACCCCCAAACATTATATATATTTTTTAGTAGACACCCTAGAGAATAAAATGGTGGTTGTGCAATATTTTTTGTCATGCTGTATTTGCGCAGCAGTCTTTCAAATGCAATTTTTTTGGGGGGGGGGGGAACAGCCCATTTTTTTGTATAATGTGAAAGATTGTGCGACGAGAGAATCGTGATCTTTTTATTCTAAGCAAAAAAATTGCGATTCTCATTTTGACCAGAATCGTGCAGCTCTACATCAGACCACAGGGCAAGGTCCAGTAATCCATGTCCTTATTCTGCTTGTCTTTAGCAAACTGTTTGCGGGCTTTCTTGTGCATCATCTTTAGAAGAGGCTTCCTTCTGGGACGACAGCCATGCAAACCAATTTGATGCAGTGTGCGTCGTATAGTCTGAGCACTGACAGGCTGACCCCCCACCCCTTCAACCAATGCAGCAATACTGGCAGCACTCATACGTCTATTTCCCAAAGACAACCTCTGGATATGACACTGAGCACATGCGCTCAACTTTTTTGGTCGACCATGGCGAGGCCTGTTCTTAGTGGAACCTGTCCTGTTAAACAGGGCTTGGCAATCTTCTAGCCTAGACCATCTTTATGTAGAGCATCAGTTCTTTTTTCTTTATCGTACATTACGGGACACAGAGCCACAGTATTTAAGTATGGGTTATATAGGCACCTTTAGGTGATGGACACTGGCACACCCTAGACAGGAAGTTTAGCTCCCTATATAACCCCTCCCCTTACTGGGAGTACCTCCGTTTTTTCGCCAGTGTCTTAGGTGGCAACCGAATCCATTCAAAGTGTTTTTTCCAGTCCGAATTGAATGGTATCCGGGCCTCGTGTCCGAAGAAACGAGGTTCTGCCTGTAACGCTTCTCTTTTTAGAGAGCTGGACCCCGGGATCCAGTGTTTGGGTTTTTCAGCCATATTTCCCATCAGGTGCTTTACAAGCCTGGGAGTGTGGATCCCCCGATAACAAGGGGCCACAGTTCCTGAAGGTTTTTTAACAGGGCCCACCGTGAGTGGTGAAGATTGGGTCTGTCTGGTTTACCAAAGAACCCTGCAGCCGGATAAGGTAAGGGAGATTCCTAAGGAATTTTTCTAATTCTTGTGGGTTTTCTCCTTTAAGTAAATGTTGCTATGCTTAAAGTCACCACCAGGGGCTGTCAAGAGCACATACCTGTTCCATGCTTGTCAGTCTCCCTATGTGTCACAAGCTGCACGCTTCCTCTGAGCCCAAGCTCCAGGTAGGATGTGGGAAGGGGCGTTTTTCTCCTCAGGAATGTCCCCCACAGCTTCTTTCCAGGCTAAGAGCACATGGGTTAGCGGCGGTATGCCGTGCCGCTCCCACTACCATTACGGCGGCTCTCCATCCACCAGCCCTCCTTCTCTCCTCCGCTCCAGCCCCCTCTCCACGTGCGATCTGGTCGGATTGGAGCCCCCGTTCATGTGGAAAACTGTCTCTTTTGAAAAAAGATGAGGGGGGCGGAAGGGGTGGTCGGAGGGGACGGGGCATCGCCCCGGCGTCGGCGTGGTTCAACGCCCACAACGTGGGCTATGCATAGCTATAACGGTGCACTTTTTGCAGGTGCATACAGCTAAAGGAGGGACACAGAGTGGATGGATGACATGTGAGTGTGGGTGACACAGGCATTCCCAGGCATGTTTACTTAGCATCAGACTGAGCCTTGATAGCGGCAGTTGCTGGACTATTTTGCTCAGCAGTGGGTGCATTTCTGGTAGTACCTTAACACTATGGGCAGAAGGGGGAGGTACAAATACCCCGAAAAATAGGGGCTCAAAGGGATCTCCCTCAGGCTCTGAGGACCCCCCTCTGCAATGCCACCTCCCCCTGAAAGATCTAGGGAGGCTGGTCAGAGTGAGCGATCAGGGTTAGGGGCTGCAACTGCTTCTGGCATTTCAGCCCCTGTATATATTACTCAGAAGGTTTTTTCCTCAGCCATGAGTGGATTGGAGGAAAGATTAACTGCCTTAATCGCATCTTCACAAAGTGGAAGAAAACGCATTAGGTCCCCTTCTACCACCCAGGACCCTCAAACAGAGGAACTCTGGGAAAGGGAAGATGAATCCCCCTCAAGGAACCGGGAAGAGACTGATGGAATCAAGTGGGGAAGGACCCTCTTCAGCTTCACAGGCTGAGAAATGGCTGGTGCATTCTCTTAATGAAATGGTCCGCTCCACATTTAAGTTACCCGTAACTGAGTCGGTTGAAAATCCCACTTCTTCTTTGGGTTCACTGAAACCTCCTCAAGCTGTGCATGCTTTTTCTGTTCATTCATTGCTGGAAAAGCTTATATATTCTGAGTGGGATCATCCAGATAAGCATTTTTTCCCTCCTAAAACGTTTTCAAGGAAAAATTTGGAGGAAAAATTTACAAAGATGTGGGGTATACCAGCAATTGACGCTGCTATATCTTCTGTAAATAAAAGTTTGACTTGTCCTGTTGACAATACTGAAATGCTTAGGGATCCAACCGATAAAAAGTTGGAATTCCGGTTAAAAAAAAATGTTTTCCTTGGCAGGTTCAGTATCTCAACCTGCAGTGGCAGCAATTGGGGTGTGTCAGTCCTTGAGAGACCACTTGAAACAGGTGTTCAAGGTTTTCCCTGAACAGCAAGCCCAGGAGTTAGCCGAGCTGCCAGCAGCTTTGTGTTTTGCAATTGACGCAATCAGAGATTGTCCTTCAGACCTCTCGCCTTACGCTTGGGTTGGTGCATATGCGTAGAATCTTATGGTTGAAAAATGTGTTAGCCAAAGCGCCATGCAAAAAGCTCTTGGCTGGTTTTCCTTTCCGTGCTGTAATGCCGCGTACACTCGGTCGGATTTTCCAACGGGAAATGTTCGATGGGAACTTGTTGTCGGAAATTCCGACCATGTGTAGGCTCCATCGGACGTTTTCCATCGTAATTTCCAACAAACAAAATTTCAGATCTGGATCTCAAATTTTCCCACAACAAAATCCGTTGTCGTAAATTCCGATCGTGTGTACACAATTCCAATGCACAAAGTTCCACGCATGCTCGGAATCAAGCAGAAGAGCCGCACTGGCTATTGAACTTCAATTTTCTCGGCGTGTTGTACTGTTATGGAAATGATTTAAAAGCTCCAATCGAGCCCAAGGTTATCTGCTGCTGTCTCTAATTTGAAAGTGTTGATATGCATGCATATAAAAGTAAACACTCTGAGACACGCTCAGCTCCGTTACTTCTTACACTTCTAATTTATTCAAGGCGGTGCTAATGTTTTATACACACAAATACGTCATTGCTATGTTAGTCTAATAGGTACATCTCATTGGTTAAGATAGAAAAAGAAAATGGAGAATCTTCATAACGAGGTCTGGCTGTCTTTGGTTTTATCTTCAGTTCCGCGTTCTTCTGATGTGTGGGATGCAGGGGGTACCCGCCATCTTGAGAAAATAAAGGAACAGAGCAAACCTGTATACTTATATAATGAGTAAGGAGAAAAATATGTATGCACATAAGAAAATAGACATTTTCAGATTACTATTATTATTATCTACATCACATTCCTTCACAGTACGTCACCGCGTTCTTGGCGATCGGAATTTCCGACAAGATTTGTGTGACTGTGTGTATGCAAGACAAGTTTGAGCCAACATCCGTTGGAAAAAAAACATGGATTTTGATGTCGGAATGTGCGACCGTGTGTACGCGGCATAAGGCTGTTTGGGGATGATTTGGACAATTATATCCAAAAGATTTCAAGTTGGAAAAGTACCCTTTTGCCAGTTAAGAAAAGGAGTAAATGTCCCTCATTTAAAGTGGCTCCTTCTCCAGTGCCAGGGCCATCAGCCTCCAGGCAGTCGGGACGGCCTCCACCGTCAGGTTCAAGAGGTAAAACTCAGAGTCAACCCCAGGGACAAAAGAAGTCCTGGGGAAGGAAACCTACAAGACAGAATGCTAAAGCTTCTTTATGAAGGGGCGCCCCTGCTCGTTCGGGTGGGGGGGAAGACTGCTACAGTTCTCAAAGGTCTGGCAGGAGGATTTTCAGGACAGATGGGTGGTCTCCACAATAACTCTAGGTTACAAACTAGAGTTCTGAGAATTCCCGTCTCCTCGTTTCCTCAGATCAAATGTTCCCAAAGACCCAGAGAAAAAAAAGTCTCTCTTTCAAGCGTTAGACCGTCTTTTGTTGCAAAAAGTGATCATGGTGGTTCCCACTGAAGAGCAGGGGTTGGGGTTTTATTCACACCTTTTTACGGTGCCAAAACCAAATGGAGATGTCAGACCCATTCTAGATCTCAAAGAGCTAAACCGGTTCCTAAAAATTCAATCTTTCCGCATGGAATCAATCTGATCAGTAGTTTCCATCCTACAAGGAGGAGAACTTCTGGCATCAATCGACATCAAGGATGCATACCTGCATGTACCTATTTTCCCCGCTCATCAGAAATATCTGCGTTTCGAAGTGGAAAACTTCATTTTCCGTTTGTAGCTCTGCCTTTCGGTCTAGCTACTGCAGCTCGGGTGTTTACAAAGGTTCTGGCCAGATTAAGGGCCCAGGGTATAACGATTCAAGCTTACCTAGACGACCTGCTCTTAATAGACCGGTCGGTAGCCCATTTAGACCAAAGCTTGGTCACCACAGTCAACTACCTGGAATACCTAGGTTGGATTCTCAACCTAGAGAAATCCTCCCTAAAACCATCAGGGAGATTAGAATACTTGGGTCTGATCATAGATACAGCCCAGAAATACAGCCCCAGGCGAAGATCAGTGCCATAAAGGAACTGATTCAGGCGGTCAAGGCAAAGAAGAATCCTTCTATTCGACTTTGCATGAGGTTGTTGGGAAAGATGGTGGCTTAATTCGAGGCTGTTCCTTATGTTCAGTTTTATTCGAGGCTGCTGCAAAACAGTATCCTATCGGCTTGGAACAAGAAGGTCCTAGCTCTAGATTTCCCAATGTGTCTGTCTCCAAGGGTGCGCTGAAGCCTCAGTTGGTTGATAACCAAGAATCTGCAGAAGGGAAAATCCTTCCTACCAGTTACCTGGAAGGTGGTAACAGATGCCAACCTTTCAGGTTGGGGAGCAGTCCTGGAAGAGACGACTGTCCAAGGAAAATGGTCCAGATCAGAAATGACCTTACCCATCAACATTCTAGAGATTCGGGTAGCGCGCTTGGCCCTGAGGGCCTGGACGTTCAGGTTACGGAATTGTCCTGTCAGGATCCAATCCGACAATGCCACAGCAGTGGCCTATATCAATCACTAAGGGGGCACGAGAAGTCGTGCAGCCCAGAGAGGTGAGTCATATCCTAACTTGAGCAGAAAACAATGTACCTTGCCTATCGACAATCTTCATTCCGGGGGTAGAGCACTGGCAGGCGGACTTCTTAAGTCGCCAGCAGTTGTTCCCGGGAGAATGGTCCCTTCACCCCGCTATCTTCCTGACAATATGCCAAAAATGGGGGATCTCAGATGTAGATCTGTTTGCGTCCAGGTTCAACAAAAAGATTGTTAACTTTGTGTCAAGAACAAGGGATCCACAAGCGCGCGGAACAGATGCCTTGGTGTTCCCGTTGAATCAGTTCTCACTGATTTATGCATTCCCTCCTATTCTGCTGCTTCCATGACTTCTTCGCAGGGTCAAGCAGGAAGGGAAGGTGATTCTTGTGGCCCCAGCATGACCCAGAAGATCCTGGTATGCAGAGATCATAAGGATGGCGGTAGGGGACCCGTGGACCCTACCACTATTTATTTATTTCAGGTACTTATATAGCGCAGTCAATTTACGCAGCACTTTACATATACATTGTACATTCACATCAGTCCCTACCCTCAAGGAGCTTACAATCTAAAAACCCTAACTCACATTCACACATACTAGGGACAATTTAGACAGGACCCAATTAACCTACCAGCATGTCTTTGGGGTGTGGGAGGAAACCGGAGCACCCAGAGGAAACCCACGCAGGCACAGGGAGAACATGCAAACTCCAGGCAGGTAGTGTCGTGGTTGGGATTCGAACCAGCAACCTTTCTTACTGCTAGGTGAGAGTGCTACCCACTACACCATTGTGCCACCCCACCACTACGTCCAGACCTTCTCTCACAAGGTCCGGTATTCCATCCTACCTTACAAACGCTAAATTTAACGGTTTGGCTATTGAGACCAGCATTCTGAAGAAGCGTGGGCTGTCGGGTTCAGTGGTATCTACCTTAATGCAAAGAAGCCGACCTCCAGAATCCTATATTATAGAGTCTGGAAGGCATATGTCTCATCGTGTGAATCCAGGGGTTGACACCCCAGGTAGTATGTCATATGCAGAATCCTTGACTTTCTGCAGATGGATTAGAAATGAAGCTGGCCTTAAGTACTATCAAAGGCCAGGTCTCAGCCTTATCGGTATTATTTCAATGACCACTTGCTTCGCATTCTTTGGTTCGTAGCTTTATTCAGGGGGTAACGTGACTCAATCCTCCAGTTAGGTCACCCCTGAACCCTTGGGACTTGAATTTAGTTCTGTCGGCATTGCAGAAACAGCCTTTTGAGCCAGTACGGCATATTCCTTTGGTCCTTTCGACAAGGAGACTCATTTTTCTGGTAGCCATATCTTCTGCAAGAAGGGTATCAGAGTTGGCTGCTTCTCTCTTGTAAAGAGCCATATTTAATTATTCACAGGGATAAGGTGGTATTGCGTCCTCATCCTAACTTTCTACCGAAGGTAGTGTCAGGTTTTCATCTAAACCAGGATATTCTACCTTCATTTTTTCCAGAACCCTGTTCTACGGAAGAGAAGTCACTACATTCTCTGGATGTGGTAAGAGCAGTCAAAGTCTACTTAAAGGCAACTGCTCAGATTAAAAAAATGGATGTTTTGTTTGTGTTTCCTGAAGGTCCTAAAAGAGGACAGGCAGCATCGAAATCTACTATTTCTAAATGGATTCGGCAAGTACTTGTTCAAGCTTATGGTTTGAAAAGGAAGATTCCACCCTCTCAAATCAAAGCGCACTCCACTAGGGCTGTTAGTGCTTCGTGGGCAGTGCATCACCAAGCCTCCATGGCTCAAATCTGCAAGGCTGCAACTTGGTCTTCAGTCCATACATTTACCAGATTCTATCAGGTGGATGTAAAAAGGCATGAGAATATTGCCTTTGGGTGTAGTGTACTACAGGCAGCAGTATAAATCCTCTAGTCTCATGGTGCCCTACTTTTGTTGTGTCTCCCTCCCTTCAGTTGGCATTGCTCTGGGACATCCCACATAGTATTATTGCGGCGCTGAAAAGTTCAAAATGAAATTGAAGAGTGGGAGGAATCCAATCACCAAATATATTGTGCAGATGTAGAAAGAGTCACTCGTCACCACGTGGTAATGTAGTCTGCTTACCAGAAGGTGTTAAGGATTAGGCATAGATGATAAATGCTCAATAGCATCCAGCAAATCCAACCCACTGGAACCCCTCATCAGACCACAACATCCGTGGGATTTCCTTCACATATAAACATCTCCCTATGGTCACTTCAGAATTAGGCATTCAGGCATGTAGTCATCATATATCCGAGAAAAGAAAATGAAGGACCCATAGTGAAGCCCGTAATGATAGATAAAAAAACTTTTATTGTAGTAACTTACAGTTGAAGCTTGTATGCCTGTGATTCCTTTCCATCATGCTGGCAATTCTCGGGGGAGTAAGCCCGGGAATAGCTGGAAGAAGGTGGGTCCTAGAAAAGGACCTAAACCAAGGCAACCGCGGACTAGGACCCACGATGGAAGGGAGGGTCACGTTCATTATAACCATCCACCTAGGAATAATTCTGCTCATTTTCCTACTAACAATTATCATGAACCCCTTAATAGGGAATACACTGAACACTATGATGGATATGACAATCGAATTATTGTGGATCATCCGTCACAGCACACTCCCAGGGCTGGTTATTACACCAGGGAACGCTCTAATTGGGATTCCTGGTTATTATCCACCTAGAAATTCTCAATATCCACGTAGAGGTCCTCCACCCCCCTTGGGTCCACCTTCCACCCCTTTTTTTCGAAGGGTTCCCAAAAGAACAAGAGGGACGACGAACCAAAACAGGGTCCAGAGGGGGGAGGAGGCACAGAACGAAAAAGAAGGAGACTGTAAACGATATTGGGATTTTTAATCTCAGCAAGGCCACTTTAGGTGAAAATGAAAAATTTGTACTAAATCATGAGCTTAAATATGCACCTGATAAACCATTGAGTAAATTCAATGCTTTTATTGATGTACAGAAATATATCAGGAAGATGAGCATAAAAAGACACTTCCTGTCTCAACCCACTGCTAGATCCGAACATACTACTAATGGAATTAGGTATTCTGCCCTTGCGAATGCCTCGTTATTCAACCCGCCGGGTTTTGTGCCACCATCTATTTCAGTTTTTAAAGATCTAGTCTTGAATGATCTGGAAAAATTGAAAATTCGGAGGGATCCAAACAAGCAGAAATTTCAGGACGGGATGAAAACCCTTAAAGATAGGGACGACATAATCGTTCGCCCTGCTGATAAGGGGGGAGGGATTGTTGTCTTGGACAAGGTTGCCTACAGAGATGAGGAGAATTCTTTCGGATACTGACACATACCTTCCCCTTCCTCATGATCCTACTGTCAGATATAAAAGGGAATTGCAGAAACTTATTGAAAAGGGGTTTAACGAACAACTGATTAACAAAAAAGAAAAAGCCTTTTTGGTCCCTATGGCTCCCAGGATTCCGGTAATTTACTTTTTACCAAAAATTCACAAAAGTTTAGTTAACCCACCTGGGAGGCCCATTATCAGCAGGCTAGATTCTGTCACTTCCCATATTGGAAAATATATAGATGGATTTTTACAACCCCTGGTATCCCAGTCCACTTCTTTTTTGAGGGACTCTTCCCAGGTCTTACAGATACTGGATACCTTGGTGTGGAAGGAGGGTTACATCATGGGTACCGCCGATGTGTGCTCTTTGTATACCATCATATCCCACTCAGATGGTATGCACGCAGTTGAGACCTTCCTTGGTAGAGCTGACCAACTGGCCCCCCCACATAGGGAGTTCATCTTACTCCTGCTAAGGTTTGCCATGATGCATAACTACTTCTGGTTTGGGGGTTCCTGCTACCTCCAAACCAGAGGTGTAGCCATGGGCGCAAAATTCGCGCCCAGTATGGCTAATTTGTTCATGGCCAAGTGGGAGGAGGATGTCGTCTATGCTGACAGATGGCCAGAATTGGTGTACTGGGGCAGGTATATAGACGACATCCTCCTCCTATGGGATGGAGATGAAACATCATTGACCAATTACATGCAGGAGCTGAGTCAGAACACCCTTGGTATCTCTCTGCAATTCGAAATGAGCAAGGTTGCTATCCATTTTTTGGATTTGAATATACGGATCTGTGACAATAAATTTACAACCACCACTTTTTTCAAGGAGACAGATCGTAATGGCTATATTAGTCAGGGGAGTTGTCACCATCCCTCCTGGTTAAAAGCGGTTCCTAAAAGCCAGTTTATTCGCCTAAGGCGTAATTGTACCTTTAAACACGACTTTTTGATGCAGGCCTCTGACTTAAAAAACAAATTTGTGGAGAAGGGGTACTCTGGTGCAGACTTGGACAAAACCATAAATGAGGTTGCCTGCTTGGATAGGGCCAATATGATAAAGGGCACAGATAGAATCACTAAGAATAATAACATTCATAAGTTTTCTTTAGTGACCACCTACTCTCGACAACATTACGATTATAAAGAAAATTCTTAGAAAACATTGGGCCGTGTTAAAAACGATAAAGTGTTGGGCCCATCCTTACCTGAACGCCCACAAGTTATCTATAGGGGAGTACCCCCCTAAGGCTGCAGGTTGCCCCTAATGTTCTTGATGCCCCCAATAGGGTCCCCTTTTTTCAGAACTCAAAAGGTTTTTTCCCATGTCGCAAATGTAAAGTGTGTCGCATAAATGGCGATAAAAATAGGAAAATTTGTCAATTTAAATCTAACTCCACCACAAAGGTCTGTGATATAGATACTTTCATCACCTGCACCTCAAGAAATGTGTACTTATTGACTTATTGACTTGTCCATGCGGTCTACAGTATGTAGGCCGCACTATGAGAGCCATGAATGTGCGAATAAAGGAACATATAAAAAACATAAAGAAAGGTTTTCCTAAGCACACGGTCTCACGTCACTATTTAGAATGTCATAACAGAAATCCAGTAGGGACTCTGATTACCGCCATCGATCGTTTCACACCCCATTGGAGAGGAAGTTACACCAAGGGAGAAATCTCAAGGTTGGAAACGCGATGGATACACACCCTCAAATGCTATATGCCATATGGGTTAAACGTAGTGGGATGTTAATAGCTTTATTAATAACAGTTAGTATCGATACACTCCTTTTATTCATTTTATTTATTTTTTGTTTTTTCTCCTTTATTTATTTGCAAATCTTGGGTCTAGGTCAGTTTTTTTAAAAACAATATTTTTTAAATGATGTTTACAATCATCTGTATTGATTTTAACACGTGTATTGATGTATATTGCATGCATGTATTTTTATTGAATTGTGTGCGATTAATCGCATTCACAATGTCTATTGCTTAGTTGCATGTGAGGCGCTGGTTTGTTATACATAGGTTAGTGTTTTTTCCCATGCAGGCACTGATTTGTTATACAAAGTCTAGCGTTTTTTTCTATGCCTTTGATCTATACTGCAAGACAGGCGTTAATTTCATAGCTTATCTGTGCGGGTGTTAATTCTTTTCCATTTTTTTATTTTGTATATTGAGATATATGATATCAGGTTTTTGTCTGATCAATTAAAAATACATTTTTAGCCTCTTTCATGTCCCTGAGCCGGACCGCACAGCCGGCGTTCTTCCTCGTCGCCTATTCATGCTTATCTGGCATTTTTCAATTTTTCTGTTCACTGAGAGATAGGTTAACCAATGAGGTGGCACTGAGTCATCTGTTGACACCCTCTTTTTGTTCCTACCCTCTCTTTTTTCTGATTGGCCGTGCGCTGTCGCGTCATCAGTTGCTAACCAGGTTTATCCTGTCCGCACCAGGGCGCGCTGCACAAGACACACATCTTACCCAGCTGTTAGTGATGAGTTTGATTATATCCCCTCTGATCTATCCACTAACCATACCATATATATAGCGTGTGGTTGTAGCTGTAGCCATGCCTCTGAAGACATCTGTTATGATGAAACATGTCAGACAGGCTGACATCCGTACACTGATTGCTGCAGCCGTTTGTTCCTATCGTTGATGCATACTGTTTTAAGCTTCAACTGTAAGTTACTACAATAAAAGTTTTTTTTATCTATCATTACGGGCTTCACTATGGGTCCTTCATTTTCTTTTCTCGGATATATGATGACTACATGCCTGAATGCCTAATTCTGAAGTGACCATTGGGAGATGTTTATATGTGAAGGAAATCCCACGGATGTTGTGATCTGATGAGGGGTTCCAGTGGGCTGGATTTGCTGGATGCTATTGAGAATTTATCATCTATGCCTAATCCTTAACACCTTCTGGTAAGCAGACTACATTACCATGTGGTGACGAGTGACTCTTTCTACATCTGCACAATATATTTGGTGATTGGTTTCCTCCCACTCTTCAATTTCATTTTGAACTTTTCAGCGCCGCAATAATTTTTATGCATGTGACTTTTTGTTTATTATCTACGAACTTTGCTGGCCGCTTGCTTTTTACAGTTCAGCGCGAATTTTTACTTGTTTTATCCCACATAGTAACTACTATGGCTCTGTGTCCCGTTATCTACGATAAAGAAAATAGGATTTTTATAACCGCTTACCTGTAAAATCCTTTTCTTGGAGTACATCACGGGACACAAAGGTCCCTCCCCTCTTCTAATACACGTATATTGCTTTGCTACAAAAACTAAGGTACTCCCATGAGTGGGAGGGGTTATATAGGGAGTGGACTTCCTGTATTATGCCGCGTACACGCGGTCGGAATTTCCGACAACAAATGTTCGATGTGAGCTTGTTGTCGGAAATTCAGACCGTGTTTAGGCTCCATTGGACATTTTCCGTTGGAATTTGCGACAAATAAAATTTGAGATCTGGATCTCAAGTTTTCTGACAACAAAATCCATTGTCGGAAATTCCGATCGTGTGTACACAATTCCGACACACAAAATTCCACGCATGCTCGGAATCAAGCGGAAGAGCCGCACTAGCTATAACTTAATTTTTCTTGGCTCGTCGTACGTGTTGTACGTCACCGCGTTCTTGACGTCAGAATTTCCGACAACATTTGTGTGACCGTGTGTATGCAAGACAAGTTTGAGCCAACATCCGTCAAAAAAAACCCACGGATTTAGTTGTTGGAATGTGCAATCGTGTGTACGCGCATTAGGGTGTGCCAGTGTCCATCACCTGAAGGTGGCCTATAACCCACCTAGTAACTACTATGGCTCTGTGTCCTGTGATGTACTCCAAGAAAAGGATTTTACAGGTAAGCGGTTATAAAAATCCTATTTTCTAACTCTAACCACACCCACAGATGAACGTGTAACCCTTCCTGCTGAATCGTAGCATAGTGCCTGCCTACAATAACATGCTTTGAGTGGGTGAATTTAATATATCATGGGAGCAGGCTTGTTTAGTGAGTACAGCTTGTTTAGTAAGTACAGCCAGTTAATATGACGGCATCTTTTTTTAAAATTTTTTGGCTAGAGTTGTGAATTCTGAATGAATTAACTGCAGAAATATTTTTTCACATTCTTTCACAGGATTTTAACATTTGCAATGACACAATAATCATACCTCCCAGCTTTCTAAAATGATAGAGACACCTTTTAGCACACAGTATGTAGACAAAGGACGTCCCTCCCACTGCCCCAGTTACAGGGGCCACAAGGATCTGTTATGCAGAATATGATTGGCTAAACCACACAAGTGACAAAGGGATTTGGTCTCAAAAGGGGGACAGTCCCTGCAAATGAGGGACAATTTTGGAGCTATGCAATAGAGTCTGTGTCTGCTTATGAGGGAAATCTGTGTAAGCTCACGCTTGAACAAAAACCTTTGTAACAGAAAGAAAGAAAATATAACAAAAAAATGCAAATAGGCCTTTCAGGCCTGGTTCACAATTATGTGATTTTAGATGCGACTTTGGGAAAGGTTCCTGTTCTACTTTGGTGCAATCTGGCCCCATAGAATATGCAAACCAAAACACAACACCAAAATTGCATCGCAGTAGTGTGAACCATGTGACCTACAACAATATTGAGTTAGATCTTGTGCAACATCAAATACTGCTTGGGCCCTTAGGAGGTAAAGAATAACAAAAAGTGTAAAAAGAGGATAAATAGGGGTAAGGGGGGGGAGAGATGGTCTAAGGGTATGATCTTCCACCTCAAGAGCTAATAAGTGTCCATGGGGTAGGATATTCATAATTCAGCTAAGTTCATGGGGCTGAGGGAGGGTAGGGCATATTGTAGCCAGGGTTCAAAAAATTTGAGGAATTCCAAATGCATATAATTTCAATATGCTAGATAATTTTACATTTACTTGGAAGGTATTCATGCAAGATATTACTTCCCTGATGTTACGCTAGCCTTTCTCCGGGCCTTAATGATAGTTTGTTTTGCTACCAGAAAGAGCTAGAAGGACACTTTTTGTTTGTTGAAAGCTCGATAGCTTGTGAAAAACGGGTATCCCTGGATCTCTTGAGATAGTCACATAAAATAGTACACAGTAGACCAAATATTCCAGGCCAAAAGCAAACCAGGTTCTGGCAAATCCACCAGGTGTGTCACCTATTTGGCCACATTCCTGAAAACATTTCCAGCTTTGCTGTGGGTTTACTTTTGTGATGCGCGCTGGCAAGCATTGTAAAGTGTTGTAGGCCAATTCAGTAGATGTCACATTTGTGCCAGCGGGTTGAATGAAAAAAAAAAAAAAATTCTCTATGCGCACAAACAAGGTGGAAGGAGTATTCCCCATGTTGGATTATTGTATTCTGGCAGCAGGACTCTCCACTATCAGAATTCACTGATAAAAAGCTGGTGATGGACAATTTTTCCAACGTTCCTGTTAGACAGAAGTTGATCTAACAATCAACTTCTGTCGAACAGAAAAATGTCTACACATGGATTGAAATCTGGCCAGTCCCTGTTAACCTGGTCAATTTTTGATCATCTATGGCCAGCTTTAGGGTTGTGGAGACAAATGTATTTAAAGTCAAAATAAACTTTTTTATATTGGATAGAGTAAGGAAGGCTTTTAACTCCTCCGAATATAGGGTATCCCCTGGTTGTCACCAAGGTCATCAGATTAAGTGTCCCCTTTTAAAAATATCCCCCCCCCCTCATTCCTCTTCTGGGGCAATCCAAAATTTGTAATTTTCTTTCACTTTTGGTGATAATGGTAAACAGAACAAATAGAGAGGGGCACATACAGCAATAAAAGCCTAACTGGTATTCGGATCCCTATCTACTCTATCTGAGGCTAAAAACAATAGCTTTAGTTACACTTTAAATGTGGTGATCAAAATTTTTGGATGACAATTGAGAAAATTATTAAGAAATTCACAAACCACATAACTCAGAGAGATCCCGCGAGCTTTCTGCTGCACGCCACCTCAATCCCAGCTCGGTCGTACAAGAAATAAGTTGTAAGACATTTGCTCAATGCGGCAAAGTCTTGTATTCCAGCCTTGTGGAAACAAAATTTACCCCCCTCTGTGGGAATGTGGCTACGCATAGTAGAAGACATTAAAAAACTGGAAGATTTAGTATTTACTGCCCAACACAAACAAGACAAACATTCCAAAATCTGGTTATCCTGGAATATATTCATTTTGTCCAATGAGGGACAAACCTTACTAAATTCTTAAGAGTCACATTAATGCAGATTTATTTTGAGACAGAATCCCTGCACAGTCCATCACGCTTGTGTTGAATATACACCCTCCCTCCTCTATTCCCCCGTTTCACATACCCATTTCTTCAATTGGTGGTCTAGTATTCAGTCAATAGATGGCCATCCATTTCCATCAGATATATTGGGGTTATGAAGTAGTGGACAGCCTGTTGGAGTACACCAATCAAAAAGTATAACAATGTTACATAGATCTATATAGGTGGCCAGGACTGGCCTGCGGGCCAAATGGTATAATTCTATGTGGTATGTTATCGTCTCTGAAAACAGAATGAGAGCCTTTTATTGAAAACATATGCATCTGTTATAGCTGTTATAATTTTGAAACTGACCATTGTTGTATTATACCCTCACGGTATTCCTTTCTCTTCTCCTAAAAATTTTCAATAAAAAACTTTATATTTGAAAAAAAAAAAAAAAAGAATATAACATGTTTATAATCACTTTAAATTGGAATATGCTCCACCTCCAAAGTCGGAAGAATTACCTGTTACACCCAGGGTTGGGGCAATATGTGACACTCCTTGTGTCTCCCCACAGCACAATGCTTGGTACAAGGGAGGCCAATCACTAGGCCTGAATGCTGTCACTTGGTTGGGGTGGGGAGGTTAAAATGCACACAAGACTTTGTAAAAATGTTGGGTGTTGACAGCAACTGGAAGGTAAGTACATTACCGACGGTTTACATTACATCTTTTAACATCATAAGGGTTCACTTTAAATTATAGAATTTATCGTGTGGCAGTTATTTTTAAATGGAATACTCTTTTAATGTCAGGTAAGCTGAAAGGTGATCATTTTGCACAAGCTGGTTTGTTTGATATATATTTTTAAACACACCATTTTCTTTGTTATCCTATTGTTGTTGAGTTTTTCAGTTTGCTTGTTGACTTTGACTCATGCCCTACCACAAAAGCAGGCATTTATAAGATCACTTTTTTGTTTCAGCTAAAGATGCATTTGAGAAGAATGTCTCACCGATTATAATAGACAATACCAACTTGCAAGGATGGGAAATGAAGCCATATGTCTCTATGGTCAGAACAGTTTGACATTGAACTAACCGAAATAACTGAATGAGATTTGTACATGTCGATTTGTTATATCCCTGATTTTGTTTTTCCTTATTTTGTTCATATTTTGCCAGCGTTTTCTTTGTTCATAGTTAGTTGTGCTCATAGGTTTACATACCCTGGCAGAATTTGATTTCTTGGCCATTTTTCAGAAAATATGAATAACACAAAAACGTTTTTTTTTACTCATAGTTAGTGTTTGGCTGAAGCCATTTATTATCAGTCAACTGTGTTTACTCTTTCTAAATCATAATGGCAACAAAAACTACCCAAATGACCCTGATCAAAAGTTTACATACCCTGGTGATTTTGGCCTGATAACATGCACACAAGTTGACACAAAGGGATTTGAATGGATATTAAGGGTAACCATCCTCAACTGTGATCTGTTTGCTTGTAATTAGTGTGTGTATAAAAGGTCAATGAGTTTCTGGACTCCTGACAGACCTTTGCATCTTTCATCCAGTGCTGCACTGACGTTTCTGGATTCTGAGTCACGGGGAAAGCAAAAGAATTGTCAAAGGATCTGCAGGAAAAGTTAGTTAAACTGTATCAAACAGGAAAGGGATATAAAAAGATATCCAAGGAATTGAGAATGCCAATCAGCAGTGTTCGAACTGTAATCATGAGGTGGAAAATGAGGGGTTCTGTTGAAACCAAACCACGGTCAGGTAGACCAACTAAAATGTCAGCCACAACTGCGAGGAAAATTGTTCGGGGTGCAAAGAAAAACCCACAAATAACTTCAGGTGAAATACAGGACTCTTTGAGCACTTGTGGTGTGGCTGTTTCAAGATGCACAATAAGGAGGAACTTGAAGAAATATGGGCTGCAAGGTCGAGTCGCCAGAAGAAAGCCATTACTATGCAAATGTCACAAAGTATCCCGCTTACAATATGCCAAACAGCACAGAGACAAGCCTCAAAACTTCTGGCACAAAGTCATTTGGAATGATGACACTAAAATTGAGCTTTTTGGCTACAAACATAAAGGCTACATTTGGAGAGGAGTCATCAAGGCCTATGATGAAAGGTACACCATTCCTACTGTGAAACACTGAGGTGGATCACTGATGTTTTGGGGATGTGTGAAGTACAAAGGCACAGGAAATTTGGCCAAATTGATGGCAAGATTAATGCAGTATGTTATCAAAAAATACTGGAGGAACATTTGCATTCATCAGCCAGGAAGCTGCGCATGGGGCGTAGTTGGACATTCCAACATGAGAATGCTACAGCAGAATAAATTGAAGGTTCTGGAGTGGCCATCTCAGTCTCCTGACCTCAATATCATTGAGCCACTCTGGGGAGGTATCAAACCTGCAGTTCATGCAAGACAGCCCACGAATTTCCAGGAACTGGAGGCTTTTTGCAAAGAGGAATGAGCAGCTTTACTGACTGAGAAGATAAAGAGCCTCATCCACAAATACCACAAAAGATTTCAAGCTGTCATTGATGTTAAAGGCAATACACGGTATTAGGAACTGGGGTATGTAAACTTTTGATCATTTGGGTAGTTTCTGTTGTGATTATGATTTAAAATGGGTAAACACAGTTGATTGATAATAAATGGCTTCAGCCAAACACTAACCATTATTGAAAGAAACGTTTTTGTGTTATATTCTCTGTAAACTGGCCAAAAAATTATAAATTCTGCCAGGGTATGTAAACTTATGAGCACTACTGTATATAATTATACTTATTTGTACTCGTTATTTAGATGTGGTAGTTGTTTGGTATTTACAACCAATTCAGGTTTCCATTTTGACATTTGTATAACAAGAACTAAAAAGCAGAAGTGATTATTAAAGTAGAACTAAAGGAAAAACTTTTTTTTAAATTCTAGAGTAAATGAGAGTTTTAACCCTTTTCTTAACCCCAGGAACTAAGTGGAAATCCCTTCAAATTGAGGGAATCTCTGGTTGTCACAAGGTTCACCAGAACTAACGTCTGGTATGAAAGATTTCCTTTCCATTCTTGTTCTGAAGACAACCAAAAATTTGGGATTTTCTTTTAGTTTCACTTTAGATGATATTGGTAAACATGACCAATAGAGAGGGTACAGAAAGCAATTAAAAAAAAAACAAACAGACTTTCTAATCTCTCTCCACGTCAAAACTAAAAAAAAAAAAAAAAACCCTCATTAAAGTAGTTCACCCAAAACCTAACTAACCCTAAACCTACTAGCAGCCACATTCTAAAACTAATTTATCTAGCCCTGTAAAGAAGAAATCACTATACATACCTTTTCATTATCGTACATCATGGGACACAGAGCAGCTATAGTAATTACTATCTGAGTTATACGCCACCTATAGGTGAATGGACACTGGCACAACCAAAAGACAGGAAGTGCCCCCTCTATATAACCTCTTCTATACAGGAAGTACCTCAGTTTTTCGCCAGTGTCTTTAAGGTGGTGGTCACTGATGTGATACATGTGCTCTTGGAGCATACTTGGAGGTCTGGACGGTTCTATTAAGAATCATGGATGTCAATCAGATCCATTCGAAAAAGCTGCTAGCCAAAATTGATGGTACCTGAGCCTCATTGGAAGGAGAGAAGATTCCTCGAGGTTTGCCTGTAATGCAGCCTTACAGCGCTGGACCCTGCGTAATGGAACCCTGTGCAGTGTTTGTTCTGACTAAGCGCTTTCCTGCAGGGTGCTATACAGGTCCAGGGGAGTGGACCCCAGATTAAGGGGGGGACCCAGTCTCTAAATGGTCTTTTATGACAAAGCTCGCCATGATGGGTGAATATTGGACTCCTGTTATGTTCAGAGTCCTGCAGCAGGAATGGTAACTCTGCATTTGTTTGCAGTTTCCCTTTAAAAAAAAAAAAGTTCTGACTGTCTGTTCTCCCGGTGGCCACTGGGAGCAGTGTGCTGTGTAATCATGCTATGTACTCTTACTCATGGGGGCTGCTGTTTCTCCTCCAGCCACTAGAGGGCGCAGGCTCGCTCAGTATGGCCTATTTTTATATAGGCAGGAAAGGCCGCCATGCCATGTGGCAACAGGTTCAGTAGGCCTCTGGAGACATAGCAGCAGCCTAAGAATACTAACAAAGTGTGAGTACTTACTATGGGAGAACTGTGTGACAGACAAATCATGATTATATGCTGCATATTTACTGCTTATCCAGGGGGACTGTACAACTAACTTGATACACCTCTGGATATTTAGCAGTTCACTTTAAAGTGTTGTTGACTGCTCTGTAGGTAGGTGCAGCGTACTATACATACTTGCAAACTTGTTGCTTAAATGCATGTTTAAATATACACGTTTGGAAAAACATGAGCATGGGTGCATTTTAAGGAGTTGTATCTCCAGTGTAGTGCACATGTGCTTTGCTAAATCCTGCAGGTCTAGTATGGGGCAAACTGCAGTTAAGCAGGTGCTTGCTTGCAAACTAACTGTAACGCACAGTTGCTAAGGATACATGTTTGGTTGCTGAAGATGCATGTTTTTACATATTCACATAAATATACATGGTTAAACATGTTTGCATAAAGATACATGATCATGGTTGCACAAAGATGCATGTTTATGTTTGCATAAATATATGTTTGCATAAAGATACATGATCATGGTTGCACAGAACGCATGGTCGCATAAAGATGCATGTTTATACATGTTTGCTTGGATATACATGGTTATACATGATCGCATAAAGATACATGGTCGCATAAAGATACATGGTTGCATAAAGGTACTTGATCGCATAAAGATACATGTTTGCATAAAGATGCATGTTTATACATGTTTGCTTATATATACATGGTTATACATGATCGCATAAGGATACATGGTCGCATAAAGATACTTGATCGCATAAAGATACATGATCTCATAAAGATGCATGTTTATACATGTCTGCATAGATACGTGTTGCCTAATGTTGCATAAACGCGTTTAATAAACACATGCTTGCTTATTGCAAAAATGCTTGTTTCCTTGGGCACATGTTGCACGAATGGGTGTGTACAGCACACGCTTTCATATTTTGGCTAAATGCATAGTTGCATAAGCACATGCTTCCATAAATACATGCTTCCATAGATGCATATTGCTTAACCACTTCAATACCAGGCACTTAGACACCTTCCTGCCCAGACCAATTTTCAGCTTTCAGCGCTGTCGCAATTTGAATGCCAATTGCGCGGTCATGCTACACTGTACCCAAACAAATTTTTTATCATTTTGTTCCCACAAATAGAGCTTTCTTTTGGTGGTATTTGATCACCTTTGCGGTTTTTATTTTTTGCGCAACAAATAAAAAAAGACCGAAAATTTTGAAAAAAAACAAGTTTTTCTTTGTTTCTGTTAAAACTTTTTGTAAATAAGTACGTTTTCTTCTTCAATGACGGGCACTGATACGGCGGCACTGATGGGCACCGATGAGGTGGCACTGATGAGGTGGCACTGACGGGCACTGATGATGGGCACTGATAGGCTTTACTGATGGGCACTGATAGGTGGCACTGATGGGCACTGATAGGTGGCACTGGTATGCGGCACGGATGGGCACTCATAGGTTGCACGGATGGGCACTCATAGGTGGCACGGATGGGCACTCATAGGTTGCACGGATGGGCACTCATAGGTGGCACGGATGGGCACTTATAGGCGGCACTGATGGGCACTCATAGGTGGCATTGATGGGCACTCGTAGGTGGCATTGATGGTTACTTATGGGTGGCACTGATAGTTGGCACAGATGGGCACTGATAGATGGGCACGGATGGGCACTGACAGGTGGCATGAATGGACACTGATGGGTGGCACTGATGGCATTACTTGTTTGTCCATTTGTGGGCACTGATTGGCACAGATTGGGCACATGTGGATGGCCATGGGGTACATACCTGGCCATCCACATGTTGCCCCTTCCCTGGTGGTCCTAGTGGCTATCCCTGGTGGTCCAGTGTGGTGATCTGTGGGGGGGCTGCGCTGATAAACAATCAGCGCAGACCCCCCTGCCAGGAGAGCCACCGATCGGCTCTCCTCTACTTGCGTCTGTCAGACGCGAGTGAGGAAGAGCCGATCAACGGCTCTTCCTATTGACAGCGTGATCAGCCGTGATTGGACACGGCTGATCACGTAAAGAGCCTCCGCAGGAGGCTTTTTACCAAGATCAGTGTAGCGGTGTGTCAGACTGACACACCGCTCCACCGATCGCCGCGATGCGCGCCCCCGGGGGCGCGCTGCGGCATGTTATCCTGCTGGACGTCATATGACGTCCAGTCAGGATAACAGAACCACTTCCCGGACGTCAATCCGCTATAGGGCGGGCGGGAAGTGGTTAAACACATGCTGGCATGTTTTCATTTGTGCTGCATACATATGTTTATTTACATTAAGCTTTATACATTTGTACTTGTTTTCCTGGAACTACATACATATGTGCTTATTTGCATAGGACTACATGCATATGGGTCTTATTTGCCAGGGTGCTTGTTTGCCTGGGGGTACATGCATGTGTGCATATTGACCTTGTACTGCATACATAAATGCATGAATGGCATGACTACTTGTATACCTGCATGTTTGCATACCTAAGGGGTTGCATAGTGGTAAACCAACATGTTTTTAGGCCTGCATCCTTGGAGGACTGTATATTAGGTTGGATAATATAGTTGCTGCATTATTTACCTGTTCTACCAGTTAAATGGTTCCAGAAAAGAGAGGCAGCCGGGGTAAGCAGGGGCACCGCTCTCAGGTCCATATCCCCCTATGGACAGTGGTTTCGGGTGCATCTGAGCCACTGTGGTGTTTAGCATTGCAGTGTTTCCTGGCACATTCATATTTCGCCAGACTGCGGCTACATCACCTTGATCGTGCCTGATCTCGGTTGATTGAAGCCTAAGCAGGATCAAGCCTGGTTAGTATATAGATGGGAGACTGCCCGGGGATACCAGATGCTATAGGCTTTCCCCACGTGGATGAGGCAGGCATCTGAGGCTGCTGGTTTTTGAGAGTATTTCAGGCCAGAAAATCTTAGGGCAATCTCTGAGGTGGTTTGTTCCATCTTTAGCTGGCAGAAACTTGGTAGTGCACCTCTTGGGTCTGTCACAGAGTTATCAGTCTTTTGCCTTGCATTTGTTCTTGGAGCAGAAGTTATGGGCTCATTATTGTGAGACAATTAAATGGTAGCAGTTCCAAAGCCAAATAGGGACATGAGGTCTATCTTAAGATCTCAAGCCGCTGAACATCGTTCTGTTTCAGATAGGCTAGACTGTTCAGTGATGACCTCTCTGCAAGAGGTAGATTTCGGGGTCCATAATCATCTGTAAACGGACATCTTCGCGTGGCGGTTTGTTTCCAGGCTCATCAAAGATTTCTGTAATTGCAGTGGAAAGCCGTTTTTTTTTTTTTGTGAATCTTCCCTTTGGGTTGGCCACAGCTCCGAAGGGTTCTCAAAGTGTCTAGCTCGCTGAAGACACCTCAATACTCTTTACCCAGAAAGCAGTCAATTCCTTTGATATATTTCTACAGGAGGAAGCTGTGTTTAGGTCAAAGCACATTCTCTACATACAGCCCTACTCCAGGTCTTGGTAGAGGTTCATTCTCTGTCTGGAACTTGAAAAAACAGGCATTGCATTGCCGGAAGGCTCAGTTTCCGGGGGGTTGCAGAGCAGAAATTGGTGCTTGATATTCCTCCTTTTCAGGAATTTGAAAAATAATAGCCACTGATGTAGGGCTGTGAGATTTTCCCCCCCCAAAAAAATCTGCGATTTTCTAAAAAAAAACAAAAAAAAAAAAAACGCTATTCACGATTTGAATCGAGTTGTTTTTTTGTTTTTTGTTTTTTATGGACACCGCGCCGGTCCTGAGGAGCTGCGGGCAGGAGTTTTTAGGCGAGGCCGCAGCTTCGGCCTAGTCCTCGCCTAAAAACTCCTGCCCGCAGCTCCTCAGGACCGGCGCGGTGAAAAAGAAAATCGATTTGCTTACATTTTGAATCGATTTGACCTCTCAACTCGATTCAAGATTTAAATCGATTTTTTCCCCCAGCCCTACACTGATGCCAGTCTCTCTAAGTTGACTTGAGGCTGGCTACAGTTCAGTGGGCTATCTCAACCACCAGGGTGCCACCAGAGGTCATGCGACTCAGGGAGGTGTACCACATTCTGTCTGGGACAGTACAAAAGTTGTCTCTATCGCCAATATATATTCCAGGTATAGGATAGTGGCAAGGAGAACTCTGCAGGGGAATCTACTAGATTACAAGTTCTACAACAGTTTGGGACAGGTGTGTCCGGGACAAGAGTCCCACTGCCAATAAGGGTACATGTACTGGTAACACCTTAAGGTCTGGTTCTCCCTTATTTGACTTTTTTCCCATTTTGGATTCTGCCACATCTTTTGCAAAGAATCCGTAAGGTGGTAACTCTGATATTAGTGTTGGCCGAATTAGCCCAGGGGGCTTGGTACACAGGCATAGCGAGTCTTGCGGGGGTTGCTCCTTTGGACACTCCCAGTCCAGTGGGACCTGATGGTGTTGAGTCCTGTATCTCAGCACTGTTGAGCCCCTGGAAGCCAGCTTCGGGGAACTTCAATTACAGGACTTAAAAATATTTGTTTGCCTGGCGTGAAGCCAGGAAGTGGCACCCACAGAAATATGTGCTTGTGGGATCTTTTTTCTTTCTCCAATCAGTAGAGGAAAGGAGTTTGGCCTTAAGTAATGTTAAGGGTCAGAGTCTGTCCCTATCCATTTTTTTCATGAAGCCGTTTCTCACTCCCTGTTTCATACCTCATACAGCATGTAACTTGGACAGTCCCGCCTGTCAGACCATTCTTGTGTCCTTGGGACTTGATTTGATCTTGACTGTCCTTGCAGAGGCCACTTTTTGAACCAATCAGGGGTTCTGTTGGTTCTTTTATCTCAGACGGTGGCTTCTTTGGTATCGCGTCATGAAGTGGAGTGTCAGAGTTAGCGGCTCTTTCATGCAGGAGCCATTTTTGGTCTTGCATCATAAGGTGATGTTGTTCCTCATCCATTTTTATTGCCTAAAGTGGTTTCTAGTTTTCACTTGAATCAGGACAGTGTCTTGCCTTTTATTTTTCTCCTAGTCCACAGTTGGCAGGAGAAAGATTGCTACCTACTCTAGAGGTTTGTGCTGCCAGAAGAGCCCAGGAAGGGCAGGTGGCATCCAGGTCGAATATTTAGCAGTGGATCTGCCAGTTTATCAATGATGTCTATGGTTTAAATGGCAAAAAAATAATTTTTTTTCTGGGGAGAGATTCTCTACCAGGTGTGGGAGTATCTTGGGCCATCCATCATTGGATGTCAGTGGGCCAGGTGTACAAGACCACTATTGGGTCTTTTGTTTATACAGGGTTTTTACCAGGTCGATGTCAATCACGTAGAAGATACTGCCTTTGGCTTCAGCGTATTATAAATAGCATAGTAGGTCCTTCTTTGGTGGCAGTTTCTATGATGGTGTCTCCCTCTCCTCAGGGGCATTGCTTTGGGACATCCCAGATAGTAATTACTATAGCTGCTCTGTGTCCTGTGATGTACGATAAAGAAAATTTGATTTTTTCCTACAGCTTACCTGTAAAATCTTTTTCTTGGAGTACATCACGGGACACAGAGGCCCCCTGCCCTCTTTTGGCAATTGCTTGCTACAAAACTGAGGTACTTCCTGTATAAGAGGGGTTATATAGAGGGGGGACTTCCTGTCTTTTGGGTGTGGCAGTGTTCATTCACCTATAGGTGGCGTGTAACCCAAATAGTAGTTACTATAGCTGCTCCGTGTCCCGTGATGTACTCCAAGAAAAGGATTTTACAGGTATCCTCTAGGAAAAATCCTATTTTTGTGTAGCCACCCAGGTACAGTACCACACTAAGCTGTCAGCGGTGGCTTCTCTGTGCAGGAGAGGCAACCGATAACAGAAGCCCCAGAGTAACTCTATGGGTGATGTCACTTCCCAGGTATTTCCCAGCTGTTGTTGGTTCTCTCCTGCACACAGCATCCGCTGCTGGAGACCGGATCAGCTGCAGAAAAGGTATGTTAGATAGATTAGTCTTAGAATGTGGCTGCCAGTAGCTTTAGAGTTAGTTTCTTTGGGTGAACTTCTACTTCAAGCTATATTTACCAAAGTGTAGTTTATTGGAACAGTCTGCTTTGTTTATGTTTAAATATGATTGGCTGGGTTTACAGACGAATCGTAAAGACCTTGATAAATAAGATACACACAGGTTTCAAATTGGGAAAGCTGTGCTCCAATCTGGGATCTACAGTATAATGAGAACAAGCTCGTGCACTTTCATTGTTTAGGTGAATTTGGTGGCAAAGCACACTTCATAGTAAATAGTCCAAAGGACAAAATTATGGACATATTTATCACTTTCATGTGACAATTTTGGCGTTTTTTTTTTTTCACAAATGCACTCACAATGTTGTCATTTTAGTTTATTTCCATGGACATTTGTTGCTAGATGTGTTTAGTAATGCATTATATGGTCAACGTTTGTGCATGCCTAATCATCACACTTTTTGTATGGAACCTTTCCAAATGATTACATTCAGGTGCTTCCAGTAAAGTCTGTTGTTAATTCTGTAGCATAAAAACACATTTTAGATAATTGTGCACTTCCAGTCTTATTGCATCTGTTTGATGAAGGCCCTTTTCTGTTCCATCATGACTATGCACAAAGCCAGGTCCAGAAAGACATGGTTTGGTGTGGAGGAAATGAAATGTCCTTCACAGAGTCCTGTTGTGAACCTCTTTAAGCACCTTTAGAATTAAATAAATTGCCAATTGCAATCCAGGTCTTCTCCTGACTTCAAGAATGCTCTTTTTGCCTGACTGGGCACAATTTCCCACAGACATGCTCCAAAATCTTGTGGAAGCCTTCTCAAGAGAGTGCAGCAAGTTATAGATGCAAAATGAGAAGAAAGGGCAACTCCATACTAATGGCCATGCCTTTAGAACATGATGGCTGAGCTCACATAGGTGTGACACTTGATGTTATGGTTTAGGTACTGCAGCTTCAGGTAGTAGGCAATAGTGAGAAAGTTGATTTACGTTTTATTTACATGCAATGTGATCACGTTTCACTTTAATATATTATTTTTGCATAGTTTAGCAGATAGAGTATGCTTGCATTTCTCAGAATAAAGCTGAATGAAATTTTTGAAGCTGGTATGTCATTTGTATGGTCCTCTTAAGTTACAAGCAGGCAACTAGTTAGCTTGCATCTAAAACTGACAAGCGTAGACTGGCATACTAAAGTTTACCTTCGATTTGGCAAATGTGGCCAGGAGGCAGGAAGTTAACAGCATAGATAAATAAAATAGGTATTAGACATGATATTTAGACATAGTACATGCTAAATGCACTGAAAAACTCCAAAGGTTACTGATTGTAGCTCCTTTTATGTATTGAAATCTGTCATGCTTACGATGCATACAACATTTATAAAACTAATTGTATTTGCTCATTTCTGTTTATCAATGAATTTGACATTTTTTGTTATTAGGCCATGAAACACAAATACAAAGTAACATTTCGTGAACCAGAAACGTGGTGGAAATTTAAACCTAAAGAACTTGAAAGGTACTACTGCTAATTATGAATTATTCTTCTAATGTGCTATTAACATCTTTCTCTGAAAGCTAAACTCCAGGTAAATATATTAACATAAACTTATGCAGCCATATACTCATTTGAGAAAATTAGAGGGTTATTCTACCAAAAAGTCATATAGGTATGACCTTATGGACTGTGTCAGTTCCTAGCCTCTTAAATGTGTTGAATACTTCAACAGCAAAATCTTCCTGAAATTATTCTCCACTCTGTTCCTGTCTGTCTAGACTTTTTGGGTGTTTAAGCCCTTCTTAGCATGCTTGTACACTACCATTTTCAATCTATGTAATATTAAATACAAAATCTTACAGGGAGACGGAAACTCTATCATATTGACCACCAAGGGTATACAGACCAAGGAACTCAAATGCAGAGCTTTAACCAATAGGACTTCCTTTAACTTTAAATGTATTTGTAAATGCAGCTATTGTAAGTACCCGAGTCTGTGTCTTGATATCAGACTCCTGAAATTCCCTGCAGAGCAACATTTAGACTAGAAGTTTTATCATCATTGTGATGATTCTCCTTTGTCTAGTCCATAAACTGAGGGGGTCTAAGTCCTCTTGCAGTTCATTAGCCCTGCTGACTTTGCTGTGCTGTCCAGCAAATGCTATCTGGATTACATGGCTGGTTGTTAAACATGGAAATCCCCTAAAAGTTAAAACTTTACCATTGTATGTATATTTAGTTCTGATTATAGCTTTTTGTCTGAAGTTCAACTTTAACGAAAAATCATTATATATCTTTAAATACTTTTGACCAAATATTGGAGTTTTCCTGCTGTCAACTTTCAGCTTGCTTTTTTTTTTCTTCATTTCTCTGCTTTATTTTCTGGATAATATTTCAAATACAGATTTGCAGGTTCTTCATCTAATAACTAACTGTACAGCAGACATGCAGTGTGCATTCCTGCTAAACATCAAAGAAAACCAGTTACGGGATAACATACCTGAAGTGGTTGACTTTTGTGTATCAGTAATGTTCTTTACCTGTAGTTTGCTGATCAAGTCTGCATATTAATATTCTGAATAAAATAAATCAACATAACTATATCCAAAGCAGCCACACTGCTATAAGGGATTTGAAATGTGGACAAACGAAAAGGTGTGCCTCAAACCAGTCAGATTCTGCGTATCATTTCAAATATGTGGAATCTCCACTTTCTCTTCATTTTCAGCAATCACTTCTAAGTTTTCCTCACGAAAGGCAGCCACACACAGCTTAAATATGCTCCAATTTAATGATTCATGCCATGATCAAATGCCCATTGGGTGTGTATGTCTTCCCTCTTAAGTGTTTGTTTGTATTATTAACAAGTAACTTCAAACTTGTAGGAAAGGGTTTACAGGATGGCCTCCAAACTAACAAGGTGGTTTTGAGGGTGGGCGTGTCCTGAGGACAAGAGTGATAAGAGATCTGCCACATCCTCTTCAAAACAAGTATGGTCACATCAAATCAATTTCAATTATTATTGAAGTAAACAGAACTGAGCTACACTTTTTTTTTTCTAGTAGCATCTCCTGTAAGAACAAGTCAGTCCTTGATTTGCACTTTAAAATTAACGTGTGAACTTGAATACATCAATGATTATCCTCCTAGAGTAGACCTGTTCTGTAATTCATAACATTGCAACATTGCATACAATGTGTGAGCTATTTTGATGAATAGGTTGTGCAATTCATATTTCATTCCCAAGGTGGTTGATCAAGTTCTCTTTAACCGACTTTGAAATGAATCCTATAAAAAAAAAAAAAAATCATCTCGGGAATCTTGAGCAATTAAGGTTACTATAAATTGCTGAATAATAGCAAATAATGATATTGATTTAGAACAAGGCTTGTAAAATGTGGGCCATTTCTGACTTCCCAGGTGAATTTTAAAGAATAGAGGGAAAGATTAGCAGAACCATATATGTACTGTATGCCTTACTTCCACTGTCAGGGGAGAATCACAGTGGGTCAGTGTACCCCAAAAAAGTTAGTTTTCATTATCTGTTGGAGAGTTACACCATATAGCCATTATTTATGTTTCAATATATTTATTCAATATAAAATACAAAGTACAGAAGAATATGTGGGACCATTATGCCCCGTACACACGGTCGGATTTGCAGACGGAAAATGTTCGATGGGAGCTTGTTGTCGGAAATTTCGACCATGTGTAGGCTCCATCGAACATTTTCCATCGGAATTTCCGTCACAAAATCCATTGTCGTAAACAATTCTGACGCACAAAGTTTCATGCATGCTCCGAATCAAGCAGAAGTGACGCACTTGCTATTGATATTAATTTTTCTCGGCTCGTCGTATGTGTTGTTTGAAATTTCCGACAAGATTTGTGTGACCGTGTGTATGCAAGACAAGTTTGAGCCAACATCCGTCGGAAAAAATCCATGGATGTAAGGCATGTAGAAATCGCAACATAAACATGTAACGTACATCACAATCATTGAACTCGGGAATGGTAGAGTAATATGGTGCTGAACAACTGGTCACCATGAGGGTGTTGGGCCCAGGGGAATGGAGGAGCTAACCTGCCACCCCAAATGGGAACACACTGTGGCTGATGCTCCCCATTCCCTGGCTCCGACACCTGGATGGCATCTAATTGTTGTGCAGCGTTCTTTGAACATGGGAATAGACCCAGAGAAAATATAATATATAAAACTAATCGGATGAAGGGAAGCAAAGGGAAAATCATTGTTTTATCATGTAACATGAAGATATTGATGGGTAAAGAGTGCCAATTACCATAATGAGACTAAACACTTAAATTAGCTAGGTCCGTAAAGGTGATGGCCGAAGCCGATTACCAAAGGAAAGAGGAAAAGAGGATGAGAAGAAAGAAGTAATGTTGAGAGAGAGGAGAAGGAGGTGAGCCGACTGGGGGAGAATGGGAGAGAGCGTAGTCGCTTTGAGGTCAGGGGTTTAGGGGAACACCTATGAAAGTTACCCAGGGTTCCCAGACTTTTTTTTGAATTTTTCGGTGCGGTCCAGGAGTACACAAGCCATATTCTCTTGTGTCATAATCCAGGAAATTTTTCTTTTCGCTAGTAGCGTGGAGACAGTCTGTTTTTTCCAAGCTTTGGCTAGGTTAAGTTTGGCTCCTAGGAGAATTGGGAAAATCAGGCCTTGTGTACTCCTGGAGGCTTCCCTCGCTGGAAAGTTGAGAAGAGCAATTAGGGGGGACGTTGGGATGGGGGCCATGCTAATCTTACGAATTCAGGAGAGGATTTTGTTCCAGAAACTCCTTATTCTGGGACATCCCCACCGCATATTATTATTATTATTATTATTATTATTATTATTATACAGTATTTATATAGCGCCAACAGTTTACGTAGCGCTTTACAACTTGAGTGTAGACAGTACAAATACAATACACTTTGATACAGTAGGAATCAGAGGGCCCTGCTCCTTAGAGCTTACAATCTAAGAATATAAAACATATCATCTCTGAGGTCACCCCCCTGAAAGCATAGGGGGGTGACGTCGGGTATAGCTTGGCCAGTATCGTTGGAACTAGGTACCATCTGGAAATTACTTTTACGCTTGCTTCCGCAAGGCTAGAGTTGAGGACACCCTTGTATGATTGAAAGAAGTTTCTGTTCCATGTTTCTAGTTTCCAATGTTGAGAGAGATCCTTTTCCAAGGCTAACATGTAGGGAGTCTCGGAGCGAGTGGAGGACAATGCCCTATAGATCACCGTGATTCCCCGCCTCTTGCTCATTGGCCTGGCCACACCATTGTTCGTAGGTAGTGATTTGGGGGCTATTGGGTTGTGTTTTACATAGTTTGTGAAGAAAGTGGGAGATCTGGGTGTATCGAAAGAGCATGGTGGCATATCCAGATTGCTGATGCAGAAAGCTTTGGAAAGTGGGCCCATGGGTCTGAGGAAGTGTCCTATTCTATATAGCCCTTTGTCAAGCCACCACCTGAAGGTTTTTATGTTTAGCCCTGGCAGAAATGTCGGGTTTTGAAATAAGTGCTTTAGCGGCCCGATGGGGAGGTCAGTTGGTTGTTATCCTTCAGGCTGTTCCAGAGGACAAACGAGTGAGAGAGTGTCGGGGATAATATTGGGGGTCTCAATTTTTTGGGGAACCATAGCAGATAGTGAAGGGTGTGAAGTGGGACCGCCGGGCGTTCGATATGTATCCAATCAGGTAGTTCCCAGCAAGAGTAGACTGCTGAAATCTTAGCTAGTTGAGCTGCTTGAAAAGTACCAAAGTAAGTTTGGAAGACCCAAGCCCCCCTCTTCTGCTTTAGAGAGCATGTGTCCCCCCCTCCCCAGACATGTTTAATAATTTTGGCTGAAGTATAAGATGCGAGGGAGTAGCGTCATTTTTATCGTGTTAATTCTGCCCAACCAGGATAGAGAGAGCTGAGACCACCTTGATAAGTCATCCTCCAGATTTTTGAAAAGCTGGGGTTAGTCAGCTTGATAAAGGAGTTCAACCTTGTAGGTTATTTTAATCCCCAGGTATGTGATAGACGAGTCATTTCAGGTAAATCTAAATTTCTCTTTAAGCCTTGTGAACAGAAAATCCGGGATATTAATGTTGAGTGCTTTGGATTTATTATAGGAGCCCCGAGATTATCCCAAATTTGTCCTCATCCAGGAGCCGGCAAATGTTAGGGAGAGAAGTTAGCAGGCATGAGATAAAAAGCAGTATGTCGTCGGCAGACAAGGCGCATTTGTGGCACCGGGATCCACTTTAAATGCTGTGTATGTCAGGATTATTTCTAATGGCTACCGATAGCGTCTCGATTGCTATGGCAAATATCAGAGGCGAGAGCAGGCATCCTTGCCTGGTGCCCCTAGATATGAGAAAAGATTCTGTGTAAAATCCCTGCAGGCGCACCTGAACTGATGGGGTGAAATACAGAGCACGCATGATATTAAAGAAGGATTCACCAAATCCCCATCGTTTCAGGGTGGACAAAATATAGGGCCAGTTGACAGTCGAAGGCTTTTTGGAGGTCTAGGGAGAGGAGACATCCCTGCCTAGGAGAATCATTGTCCCAGTTCGAATTGAGGAGGGAAATTATGTCAATCATGCGACGGATTTGATCTGGGCCCTGTCTCCCAGGAATGAAGCCCACTTGGCCCTTGTCGATATTAGGGGTGCACCGAATGGAAATTTTGGTGCCTAAAAACCCAAAATGACCCAGAAACATAAGCTTAGACATGGCTCGCGATTTGCGCATCGCCTCCTCCTTGACGGAATAGAGTAGCCATTATTTATATTTTAAAGGGGTCTGCAGACCCGGGTTGTTCTTAGGGGTTCCACTTTACTTCTTGGAAAGTGTGGCAGTAAGATCTTGGTGCTGGAGTACCCTGCAGATATAAAAAAAATCAAACCACCAAACCCAACCGTTTACTGATGTTTGAGTGCAGTGAATCTTTAGTCCTTGTATTCATGTGATATTGGCCATATTTAAGAAGAGGTTCTGCACTTTGAGGAAAAGAAAACAGTAATGGATGCCTTCCAGCCCTTTGGCAAATTTGTAGTTATCTGTAGGTCACTGTGTATAGAAATGCTACAGACAGAAGTAAAAGCCTTCCATTTAGTGCTAAAATGCATTTTTAACACAGATCCTTTATATTAAACTTTCATCATCCCCTTAGGAGGTCTGGCATTGCCAGACTGCCACAAATATCATATAGCTACAGTTGGTTACCGCCTCCTGGTGGCTCAACCTGGACCTTTCTAACCCGGCTATGGTCCTAGAAGCAGCGGTGCTGCGCTCAGTGGAGGCCCTTAAGTGTCTACCATTCCATGGCCCCCGAGCTCAGTATGATTTGACACCCTCAATGCACACCACCACACCACCCTTCGGGCCTGGAAGGCAGGACTCGCCTGTGAGTGATATCCACGCACCGCAGTCTCCCCAAATGCTCCCCTGTGGAATAATCCCACTCTACACCATTTTTTTTTAATCTTCAGAGCCTGTGGCTTGGACCAAATTTAACATCAAGCTTGTAAAAGATGTAACTACAGACCTGTCCATTCACCCATTTGTCTATTTTGTATCTACTCACAATGTCCCCCCCACACCTTTTTTGTTTCCTAGAGTTGTCTTATGCTTTCAAGAGTCAGTTCCCCTCTGGGGAATCTCAGTTGGTGTCCTCAGATCTGGAAAGAATCCTATGCTATGAATGTTCAGAGAAACCCACCTCTATCCTATATGGACACCTTTTCAGGGTATCTTCTCCTGACCTTTTGGAGCTCCACCAGCAGTGGTCCGTTGATGCCCCTGAACTGGACTCTCAGGACTGGGAGGACGTGTGGGATTATCCATTCAGAATTTTGGTCTCATTACGAGATTGTCTCATTCAGTTTAAGCTAGTACATAGGGCTTATCTCACTCCTCATCGCCTACATAAAATGGGGCCTGCCTACTACTCGGCATGTTGGCATGGCGACAGTCAGAAAGGAGATTTTATACACATATTATGGTCTTGTCCTGCAATTACAGTATAATGGACACAAGTACTCTCTGTTATTCAATCAGTAACCAATATTCTGATTTCCCCTTCCTCCACGGTGTGCCTACTGGGCCTGGTGGAGGATCTGGCTTCTAGAGTGGCAGACAGAACCTTGATTGGCCTCCTCTTGTTTTATGCTAGGAAAGCCATTACATTATGCTGGAAAAAAGCAGACCCCTCCTAGTCTACCTTTCTGGAAGCGGTTGGTTAATAATGCCTTCCCCTACTACAAAGATACATATGCTCATAGGGGTTGCCCCAGGAAGAACGATAGGGTCTGGGCCAAATGACTAGTGGAACCTATCACGGCTGTAGATAGTTAATAGCAACATGTGTTCCTTATAGTTCCCTCTTGTAAGCTTGATGAATGCACTAAAATCTCCCGGAATCCAGTGATTACTACGGCTAGGGTGGTTGAAACACAGGTTTTTGAGTTGTTCTGTTTGATTGGTACTACAGTCCTCAGGCTAATATTTATTGAGCCTAATGGCTCTTCTGCCTTTGTGCCCCTGCGTGGGCTCAATGACTGTGACTGGAAGCTAAATTGTTATGTTGTCTGTACTTTTATATGTCTGCACTACATTAAAACTTAATAAAAAAAGAGTTTAAAAAAAAAAAAAAAAATTTCATCATCACCTTAATCCAAAGTTAAAGTGACTGTAAAGGCTCGTTTTTCTTTTTTCTTTTTTTTTTTTTCCCATTTTAGCACTTTATCTATCTATCTATCTATCTATCTATCTATCTATCTATCTATCTATCTATCTATCTATCTATCTATCTATCTATCTATCTATCTATCTATCTATACCATAGTTTGTAGATGCTATAACGTTTGTGTAAACCAATCAATATATGCTTATTGGGATTTTTTATCAAAAATATGTAGCAGAATACATATTGGCCTACATTTATGAAGAAATGTAATTATTTTATTTTTTATTTCTGTTGGATATGTTTTATAGTGGGAAGAAAATTACAACTTGTATTTGAGTAGAGCGTTGCATGACTAAGCAATTTTCAGTTAAAGTAACAGTGCCGTATCGCATAAAATGGCCTGGTCATGAAGGGGTTAAATCTTCTGTAGGTCAAGTGCTTAAGATCAACTCTTTTTTGGCGTACACAGAGAAAAACTGTCTTAGACAGATTTTGCAAAAGTTTCAAACATTCATTCTAAAAAGTGGCGCAGAGTTCTAGACAGATACATAAATTTGGCGCATTCTTCACCACTTTTAGAATGCATTATAATAACTTTCGCAAAATCTGCTTGCGCCAGTATTTACAAATTCCAGGGATAGAGTTCTGGTAGAGTTGTGTTTCTTTTCTGGATATGAGGTTGATAAAATACCAAAAGCTAATGCAGCAAAGGAAAACCAAATCTCCCTCTGCATATGAAACTAGGGTTAAGCCTGGTACACACGTTAAGTTCAACCCAGCGGGTAGAATGAAAAAAGAAACTGAGACAATATCCCCCGCTGCTATTGTGTTCTGACAGGGGGGCCCCCCACCTAACCAGAACACACTGGTCAGCTCTCACAGCCATTGGCTTTGGCCATTGGGGTCGTGAGATCGGCTTCTGTTGGACAAACAGCTGAATACATGGGCCGAAAGTTGGTCAGTTTCTACTGTAATGGCTGATTTTAGCCGATATTTAGCCCGTGTTTACGGGGCTTTACTGATGAAGACAAAACATTGATTGCACAGATAATGAAACACTTTTGCACAGTTACAGACATACTGTCTTTGCAACCATATGCTTCTTGCCCAAAAGACCAGATGGGCCAGATGTGTGTTTTCAGTGAGGTGCATTGTTAAAAATCCTTTTTTCTGCTTCTTTCTTCCAATAAGAGGGCACCATCCTTTAAACATAATAAAAATAAATAGATAAGTTAATTAAATGTAAACGAGCAGCTGCCCCTTTAAAGTGTATAACACTTCCAATATAGAAAAAAACAATAAAAAGTAGGTGCTAGCCCTTCTATACAAATTATATACAATATCCTATGGCTAGATAGATCAAAATGTCCTCAAAAGAGAAGTTTGGCTTTTTTCTTTTTTCAAGAATCATACTTACCTAGGTAGATGCAGCATCAGTCCCCCGCCGGCTCTAACACTAATAGGGCGTACACACGGTCGGACTTTGTTCGGACATTCCGACAACTAAATCCTAGGATTTTTTCCGACGGATGTTGGCTCAAACTTGTTTTGTCTACATACGGTCGCACAAAGTTGTCGGAAAATCCGATCGTTCTAAACGCGGTGACGTAAAACACGTACGTCGGGACTATAAACGGGGCAGTGGCCAATAGCTTTCATCTCTTTATTTATTCTGAGCATGCGTGGCACTTTGTCCGTCGGATTTGTGTACACACGATCGAAATTTCCGACAACGGATTTTGTTGTCGGAAAATTTTATCTCCTGCTCTCCAACTTTGTGTGTCGGAAAATCTGATGGAAAATGTGTGATGGAGCCCACACACGGTCGGAATTTCCGACAACACGCTCTGATCGGACATTTTCCATCGGAAAATCCGACCGTGTGTACGGGGCATTAGAACTGATCCGGGGTTGTGGGCGGATCCTGACAATATTGTCGCAATCTTTCCCCAGCCTGGACCAGCGCTGTGACCTCAGCTGACATGAGCTAGTATGATGCTGTCTGCTGAAAAGGGGGGAACAGGAGTGTAGAACGACCTGCACTCCTGTGATCCACAGTAGAAGTACAGCCAAATGAGCTGTGGCTGTACTTCTCCTTTATAACACAGTTGGACTTTATATTATATTTAAAGAAAAATCCCCAATCAACGTGATCTTGTAAAATCATATATAAAGTAACAATTTTCTTATGCATAAAAAGTGCTCTTCCATGTGAAGTTTGCACTCACTAGATGGTTGTGTCCGACAAAGCCAACAAGCCTTGTGTATTAAATCCTGTACATTTAATCATCAGCCCCGTACCATTTGGCAGCTCAATGATCGGAGGACTTTTTACAATTTAGCGCTGCTTTAACCACTTAAGGACCGCCTCACGCCGATGTACGTCGGCAAGGTGGCACGGGCAGGCAGAATCACGTACATATACGTGATCTGCCTCCCGCGGACCCCCCCCCCCCCGGTGCCGGGGGCGGTCCGTTTTTGACCAGCGGCGATCGGAGATGAGGGGGAGACCATCCGTTCGTGGCCCCCCCCTCGCGATCGCCGCCGGCCAATCAAATCATTCCTCTGCTGCTGTATGCTAAACAGCAGCAAAGGAAATGATGTCATCTCTCCTCGGCTCGGCAGTTTCCGTTCCGGCGCCGAAGAGAGAAGACTGCAATGTGAGTGTAACACTACACACACACAGTAGAACATGGCAGGCACACAAAACACCCCCCAATCACCCCTCCCCCCCCTCCCTGTCACACTGACACCAAGCAGTTTTTTTTCTGATTACTGCATGGTGTCAGTTTGTGACAGTTAGTTCGTTAGGGCAGTTAGGGTTAGCCCACTTTAGGTCTAGGATACCCCCTAACCCCCCCTAATAAAGTTTTAACCCTTTGATCACCCCCCCGTCACCAGTGTCGCTAAGCGATCATTTTTCTGATCGCTGTATTAGTGTCACTGGTGACGATAGTTAGGGAGGTAAATATTTAGGTTCGCCGTCAGCGGTTTATAGCGACGGACCCCCATATACTACCTAATAAATGTTTTAACCCCTTGGTTGCCCCCTAGTTAACCCTTTCACCACTGATCACCGTATAACTGTTACGGGTGACGCTGGTTAGTTCGTTTATTTTTTATAGTGTCAGGGCACCTGCCGTTTATTACCGCATAAATGTTTAGCCCCCTGATCTCCAGGCGGTGATATGCGTCGCCCCAGGCAGCGTCAGATTAGCGCCAGTACCGCTAACACCCACGCACGCAGCATACGCCTCCCTTAGTGGTATAGTATCTGTACGGATCAATATCTGATCCGATCAGATCTATACTAGCGTCCCCAGCAGTTTAGGGTTCCCAAAAATGCAGTGTTGGCGGGATCAGCCCAGATACCTGCTAGCACCTGCGTTTTGCCCCTCTGCCCGGCCCAGCCCACCCAAGTGCAGTATCGATCGATCACTGTCACTTACAAAACACTAAACGCATAATTGCAGCGTTCGCAGAGTCAGGCCTGATCCCTGCGATCGCTAACAGATTTTTTTGTAGCATTTTGGTGAACTGGCAAGCACCAGCCCCAAGCAGCGTCAGGTTAGCGCCAGTACCGCTAACACCCACGCACTCAGCGTACACCTCCCTTAGTGGTATAGTATCTGAACGGATCAATATCTGATCCGATCAGATCTATACTAGCATCCCCAGCAGTTTAGGGTTCCCAAAAACGCAGTGTTAGTGGGATCAGCCCAGATACCTGCTAGCACCTGCGTTTTGCCCCTCCGCCAAGCCCACCCAAGTGCAGTATCGATCGATCACTGTCACTTACAAAACACGTAACTGCAGCGTTCGCAGAGTCAGGCCTGATCCCTGCGATCGCTAACAGTTTTTTTGGTAGCGTTTTGGTGAACTGGCAAGCACCAGCCCCAGGCAGCGTCAGATTAGCGCCAGTACCGCTAACACCCAGGCACGCAGCATACGCCTCCCTTAGTGGTATAGTATCTGAACGGATCAATATCTGATCAGATCTATACTAGCGTCCCCAGCAGTTTAGAGTTCCCAAAAACGCAGTGTTAGCGGGATCAGCCCAGATACCTGCTAGCACCTGCGTTTTGCCCCTCCGCCCAGCCCAGCCCACCCAAGTGCAGTATCGATCGATCACTGTCACTTACAAAACACTAAACGCATAACTGCAGTGTTCGCAGAGTCAGGCCTGATCCCTGCGATCGCTAACAGTTTTTTTTGGTAGCGTTTTGGTGAACTGGCAAGCACCAGCGGCCTAGTACACCCCGGTCGTAGTCAAACCAGCACTGCAGTAATACTTGGTGGCTTGGCGAGTCCCATAAGTGCAGTTCAAGCTGGCGAGGTGGCAAGCTCAAGTTGTGTCCCACTGCCACCAAGAAGAAGACAAGCACAGGCCCGTCGTGCCCATAGTGCCCTTCCTGCTGCATTCGCCAATCCTAATTGGGAACCCACCACTTCTGCAGCGCCCGTACTTCCCCCATTCACATCCCCAACCAAATGCAGTCGGCTGCATGAGAGGCATTTTCTTTATGTCCTCCCGAGTACCCCTACCCAGCGAACCCCCCCCAAAAAAGATGTGTCTGCAGCAAGCGCGTATATAGGCGTGACACCCGCTATTATTGTCCCTTCTGTCCTGACAATCCTGGTCTTTGCATTGGTGAATGTTTTGAACGCTACCATTCACTAGTTGAGTATTAGCATAGGGTACAGCATTGCACAGACTAGGTACATTTTCACAGGGTCTCCCAAGATGCCATCGCATTTTGAGAGACCCGAACCTGGAACCGGTTACAGTTATAAAAGTTAGTTACAAAAAAAAGTGTAAAAAAAAATATATATATAATAAAAAAAATAGTTGTCGTTTTATTGTTCTCTCTCTCTCTCTCTCTATTCTCTCTCTATTGTTCTGCTCTTTTTTACTGTATTCTATTTTGCAATGTTTTATTGTTATTATGTTTTATCATGTTTGCTTTTCAGGTATGCAATTTTTTATACTTTACCGTTTACTGTGTTTTATTGTTAACCATTTTTTTGTCTTCGGGTACGCCATTCACGACTTTGAGTGGTTATACCAGAATGATGCCTGCAGGTTTAGGTATCATCTTGGTATCAGTCTTTTCAGCCAGCGGTCGGCTTTCATGTAAAAGCAATCCTAGCAGCTAATTAGCCTCTAGACTGCTTTTACAAGCAGTGGGAGGGAATGGCCCCCCCCCACCGTCTTCCGTGTTTTTCTCTGGCTCTCCTGTCTCAACAGGGAACCTGAGAATGCAGCCGGTGATTCAGCCAGCTGACCATAGAGCTGATCAGAGACCAGAGTGGCTCCAAACATCTCTATGGCCTAAGAAACCGGAAGCTATGAGCATTTCATGACTTAGATTTCGCCGGATGTAAACAGCGCCATTGGGAAAGCATTTTATCACACCGATCTTGGTGTGGTCAGATGCTTTGAGAGCAGAGGAGAGATCTAGGGTCTAATAGACCCCAATTTTTTCTAAAAAGAGTACCTGTCACTACCTATTGCGATCATAGGGGATATTTACATTCCCTGAGATAACAATAAAAATGATTAAAAAAAAAAATGAAAGGAACAGTTTAAAAATAAGATAAAAAAGCAAAAAAATAATAAAGGAAAAAAAAAAAAAAGCACCCTTGTCCCCCCCTGCTCTCGCGCAAAGGCGAACGCAAGCGTCGGTCTGGCGTCAAATGTAAACAGCAATTGCACCATGCATGTGAGGTGTCACCGCGAACGTCAGATCGAGGGCAGTAATTTTAGCAGTAGACCTCCTCTGTAAATCTAAAGTGGTAACCTGTAAAGGCTTTTAAAACGGTATTTAGTTTGTCGCCACTGCATGTTTGTGCGCAATTTTAAAGCATGTCATGTTTGGTATCCATGTACTCGGCCTAAGATCATCTTTTTTATTTCATCAAACATTTGGGCAATATAGTGTGTTTTAGTGCATTAAAATTTTAAAAAGTGTGTTTTTTTTCCCCAAAAAATGCATTTGAAAAATCGCTGCGCAAATACTGTGTGAAAAAAGAAAAATGAAACCCCCACCATTTTAATCTGTAGGGCATTTGCTTTAAAAAAATATATAATGTTTGGGGGTTCAAAGTAATTTTCTTGCAAAAAAAAATAATTTTTTCATGTAAACAAAAAGTGTCAGAAAGGGCTTTGTCTTCAAGTGGTTAGAAGAGTGGGTGATGTGTGACATAAGCTTCTAAATGTTGTGCATAAAATGCCAAGACAGTTCAAACCCCCCCCCCCCCCCCCCAAATGACCCCATTTTGGAAAGTAGACCCCCCAAGCTATTTGCTAAGAGTCATGTTGAGTCCATGGAATATTTTATATTGTGACACAAGTTGCGGGAAAGAGACAAATTTTTTTTTTTTTTTTGCACAAAGTTGTCACTAAATTATATATTGTTCAAACATGCCATTGGAATATGTGAAATTACACCCCAAAATACATTCTGTTGCTTCTCCTGAGTACGGGGATACCACATGTGTGAGACTTTTTGGGAGCCTAGCCGCGTACGGGACCCCGAAAACCAAGCATCGCCTTCAGACCTTCTAAGGGCGTAAATTTTTGATTTCACTCTTCACTGCCTATCACAGTTTCGGAGGTCATGGAATGCCCAGGTGGCACAAACCCCCCCAAATGACCCCATTTTGGAAAGTAGACACCCCAAGCTATTTGCTGAGAGGTATAGTGAGTATTTTGTGGTATATGTGGTATCCCCGTACTCAGGAGAAGCAACAGAATGTATTTTGGGGTGTAATTTCACATATTCCAATGGCATGTTTGAACAATATATAATTTAGTGACAACTTTGTGCAAAAAAAAAAAAAAAAATTTGTCTCTTTCCCGCAACTTGTGTCACAATATAAAATATTCCATGGACTCAACATGACTCTTAGCAAATAGCTTGGGGGGTCTACTTTCCAAAATGGGGTCATTTGGGGGGGGGGGGGTTTGAACTGTCTTGGCATTTTATGCACAACATTTACACCCTTAGAAATCCTGAAGGCGGTGATTGGTTTTCGGGGCCCTGTACGCGGCTAGGCTCCCAAAAAGTCCCACACATGTGGTATCCCCATACTCAGGAGAAGCAGCTAATGTATTTTGTGGTGCAATTCCACATATGCCCATGGCCTGTGTGAGCAATATATCATTTAGTGACAACTTTGTGCAAAAAAAAAAATTTGTCACTTTCCCGCAACTTGTGTCAAAATATAAAATATTCCATGGACTCAACATGCCGCTCAGCAAATAGCTTGTGGTGTCTACTTTCCAAAATGGGGTCATTTGGGGGGGGGTTTGTGCCATCTGGGCATTTTATGGCCTTCAAAACTTTGATAGGTAGTGAGGAGTGAAATCAAAAATTTACGCCCTTAGAAATCCTGAAGGCGGTGATTGGTTTTCGGGGCCCCGTACGCGGCTAGGCTCCCAAAAAGTCCCACACATGTGGTATCCCCATACTCAGGAGAAGCAGCTGAATGTATTTTGGGGTGCAATTCCACATAGGCCCATGGCCTGTGTGAGCAATATATCATTTAGTGACAACTTTTTGTAAATATTTTTTTTTTTTGTCATTATTCAATCACTTGGGACAAAAAAATAAATATTCAATGGGTTCAACATGCCTCTCAGCAATTTCCTTGGGGTGTCTACTTTCCAAAATGGGGTCATTTGGGGGGGGGGGGTTGTACTGCCCTGCCATTTTAGCACCTCAAGAAATGACATAGGCAGTCATAAACTAAAAGCTGTGTAAATTCCAGAAAATGTACCCTAGTTTGTAGACGCTATAACTTTTGCGCAAACCAATAAATATACGCTTATTGACTTTTTTTTACCAAAGACATGTGGCCGAATACATTTTGGCCTAAATGTATGACTAAAATTGAGTTTATTGGATTTTTTTTATAACAAACAGTAGAAAATATCATTTTTTTTCAAAATTTTCGGTCTTTTTCCGTTTATAGCGCAAAAAACAAAATCGGCAGAGGTGATCAAATACCATCAAAAGAAAGCTCTATTTGTGGGAAGAAAAGGACGCAAATTTTGTTTGGGTACAGCATTGCATGACCGCGCAATTAGCAGTTAAAGGGACACAGTGCCATATTGGAAAAAGTCCTCTGGTCCTTAGGCAGCATAATGGTCCGCGGCTGAAGTGGTTAACTGATAATTGCGCGGTCATGCAATGTTGTACCCAAAATAAATTTGTATCCTTTTTTTCCCACAAATAGAGCTTTCTTTTGATGGTATTTTGATTGCCTCTGCGATTTTTATTTTTGCGATATAAACGGAAAAAGTCTGAAAATTTTGAAAAAAAAAATGATATTTTCTACTTTTTATTATAAGAAAAATCCATAAACTCAATTTTAGTCATACATTTAGGCCAAAATGTATTCAGCCACATGTCTTTGGTAAAAAAATGTCAATAAGCGTATATTTATTGGTTTGCGCAAAAGTTATAGCGTCTACAAACTAGTGTACGTTTTCTGGAATTTACGCAGCTTTTAGTTTGACTGCCTATCACATTTCTTGAGGTGCTAAAATGGCAGGGCAGAAACCCCCCTCCCCCCCCCCCAAATTACCTCATTTTGGAAAGTAGACACCTTAAGGAAATTGCTAAGAGGCATGTTGAGCCCATTGAATATTTTATTTTTTTGTCCCAAGTAATTAATGACAAAAAAAAAAAACTTTTACAAAAAGTTGTCACTAAATGATATATTGCTCACACATGCCATGGTTATATGTAGAATTGCACCCCAAAATACATTTTGCTGCTTCTCCTGAGTACGGGGATACCACATGTGTGGGACTTTTTGGGAGCCTGGCCGCGTACGGGGCCCCGAAAACCAAGCACCGCCTTCAGGATTTCTAAGGGCTTACATTTTTGACTTCACTACTCACTACCTACCAAAGTTTTGAAAACCATAAAATGCCACGATGGCACAAACCCCCCAAATGACCCCATTTTGGAAAGTAGACACCCCAAGCTATTTGCTGAGAGGCATGGTGAGTATTTCGAAAAATATATGCTAAATATATAAACTCGTGCTAATGGTGAACCAAAATCAGTGAAATATTATTGCAGCTGCTATACACAAAGTGCTAATCACTTGGAAAACATGAAAAAATAGATATAAATATAGCGCTTGCAAACAATAAGTGAATGAAAAATAATAAAACACAAAGTCCAAAACAAATGACTCAAGGTGCTCCAATCCAAAATGAAGAGAAGAAAGGTGCTTCAAAAAATTCAGGTCCACAACACCCCCTTATGTGTCCCCACTCACCAGATCCACATGACTCCCAGCTTTTCAGTCTGGTGGGTCACTTAAGGCTTAATATGGATGTCTTTAGGATGATGGATAGGAGATCAGGTCATCAGATCCAGGGTTGCTTGGTGAATGGTTTCAGCCAGACAAAACACGTACCCAGAAGTAAAAAAACAAACACTTTTCATAGTATTAAAGAGTAGCTGGTGCAGAGCTTACTGTGAGCCAGACTGTGGGGCTACACGGTCAGTTTCCCCCTGAATTCCGGGTCTGCCAGTGAATCGGGAAAGTACGGGTGCTGCAGAAGTGTTGGGTTCCTAATTAGGATTGTCGAATTCTGCAGGAAGTACACTATGGGCACGACGGGCCTGTCTTTGTCTTGTTGGTGGCAGTGGGACACTACTTGTGCTTGCCACCTCGCCAGCTTGAACTGCACTTATGGGACTCGCCACGTCACCACGTGATACTGCAGTGCTGGATGTACGATGCTGGTGCTTGCCAGTTCACCAGAAGGATGAGCGGCACTAGTACTTCTCTGCTCCATACAAGAGCCCTGCGGTTCTTGCACCTCAACAGCAGCAGAAGAAGATCGGGCTCTGACCTTGGCAGGGACCACAACTCTGTCGTCAGAGCTATCTGTCATGGAGCCACTGTCGTCTACAGTATCGTATTCTGAGCCTGAATCTGACAGATGAGTGACTTCCTTTTCACTATCTGTCATGCTCAGAAACGTGTAGGCTTCTTCACTACTGTACTTTTGATTTGCCATTTTGGACTCTAAATTTACTGTGAGACTCACAGGTAAAAAAGCTCCTAGGCTGTCAGTAGCTGTATCAAATGCTACCAAAAAAACTGTTGGCGATCCCAGGGATCAGGCCTGACTCTGCAAACGCTGCAGTTATGTGTGTTTAGTGTTTTGTAAGTGACAGTGATTGATCGATACTGCGCTTGGGTGGGCTGGGCTGGGCAGAGGGGCAAAACGCAGGTGCTAGCAGGTATCTGGGCTGATCCCGCTAACACTGCGTTTTTGGGAACCCTAAACTGCTGGGGACGCTAGTATAGATCTGATCAGATCAGATATTGATCCGTTCAGATACTATAGGGAGGTGTATGCTGCGTGCTTGGGTGTTAGCGCTACTGGCACTAATCTGACGCTGCCTGGGGCGACGCAGACCCTAACTGACCCTAAAACCGATACCATCCGCCGGGTGATCAGGGGGTTAAACTTTTATTAGGTAATAAATGGCGGCTATAAATAACAAACTAACCAGCGTCGGGGCGTGGCCTGGACCGGCATGGTGTGAGGAGTGCTGAACGGGAGCTCCGCTCGCCGTATATCCGTATCTGCAAATCCTGGGGTCTTAATCGCCCTTAAACAATACCCACAACATCTACCAAAAGAGGGGAACACACAGGGAGAATGTCCCCGCCGAAAAAAACCACGGACGCGGCTTCTAAACTTGCCAAATATCGTCTGCAAGACAAGGCGGCCGCAGAGGAAAATGGCGCCGATCAGCCTACCCCGCCTGATCCAAGTACAGACGACACTGCACGTGTACTCGAGGCAATCTCGGACTGTAAAAGTACTCTTACATGTAAGATAGAGGAGGTGAAGGTGGATGTCTCCCTGATCCGTCAGGATCTTCAGAAGCTGAGGGAGCGAGTCACGGAGACGGAGACCCGAATCAGCCAGGTGGAGGACAGTGTACCGCCATTACAAGTTTCAACTGAAAGAATGCAACATCAACTGAATGCGGTGCTCGCGAAACAGGATGATTTAGAAAATAGATTACGGAGGTGCAACCTAAGATTCGTGGGACTGCCGGAGGGTGCGGAGGGTTCTGACCCCCCTACGTTTCTCGAAAATCTGCTTATAACCACTTTTGGACGAGCTGAATTCTCCTCCTCATTCGTGGTGGAGAGAGCACACAGGCTGGCATCCAGACCCCCCCCTCAAGGTGCACCTCCTAGAACCTTCATTGCCAAAATGCTCAACTTTCGAGACCGGGATGCCGTCCTCCGCCTCACCAGGATTAAAGGCAATATCCCATACAAAAATGGAGAAATAAAAGTCTTCCCGGACTTTTCGGCGGAGGTCCAGAAGAAGAGGGCGCACTTCACAGAAGCTAAACGGCAACTGAGAATCCGCCGCTACGCATATGCAATGCTCTTCCCCGCCTGGCTCCGTGTGGTTGGCGAGGACAGAGCTCACTTTTTCGATACACCCGAGGCTGTTTTTGCGTGGCTGGAGGATCAGGCGGCGCCGGACAGAGCACCTGCTTGAGGCACCAGACGGCTCCGGAACTGCTGAGAGACACCCCCGAGTTCAACACGGAACACCTCAGAACACATCTGCTCCACATTCCACTAAGGTACTATGTCCCTCCGAAACCCAGTAGATATCCCCTTCTTCCCCCGGGACACTGCAAGAATAGAAGAGTTAATATTGGAGGATCGTCGTATCCTTTCTCCTTTTCTTTCCACCCTCCCCCACATACTCTTCACCTGATGACTACCTCTTTCCCCATCACGCAACGGACCCCACATAACCAACTTGTGAAAGAGGCGGGCTGAGACCCGCTGGGACTCCCGGAACCTAACCCCAAATCATCCCTTTCTTATTTTTCATGCAAGTATGCTATCCTGAAGGTTACAATCTGGGAACCACACTACTCATGCTATTGTTCGCTCTTCAGCGAGTTATTGCCCCCATAGATGCAGGTTCCACAACGGACCCTGTCTATACAAGTTATAACTGTAACGTTCGCCAATTGGCGCAAGTTTTGTTTCCCTGGAATGTCCGGCAGACATGCCCTTCCCCTGTGTTAGAGGGGGGGTGCTGTATGTATGGATGGCCCAGAGTGTTGAAGTACAAGATGCACAGGTTATCACGTTGTCATATTGTATATGCTGCTAATGATGGAAAGAGTTTTATTCACAGGCGTATGTTCGATATACCACTACATTTGTGTTGTCTCATGCCACATGTCAGAGATCCATGGCTGCGGGGTGGGATGCTGGAGGATGTATACGTTGGCTTCGTTGCTCCGGATGCGCCGCGCGGGCCTACGCGTCACCCAGCTGGGTGGGGCGGGGCACCCGCTGGGCCGCCGAACCGACGAATCACTATTGAGCAGAATCTGTTAAGATGTCTAAGTTGAAGTGTGTTACATGGAACGTGCGGGGTATCAGAGCCAGGCCAAAAAGAAATGCAGTACTATCTGTCCTCAAAAGTATGCGTGCAGAGATGATGGTCCTGGTGGAGACCCATCTCACAGGACAACTGATGCTATCACTTAAAAAGCCCTGGATAGGTTGGCTGTACCAAGCCCCTTATACTGCCAACTCCAGGGGAATAGCGATCATTGTAGCCAAAACGGTACAATTCTCCTTACTGACCCTCCAATCTGACCCACAGGGCAGATTCTTATTTCTGCACGCCAGAATAAACAGGCTGGAACTTTTGATACTAGCAATTTATATACCCCCCCCGTTCCATTTTGATGTACTGAATGAAGGCTTGACGTTTATGTCTCAATATCCTAGTACACCAGCGATTTGGTTGGGAGACTTTAATAATGTTATGGATAGAGAGCTTGACAGACTGACAATGCACCCATCTAACATGACTCCCCCACGGCACACAAGATTTGGTAGATTCTTTAACGAATTAGCATTGGTAGACACATGGCGACATCACCACCCCCAAGATAAAGTATTCTCTTGTTTTTCAGCAACGCATAACTCCATGTCCCGAATAGACATGATTTTTATATCCCGTTCCCTTCTCCCTATGTTAGAGGAGGAGGGATTCCACCCTCGCACACTCTCAGACCATACCCCATACTGGGTTGTAATTAAATTTGACTCCCCGCCTAATACATACACATGGAAACTAAATCCCTTTTGGCTGTCAGTGGTTCCAGAGATGGATGAACTGGGAATTGAATGGGACATATTTTTCCAGAATAATAAGAACTCAGCACCCTATGATGTCGTGTGGGACTCCTTTAAATTACATGCCCGTATGACACTTGCCCATTGTATCACCAAACACAGGAGGACCTCCTCTCAAGTGGTAAGACAGGCGGAACAGGCCCTGTCGGACCTTGAGAGGGAGTTCTCTTCGAATCCAACTCCCATCACGGCCGATCAACTAAAACAACAAAACCGGTTAGTCACGGGTCTGCACTTTGAAAGAGCAGAGCGAAAAATATTCTACGCTAAACAAAGAACGTACGAGTGCGGAGAGCGGGCGGGTCGCCTCCTGGCATACCTAGCTCATATGGATATGAGACCACCCACAGTTGTATCCCTTAGAGGTACCGATGGGGAACTGATATCTGAACCCGACAAAGTGGCAAGCGAGTTTCGCTCATTTTTCCTATCCCTATACACTTCTACGGCCAATACTACCAACGAAGAAACAAAAACCCTGCTAAAAGATATTGATTTGCCCACACTCTCTCGAACTCACTTTGATATGCTCGAGGCCCCCATTTCCATAGATGACATTTTGGAGGCGCTGGCCACACTCAAAACCGCTAAAGCACCTGGATCGGACGGGCTCCCCCTTGAGTTTTATAAAACATACACAGAACATATCGCTCCCAGACTTCACGAGCTCTTCTCCCACATATTTAAATCCGGCACATTACCCCAATCTATGGCTGAAGCTTATATAGTGCTCATACCCAAACCCGGTAAAAATTTAGAACTCCCCGAATCCTATCGCCCAATATCCCTTCTTCAGCTTGATATAAAAATCTTGGCCAAGATCCTGGCGCTGCGCTTGAATAAAATTGTCCTTACTCTGATACACCCGGACCAAACCGGATTCATGCCCGCAAAAAACACGGCCTACAACCTTCGTAGACTACATATGAACCTGCAAGCCGAACATGATCAGATGGGCTCCAGAGTCATAGTATCCCTTGATGCCGCAAAGGCGTTCGACTCTGTAGAGTGAAACTACCTTTGGCAATGTTTGGAAAAATTTGGTTTCGGCCCAAAATTTATCAGATGGCTTCAGCTGATGTATAGAGGCCCCAGCGCTAGGATCCTGGTCAACGGGAGGGTCTCAGACTCCTTTCCTCTATCTAGGGGTACACGCCAGGGCTGCCCGCTGTCCCCTCTGCTATATGCTCTTGCGGTGGAACCCTTGGCAGCATTGCTTAGATCACACCCGGGAATCACAGGTTTGAGGAGAGGTGGCCTGACAGAAAAACTTAGCCTCTACGCTGATGACATGTTGTTGTACTTATCTGATTCTGGTCCCTCTCTGACAACAGCGCTAGAAATAATACAAACATTTGGAACACACTCAGGCTTAAAAATAAACTGGGATAAATCCCAAATCCTCCCTATAGATATAGGCGCACCCCCTCAGAATCAGGCCTCCTCTCCTCTCACGACCGTTAGCTCCATAAAATATCCGGGAATTACCATCACTCGTAACCCTGAAGAATACACCAAGTTGAACATAGAACCCCTAATTACCAGCTTGAAACACAAGACCCAGGTGTGGGCTAGGCTTCCCCTGGGAGTCATGGGTCGGGTGAATCTCATAAAGATGATCCTACTCCCCAAGTTCCTATACGTCTTTTGGCATGCCCCAATTTATCTGCCGCTTAGAATATTTAAATCAATCGAAAAAATTCTCAATTCATTTGTATGGGGGAAGGCCCGACATAAATTACCATGGCATGTACTAAAGAATCCCACGGATCTGGGCGGCGCCGCGCTCCCGGATTTTAATTACTACTATTTGGCAGCGCAGCTATCACATCTTTATTATCTTGACAAGTGCGATAAAGAAAGATATATGGTCCTGCTATGCTCCCAACAAACCCACTTGTACACTCACCCCTTTCAAATCATTTTCAGGGACCCCCCAGCCCCCGGGGTGGGGGGTGACCTTAAGGGCCTAGTATATGCTCACTGCAAAATTTGGGCAGTGGTGAAACGTAGATTGGCCCTACCAGCCACCCACTCACACACACCACTGTGGGATAACCCAGGCCTAAGGGAACTACTACTTTTGCCAGGACGCCATATGTGGCTCGCTCGAGGGGTGAGGGTGCTCTCGGATGTGTATCAAGACAACAATCTGAAATCCTTCCAACAGCTTAAGGAGGACTTTGCTCTTCCCAATTCTATGCTTTTCAGATACCTCCAGCTCCGCCACGCCCTGCAGACCCAGTTTCGAGATGAATGTCCCAATCTAGAACAACTAGATATCCTATATGTTATTGCAGGGCAAGACCCCTCCAAACTTATTTCAGTTTTCTACAACTTTTTGATTCGCCCTGCGGCAGTAACCCTTGCCTACGGGGGGTTGAAGAATCGATGGGCCGGTGACGTGGGGGGGCTGGAGGATGATGAATGGGAGGACGCACTGGACAACTGTAAGGTGGTGTCTACTAGACTAGCAGACAGGCTTACCCAACTGTATATACTGCACAGATCATACTTAACTCCCATGCGATTAGCTAGATTCAAACCTCAGCACAACCCCCTCTGCCCCAGATGTGACAGTCCTTTCAGTTCCTTCTATCATCTAATATGGGCGTGCCCAGCTATACAAGATTACTGGTCTCACGTGGTACAGTTCATACATGATGAGATGGGATCTCCCCTCAGGCTATGCCCCAAGCAATGCCTGCTGGGAATTTTCCCAGATCCTGAGTCGGATAAATTCCATATCATCTTCCTTAGAGAATCATTGTTTATAGCTAGGCTACTTATAGCTAGAAAATGGATGAGGGTTGAAACACCTACATTGCAGGAATGGATCACTGCTATCAACAATGTCTTACCCTACAAAAAAGAAATATACGCCCACAGAGGATGCCCATCCAAATATGAGAAAATATGGAGCTCCTGGTTAGGTAACTCAGCTACCTGCAATTCCACGAGCGATAGTAACATATAAGTATAATAAACATACCCCAAAATATAATTTACCAATATATTGTGTGTACTGAAACCCTGAACGCATGATAAGGTTTGATAGAGAACATTAATCCAAAATACCTGTAACCAATATGTGTAACTGTACAAAATTGCACCGCTAAGGCTCGGTTCACACTGGGGCGACTTGTCAGGCGACCTAGTCGCCTGACAAGTCGCCTCCCGTTCTGTGCTATGGAACCGTTCTAATCGGAGCGACGCAAGTCGCTCCGACTTAGAAAAAGGTTCCTGTATTACTTTGGGGGCGACTTGGGGCGACTTGCATAGACTTCTATGCAGAAGTCGTCTCGCAAGTCGCCCCGGCAGTCGTTTGCAGGTCGCCTCGCTGAGGCGACCTGCAAGTCGTGCCGCCGATGTGTGAACCGAGCTTTACTCTGTCATTCATTACACCTTTGTAAATATGTCAATACAATGTTTGATAACCACCTGTGTACTCTTTGCAATAATAAACAACGTTTGTTTGTAAAAAAAAAAAAACTAACCAGCGTCACCCGTAACACTTATACAGTGATCACTGGTGAAAGGGTTAACTAGAGGGCAATCAGGGGGGTTAAAACCTTTATTAGGTAGTATACTGGGGTACCTGATGCTATAAAAACCTGACGGTGAACCTAAATACCTGCCTGGCTAACTAGCGTCACCTGTGACACTAATACGGTGATCAGAAAAAAGATCGCTTAGTGACACTGGCGACAGGGGATGAAAGGGTTAACTGGGGGGGTGATCAAGGGGTTAAACCTTTATTAGGGGGGGTACCCTAGACCTAAAGGGGCCTACCACTAACCACTTATAACAGTCACAAATGACACCAAATGCAGTGATCAGTGAAAAAATAAACACTGCAATCGGTGACACTGTGACTGGGGGTGATTGGGGGGTTATTTGTGTGCCTACGTGTGCTGGTGTCAGTGGTCTGTTGGTGCACTTGGATGTCTTTTCTCCTCGGCCGCCGGAACGAAAAGACAGACACGAGGAGAGATGACATCACTACCTCTGCTTCTGTTTATATTTTCAGAAGCAGAGGAAGCTTCCCATTCGTCAGGAGCAATCGCGAGGGGGTGGCCATGAATCGGTGGCCTCCCCCTCAGCATGGTTTGCTCCTGCAAAAATGCCGACCGCCGCAGGCACCAGGGGAGCCAGAATTGGGCCCCCCGCCCGCTGGGAGGCAGGGACGTACAGGTACGCCCATATGCCTGCCCGTGCCATTCTGTTGAACTACATCGTCGTGGGGCAGTCGGCAAGTGGTTAACCATACATTTAAACAAAACACACATTGTAGAAAGATCAATGGTAACATACGCATTTACAACACCATCACCCCAAAAATACATAGGCGTAAAAGGAGCCTCAAGCTGTTTTTTAACATAGGCATCCATGTTGTCTGTAGTTTTCTTCTGATATGGGCAGCAGCCATTATAACCAAAAAGTAGTTATGTTTCAACTTTTAAAATGTAACTCTTTATATCTATTTTTAAAGATCAGAATTTTACACTTGTGCTTTTAGAGAAAACATTTTTTTTTGGTTCCTAACAAAACTTTAAACTATTTTGAGTAGACGAAAATTTAGATTGGAATATTAAACCAGTTCTAAATGTACCACCTAATTAATGTCTTACATATGCATGCTGTCTTAATTATGTTTAACTTTGTTTATAAAATTTTATTTCAAGGCGTAACATTCATGGTGTAAAGAAGGAGAAAATCATGAAAATGCTGGAAAATTTTGAACGTGTTACAGTCAACTCTATATTAAATCTGTCTCGTGCAAAGGAGCCTGAGAGTGCTGGTGTGGGTCAGCTAAAATCAGATGAAAGAAATGGGTATGTTTTATACACCACCATTACTATGTATTGTAATAATTGTTCATTGAAAGACCACTGTTGTGAAAAATGTTGCATTCTTTTATGTGGCTAATGTAATGATAATACAGGAATTATTTTTTTCATATTCCTATATTTATACATATTTACATGCAAACCAAGTTGTGCAGCAAAAGTGACAGTTTGGGACAAATCATAATCCTGCCAGGGGTGCTTCAGAAGTTGCAACAAAAGTGATTTAAAGCGGGGTTCCACTCAAATTTTTAACTTAATCTTACCCTCTTCAGTAAATTGCATAGATGTTCAAATGCCGCATGAAAAAATTTTTTATCACTGTAATTACCTTACTTTATTGTGGCACTTCCTGTCTCTCCTCCCATGGGAGTAGGCGTGTTTATTGCCTTTCCCCGGCACCGCACTGTCTCCTGGGAGCTTAGTGTCAGGCTTCCCAAGATTCAGTGCAGAAATAAGTCATTGCCCTGAACGGAGGCGACCCGTTTGGACATAGATGCTGCAAGATCTGACGCCCGCTAACTAAAGAGCCTTATACCGACTCTGCTGGTGTGAAGATCAATATGTTCATGCGAGCTAATCAATGACCATTCAATTGGTACCCCTCACTCCCTTCATATAGCCCCTTTTTTCTATTCGCCCTAGATTCACCACTGTATACTTTCTAGCACTCAGACATCCACTTGGGTCTGTGCCTTCCTGACACAGTACCCTCTTGGACGGGCTCTGTGATTCGGTGTCTCTTTTTTGGCGGTGGATCAGTGTGGGCAGAGTGGGGCCAACCACACACACCCAGGCTCCGGTTTTTGGATCCGTGGGTGGTTAGTACAGCTGTGTTTCAGCTTTTTATTGTGTTCACTGTGTTATGTTTATTAACTATGCTAATGTTTTGTATACATATATAAATTTTTCTATGGAATAAAATTGTTTTTACATTACGCTGTTGCCGTTAAAGTCCCACAACCTTATTTGGGGGTATTTTTTTTCACCAGTGCGGAAACAATGATCATGCGTGTGAACAAGCTGTGAATGAACAGCATTCACCGCATCCAGGAAATCAATGCTTGTGGGCTTCACATGCCCACAAGCAAGATGATAACAGCCAGGATCACATTTTTTAAGTTATTCTTCAGTACGAAAACAGAGGCGGAAATATTGCACCCAAACTGTGAGTATTATTTTGGGGTTAGCAAAGTGTCTCGGTGACCTAAAAAAAAAAAAAATTGGTCGCCGGACTCCTGCTTTAAAGCCAGGTGATCCCTGGCAATGCTATAGTTTATTCTACCATCTGTCCCTGTCACTTTTACTGGACAGCTTGGCCTGCAGACACATGTATAGAAAAAATATAAATAATGGTACAGTATGTGAAATGACAATGGACATAGTACTTAATATGCTATCATTACAATTGAAAACTACATACGGCCTTTTTCATTGTTGTCTTTAAACATGGGACTTTATTTGAACACTGTCAGACAGGTGAAACTTATTTTGGTTGATTCACTAAAGAAGGACTGTTCGCTTTGCAACGTGAATGTTCAGTTAGCAGTAAATGAGGTAAAGCATTGTTTACCTTGAACATCCAATCACATGCACGGGTGGCAAAAAAAATAAATACATTTTTGTTTGCACGGTATTGAATGATTGAAATGCAAATACAGCTCAACCTCATTCATCAAGTGAAATTTTCACTTTGAAGCCTTTACAAAGTGAACATGCTCTAATTTGTATTTATTTTTTTATAGTCATTTTTAGTAAAGCATCTGTATTGCCTTTTTATTGCCTTTTATTTTCTTGTTTATCCATATATTCAACATGTCTTAATACATCTAAATGATGAATAAAGCCAGCATCTATAAAGCTGTGAGGCTAGTCATTGCATTGGACATCAGCATTCTTAGTTTCCATATGAAGCTTGTATACACTGTAGCACTGAGGGACATGTGAAAGATGGCTGTATTGTCATAAAGTGGATTGCCATATCTCCATTGTAAGGTTTTGATTTGTAACAGGCATTCGAAGGAACAACGTTAAAGATGTTTTTGTTTTCTCTTCTCTATCAGAAGTGTTTACCATGTGTGTTGCCCATAGAAACCACCAAATTCACATCTTAAGGGAATCATGGTTGTTTGGTTGTCATGTTAATACTCAGAATTTTGTACTTTCTAATTACTGACCTTGGACAAACATGCAGCTAGTGAATTCAGAATTGATATACATACTTGCTCTGTGTCGGTAACTCTGGAATACTGATGGTGTCATGTTAGCAACACAGCTAGCATTTTCTAAAGGAAATTGCAGTTTCAGTGGTCTGTACTGTATATGTTATTCTCATCCATTAAGGGACACAGGAAGTCTTTTACCCCCTCCTGCTACCAGTATGCCTCCATTTTTTTGCTAGTGTTTTCTTTAATCTAGAACCTGGATCCTGCTGTGTCTCACCTCAACAAGGTGCTTACCATAATGGTGACAAATGCAGCTGTTTTTAGGACCCAACCAATAAATGTTTGGAACCCCTTTCCAGACTCCTATTCTGGTGGATCCTGCTCTCCACACGATCCTGGCTGTAAGTTTTCTGGCCATGCCTGACTGGTATAAATGCCTTAGAAGAGATCTAGCCATTGCTACAGTTGATCCCTTACTTATTGACCACATTGAGCAGATGGCTGTAGCATTACATTTGACCTGTGATGGTTTGTTGGAAGCTTCTCGTCCCACCTCTCACATGTTGCCATGCTGATGCACATACATTAGGCTCTTTGGCTACAGCGTTAGACTGTGGAATCTTTCTTCAAGAAGTGTTTGATCTGTATGGCCTTTGATGGACAGTGTCTTTTGGACTGACTCTTGAATGGATTATCAAGGCTGCTGATGGTGGCTAGAACACCCATCCTCTCCAGCAGAAGACATCAGAGGAACAGGTTGCAAAGTTATCTCCCTCATTGACTGTTCAAATACATGTGCTTTGTTTTTCTAATTCCTCGATTTCAACATTGAGACCCTGTGAAGTTTGGCTTCCAGTTCACCCATCAAGCTTGCCAAATATTCAGACAAACCTTCCTGCACGCAAAGGTACACCTCCTCTTTCCAGAGTGGGTGGAACATCCGTTAACCCTTGCAAATTCTTTGACAGCTTGCCTTTTGGATGCCTGGGTGTCAGGGGTGGTGTGTACCAGGGCTACAAACGCAACTTTTGCTCCGTGTTCCTTCCTTGTTTTCTCACTTCCAACCTTCTTGTATGTCCGCACAGACTAGCAGGTTTTCATCAAGCCTACTCCAAATCTTTTGGATAATGGATAATTTTCCCAGGCCATATGGCAGGATGGTTGTAGGGGTTTTACTCCAACTTCATTACTGTTCCAAAATCAAAAGGGGGCATTTTCCCCATCTTGGATCTCAAGATTCTGAATGTTTACATTTGAGTTTAAAAAATCCAGATGGAATCCATCAGTTCTGTCATCGCTTCCTTCCAGCCAGGGAGACTTTATAGCTTAGGTGGATGTCAAAGATGTTGGCCTCCTTTAGGGCAGTCTCCTTCACCCAATTTCACTACAGACATCTGAACACAATTTCTTTTCATCATGGAACAGGCCAATTAGGTTGTCACCACAGAGCAGGCTATACTTGACCTGGTGGATCAGGACTTTACTAAAGTAAGGAAAGGTGCTTTGGCTGTCCATTAATCATTGCACCACCCTGCAACACCATTCAGTGTGACAACGCCACAGCGATGGTGTACATGAGTCATCGGGGAAGAACCAGAAGCCTTGCTTTAGCAAGCAGTTTCTGTACTGGAAAGAATTTAATTTTCCAGGCTTGTACATTCTAGGCTTGGACTAGCAGCACCTGAACCATGGAGAGTGGTCTCAACACCCAGAGGGGTTCCAAAACCTGTGTTTCAGGTGGGAGATGCTGAATGTGGCTCTACACTTGCCTCCACATTCAACAACAAACTGGACATGTTTGTATCCCAGTAGGGGAATCCTCTCGCAAAAGCAGTGAATGCTCTAGTGGCTCTGTGAGATTAGTACACCCTAAATTTTTTTTCTTAAAGCTTTATCCTCATCTGCTCCTCAAGATCAAGATGGAGGGCATTCTGGGCATTCAGTTGCCCTGAACTGGCCCAGGTGAAAGTGGTACAGTGACCTGGTAATTAATCTAGTTCTGTGGGCACTGCTAAATTGTCAGGATATTCTGTCCCAAGGTCCAGTAATGCCATTATGCTTTTCAGTCTGCTTTGATACAAAACTAAGGCATACTTGTAGTAGAAGGTGTTATCTTCCTGTGTAACTCAATGAACTTCAATTAAAGGATTCTACAGTGAGTACAAAAATCGTACTTCTTTATTGTACATCACAGGACACATTGGCCGGTTATTATAATAACTATTTGGGTTATACACCACCTATAGGTGAATGGACACTGGTAGATCAATCACACAGGAAGTCCTCCCCTATATAACCCCTCCTACACAGTAAGTACCTCAGTTTTTTGCCAGTGTCTGTAAGGTGGTGGTCACTGACGTGATGCATGTGCTCTGGGAGCATACTTGGAGGTCTGGAAGCTTCTATCTGGAATCATGGACTTCATTTGGATTCATTTGAAAGAGCTGTCAGACGAAATGGCTGGTACCCGAGCGTCATTGGATGAGAGAGAAGATTCCTCAAGGTTTTCCCATTAATGCAGCCTTATGACGCTGGACCCCGGGGCAGTGTTTGTTCTGACCGAGGTTTTTTTCCTGCAGGGTGTTATACAGGTCCAGGGGAGTGGACCCCCGATTAAGGGGGACCCAGTCCCTGAAGGCTTTTATGACAGAGCCCACCGTGTTCGGTGAAGGTTGGACTCTTGTTAGGCTCAGAGTCCTGCAGCAAGAATGGCAAGTCTACATGTTGCAGTTTCTCTTTAAAAAAAAGAAGAGAGATTGGACTGTCTGGTCTTTCTCCCGGCGACCACTGGGGACAGTGTGCTGTTGGTCATGCTTTGTGTACTTCTCAGGAGTATTTGGCTGTAGTGTCTCCTTCAGCCACTAGAGGGTGTGGGTTCACTCAGCATGGCCTACTCCTGTATAGACAAGAAGTAGAAGGGTAGCCATTTCTGGTGAACCATGTGGGCTGAAGGATCAGCAAAGCCTCTGAGGCATAACTGGCCAAGGCTACATAAGAGCTATGTGACCAGATAAGTCGTAATTATATAATGCATAAAGGTATTCTTGTATACTTACTGCTTAATCCTGGGGACTTGTACAACTATCTGTCGATACACCCCTGTACAGGCATTGGTGCACTTTAAGGAGTTGTATCTCCAGTATAGTGTGCATTTGGTCTGCAGGAGCTTATTTTTTTTGCTGTTCTGAAGCAGCATAGAGGCTGCATTGGATGCATATGTGTTTGGCTAATCCTGCAAAACTAGTATGGGGCCTGGTGCAGTTGAGCAGGTGCATGCTTGCAAACTGGCCTAAACGCATTTTTGCTAAAACACGTTTGCGTCAAACACATGTTGCATGTGACGCATGTTTGCATTAAACACGTTGCATGAGACGCGTGTTTGCTTCATAGACGTTGCATGAGACGCATGTTTGCGTACCTGTTGCATAGACTCATGGTGCAGATTTGCATAGATGCATGTTGCATAGATATGTTTGCACAGATACATGTTGCATAGATACATGGTTGCATGTTTGCATAGATACATTTCGCATAGACACATTGCATGGTTGCATGATGCATAGACACGTTTGCATAAACACATGCTTACTTGCATTAGCACGTTTGCATAAACACATGTTGAATAAACGCATGCTTGCTTACTAGCATAAACACATGTGCATGAGCACATGTTTGCATAAATGCATATTTACACGTTTACATAACTTGCTTACATATGTTTTTTTTTTGTTTTTGTTTTTTTTCATTGAACTGCATAAATATGTGCTTATTTACATTAATGCAAATAAGCACATATCTATTCAGTTGCATGAACAGCAAGAATACTTGTACACCTGCATGTTTACATACCTAGGTATATAACGGCGAAAATGGATAACCTGCATACTTACATACCTACGGGGTTGTATAGCGGTAGATCAATGTTGTTTTAGGCCTGCATCCTTGGGGAACTGAGCACTAGTTTTTGGCTAATATAGTCGCTAAATTATTTACCTGTTAGACCAGCTAAATGACTCCAGAAGGGAGAGGCAGCCGGGTGAGGCAGGTACACCACCCTCAGATCCAGTGATCTGGCGGTGTTCACGTCTCCTGTTGGACCAATGGCATCAGGGGTATCTGAGCCATTGTGGGGCCTAATCTTGGATCAAGCCTAGTTAGTACTTGGATAGGAGGCTGCCCGGGGATACCAGGGGCCTGTAAACTTTTTCCATCCTAAGTATGGGAGGCATCTGAGGCTGCTGTGTTTTGAAAGCATCTCAGACCAGAGATTTTAGGGTCTCTGAAGTGTACAAGAAAAGGAATGGCTGCACACCAGAGTACTGAAAGTCCTTTTTTTAAATCTTCCCATAAAATTCAAGACAGACACCACAGGATGGTAGCAAATGGAGGGGAGATACATTCCACACAGTTTTACACAGTTACATTGTGCTTATTCATTACCTAATTAGTAAACACAATGTAACTGTGTGAAACGCATCTCCTTTCCATTTGCTATCATCCTGTGGTGTCTGTCTTTTTAATTTTATGGGAAGATTAATAAAAGGACTTTCAGTACTCCGGTGTGCAGCCATTCCTTTTCTTGTGCGTGTTGCGCGGCAGGCAGGCCAAGACTTGCACCCGTTGGAGGAGTCCTCATCACTTCCATTGACCCTCACCTGGATCAGCGTCTCTCTTGTGTCCACAGTCTCTGAGGTGGTTCGTTCCATCTTTAGCCAGCAGAAATCTGGTAGGTTAAGTACACCTCTTGGGACTGTCTGGGTCTGCCACAGTCGTCAGCCTTTTGCCCTGCATTGGCAAAAGTTATGGGCTCATTATTGTAAAACAGTTAAATGGTAGCGGTTCCAAAACCAAATAGGGACATGAGGTCTATCTTAAGATCTCAAGCAAGTGCTGTCTCTATCGCCAGTGCATATTCCAGGTATAGAATAGTGGCAGGAGGAAATCCTGCAGGTGGATCTACTAGATTCCAAGTTCTACAACAAGTTGTGACAGGTTGTGTCCGGGACGAGAGTCCCACTGGCAATAGGGGTAGATGCACTGGTAACATCTTAGGGACCAGTTCTCCCTTATTTGATGCTTTCCCTCTGTTTTGACTCCTGCCACATCTTTTGCGAAGAATCCGGGAGGTGGAAACACTGATAAAAGTGGTAGCTGAATTAGCACAGGGGGCTTGGTACACTGACATAGTGAGTCTTGCGAGGGTCGCTCCTTGGACACACATAGTCCAGTGGCCGGAACCTAATGATCTTGAGTCCTGTATCTCGCACTGTTGAGCCCCTGGAAGCCAGCTTCAGGGAACTTCAATTACAGGACTTGGAAATATTTTATGCGTGGGGTGAAGCCAGGAAGTGGCACCCGCAGAAATATGTGAGTGGGAGATTTTTTTTTCTAATCAGTAGGGGAAAGGAGATTAGCCTTAAGTACCGTTAAGGGTCAGAGTTCGTCCCTATCCATTTTTTTTCCAGAGACCGCTGTTTCTCACTATTTGATTCACACTTCATACATTGTGTAACGTAGACAGTCCTGTCAGGCCACTCTTGTGTCCTTGGAACTTGAATTAGCTCTTGACTGTCCTTGCAGAGGCCACTTTTTGAACCAATTGGGAGTCTTTTATCTTGGAAGGTGGCTTCCTTTGGTTGCTATCACTTCACTAAGTGGAGTGTCAGAGCTCTTTAATGCAAGGAGCCGTTCTTGGTCTCGCATCATAAGGTGATGTTGTGTCCTCATTCATCTTTATTGCCCAGAGTGGTTTCTAGTTTTCACTTGAATCTTGCCTTTATTTTTCTCCTAATCCACAGTCAGCAGGAAAAAGATCATGTGGAAACAACAAAATTTATAATGAAGGTATACTGGACTCAGATATCTAGTGAATATTTAAAACGAACAGACACACCAAGAGCAGTTTTGATAAAAAGCATAAAACAAAACTTTCTTGCACATAAACGTTACCATAAACATTACACCAAATAACAAGACTTAAACAAATATACACTCCTCTTCCCAATATCCCCAAAAAAGGCAACGGCTTCCACTGGAAACAGGACAATTCAGAAATCCTGGATTGTATGCTTGGTCTTTACACAGCTCCAAACAATAGCCTTCCTCTCAAAACAGACTTCTCCCTTCCCCCTCTCAGGGACTCTGTTTATAGTCCTGTATACCAGAGACCACAGGATGTAGTCATCCCTCTTAACCACTCACAGGTCGTTTTGTGAGTGATGTCAGCAATACATGGTTGCACTTGCCCCCACAGCCGCATGGTCAATTGAATATGCAGCAGCCATCTTTAACACACGTAGTAAGTCAAAGCTTACTAAACTACCTGTGGGGGGAGATATTATTACACATGTATGGGGACATTTGTCATAAATCAGTTAAAAAATATCCACAACTGATGCAGATCCCTACATACTCTAGAGCAGGGCTCAAAATTTCAAGTCCTGAGCTACTAGCCAGGCCTCAAGGGTTACTCGCCACCAGTTGCCCCACCCAACCCCGCCCCTAAACACGCCCTCATAAATTATCTCATGAAATGACCCTTAAATGTTTTATGCAGAATTAACCAGCTTTATCTATGCTCATCAGTGCAGCCTCACCCATGTCCATCAATGCAGCCTCGCCCGTGTCCACCAATGCAGCCTCGCCCGTGTCCACCAATGCAGCCTCGCCTGTGTCCACCAATGCAGCCTCGCTCGTGTCCACCAATGCAGCCTCGCTCGTGTCCACCAATGCAGCCTCGCCCGTGTCCACCAATGCAGCCTTGCCTGTGTCCACCAATGCAGCCGTGCCTGTGTCCACCAATGCAGCCTTGCCTGTGTCCACCAATGCAGCCTCCTTGTGTCCACCAATGCAGCCTCCTTGTGTCCACCAATGCAGCCTCCTTGTGTCCACCAATGCAGCCTCCTTGTGTCCACCAAATGCAGCCTTCCCTTGTCCACCAATGCAGCCTCACCCGTGTCCACCAATGCAGCCTCACCCGTGTCCACCAATGCAGCCTCACCCGTGTTCATCGTGCTGCCTACCTGTGTCCATTATGCAGGGGAGCAGAGGAGAAGAAGAGCATTGCTGGCCGGATAATAAGAGCGCCGAGGGACATTACTGGAACAGCTTTGATTTCAATTGCTGTGTGTTCCCGCTGCTTGGCGTCCCATACAGCCCCGTCCCCTGGCCGGGGAACTTTGATACATATCACTCATCCCGGGTTGGACGGACGATCTGTCTATCAAATTCCCCAGGACCAGGGGGTGGGGCTGTCTGTGACAGCAAGTGCGGGGAACACTCGGCTATTGAAATGAAAGCCGCTAGTGATGTCCCTCACGCTCTGATCATCCAGATGGCTCTCTCCTCTCTCTTCCCCTCCGCGAGCAGGGGGAAAAGGACTCCAATACAACCCGCCGGCAGTGCTCACTCCCAGGCAGCCCATCCTCGCCAGCCCTCAAAATTCACTCGCAAAATGCAAGCAGGCGAGTGTAATTTTTGAGGGCTGCTCTAGAGGTAGTTCAGGCTCTCAGGATCTTCTTGAGTTGTCGGCACAGGTCAGGAATCCTGGTTTGTGCTGCCATAAGAGCCCAAAAGGGCAGACGGCATCCAGGTTTAATATTTAGCAGTGGATCTGCCAGTTTATCATTGATGTCTATGGTTTAAAGGGCAAAGTCTCATTTTTTTTCTGGGGAAAGATTCTCTACCAGGTATGTAGGAGTATCTTGGGCCATCCGCCATCAGGTGTCGGTGGCCCAGGTGTGCAAGACCACTATTTTGTCTTTGGTTTATACAGCTACAGAGTTTTTACCAGGTGGATGTCAAAAACATGGAGGATACTGCCTTTGGCCTCGGCGTATTACAAACAGCAGAGTAGGTCCTTCGCTGGTGGCAGTTTCAGTGATGGTGTCTCCCTCCCCTTAAGGGTATTGCTTTGGGATGTCTCAAATAGTTATTATTTTAATAACCGGCTCTGTGTCCTGTGATGTACGATGAAGAAAATTGGATTTTTTTCTACATCATATCTGTAAAATCTATTTCTTTGAGTACATCACAGGACACAGAGGTCCCTCCCCTCTTGTCTGGAAAATGTATTGCTTGCTACAAAATTTAGGTATTTCCTGTGTAGGAGGGGTTATAAAGGGGAGGACTTCCTATTTGATCTGATTGATCTACCAGTGTCCATTCACCTATAGGTGGCGTATAACCCAAATAGTTATTACAAAAACTTTCTCTGTGTCCTGTGATGTACACAAAGAAATTTTACAGGTAAGATGTAGAAAAAAAAAATCTAATTTTTAGTCGGCACAGGTTTTTTTTTTTTATTGGCTAAGTAAACCTGGAAATACAGGGCTTCAGTGACACATTAGGGTGAAAGTATCCCGTTGTACCTGCTTTAGTTGTTTGTCAGTGATAGGATGTTTACAGTATAGTCTGTCATCAATCATATTAAAAAAAAAAAAAAAAAGCTGCATTTATAAAAAAGCAGGCACTTGTCAAGACCATATCTTTGGCTTAGATATTATCAAAGTGGTTGTCAGGCCTTACATATACCCAGTAAAGTGACTAGCTCCAGTTAATACACAGAGATGAAACAAATCCTCCTACATAAGTTGTACCTGTTCATCTGCGGCCATTTCTACTGTACAGCCTTGCAAAACAGAGAGAGAAAAAGGATTTTCACAAAAGCACAAAGCTGGGGGGCTGAAATTACACTCTGCAGAAGCTCAGTGAGAGCCAAGAGCTAATTGGAGGGAACACCCCCCCCCCCCATCCTTCACACAGTACATAGGATCAGAGTTGAGGCTGTCAATCACAGGCTGTGTGCTGGACATCCCTCTTTTGTCACCTCTTTTCTCTTGGTGTACGGAAAACTTGTTAGAAGTAACTCATGTAGATAAAATAAATAATGATATTTGAAGCGCTTCACAATGTGCATGAAAATGAATATATAAGAATAAATATAAATAGTCAAATAAATCCAGCGGTGAGTAAAAATTCCTAAAAAAAATCCAGCAATCAAAATAGTGTAAAATTATAAAAAATTAGTGACACCAAATGTGTAAAAAATTCACATAAAAAATCCACATAAAAATAAATATATAGGGATGTATTCAGAAGGTTCAATTATACAGGTGTAGAATCCTGATTGGTATAGAGCTTTTGATCACTAGCAAAGCTGTTTAAAAACACTTGCTTAATTAAGGTGCTCATTGACCTTCATAGTAACAATGTGCTCTTTGCTTCTATTCACAACCAATGTGAGAATCATAAACAGGCAGATAAGAGAAAAAACTAATCATTGTGCAATAGTTAGGATACCAAGGTACACAGGCAAACTTCAATCCACTCACGTGTGCCTTATAATGATAAGGCATATGCAGGTTTTACTATAGCAGTCAGCCGCCTTAGACAGGAGCAGATTCAGTGCAGTACACTGTGTGATACTGCTGATCTGCACAGAGCGTCCTTGGCTCCTCCCACGCGTTACATCAGTCACGTGACTGATCCTTGAAAAAGTCACGTGACTGTGATGTAACGCGTGGGGTGCCTGAGGTTTACAACCACTTTACCTTTCCTGTTTGTCAGTGAGGCTGTACATCATAGTGATGGGCCAATATGAATGTGAAGGAGCCATGTTTTAATGGCTAGCTCTGATATTATCTGGGTACCTCAGCCCTTTGACTGTGATAGGAGGTTTCATCAGTTTTTGTATGTGGATGACAGATTATACGTCAAGTGTCACTAAACCCACATCATAAAGAAACTATCAACAAATGCTGTATTACATTTGACTTACTCAGTCACTATGAGATTCATTTTCTTTGTTCCGAAAAAAACTTGGTTGATCCTGCTGCTCTTTATCTCCACCTCCCTGTTCATGTCCCCAATTCATCTAGGGATTTTGCAGCTGTGGTGGCAACTCTGTACATGCTCAGTTTTCAGTGAGTTTCTATGCTGAGCATTTCCTTCCTATCACATCTGGGCAGCCCATTTGACTATAGAGTTACACATGTCGGCAAATACACAGTGGTAAATGACAGCCCACTCCCTCCTCCTCCTCAATGCCCACTAACCAGCTAAACACAATGGAGGAGGGATATATAGATTAATGTAGGATTCACCTCCCTCTTATTCTAAGACACAAGCTAGAGGCGTGTGTCAGCCTTTGACTGGTAGAAATCTACCCACACCATGTTATTTCCACAAAATGACAAATATTTGATTTCAAATATATATATTTGTATAACAATTTAATACAGCTTATTGATATTAATTATTAATTTTTACTCTGTATTCCATAAGCTATTTTTTTTATTTTGAACATGTGACCAGCAGCAGAGGAGTAGAAGCTCCTCCTGCTTATGTTTTCCTGCAGACAGGCTGGAAAAGATCTGGGTCAGGTGACAGCTTTTTTTTAATAAAATTATTACAGTACTATCATCCACATACAGAAATAGAAGGGACAATGTAAATTAAACAGAGTGTGTTTAGTATAACTTTAAGGTAAGATATTCATACATTGTGCCTTTTTTATGCTTGTTTAGGTAATTATAATTTGCTATTTATCTAACGTGTATGTTATTAATCTGAAATAATTATATTGTTTTTTCTCATCTTTATTGCCAGCAATAACTTGGTTAAAGAAGTTAATTCTTCTACAACAGAAGCCAAAAATCTTTCTGACACAGATGTAACAGCAGTCAACGCAGATAAAAGCCTCGTCTCAGATGAAGGAGTAAATGGTCACAAAATCTCACTCAATATAATGGAGTCTGTGAAACAAAACTTAAAGAATACAGATGATGAACCTGAGAAATGTTCAGATAATGTTCATTGCCTAGAGGATAATTCCATTGAAAATGAGCCTTACAGTATTGAAAAGATATCTACTGAAATAAGTGTACAGGTAATTACAGACAAAGAAGATAATTCAGATGTTAGTTGCAGTTCATCAGAACTCAGTGAAAGACCAGAGCTTCTAAGTTTTGTTGGGGACTGGCCTTTGGAACAAACTTTAAGACAGAGAGCACCAAGAAACAGAAAGAAGGCCAAGCCTGTTCAGCACCCTGCTGAAGAAGAAACTATTGAAGACTGTAGTTTGGGGCAAATAGATTTCAATGAGCTTGCTCCAAAGGAGGATGTTACTGCAGTAATGACCAACTTGGAAACAGAATCTTTTGTATTAAGTAATTTTGATGGAATGGATTTACAAAAAATGGAAAATCAATTACACACAATTCCCCCTTCCAATGACAATGAAAATAAAGCTCTGGTAGAACACAAGGTCGATGAATCTGGTGTTGAGTCCCCTGAAGGTCTACAGGAAGTCCCACAAGTTACTGTAAAGAATATAAATCCAGATACCTCAAGTGTTACAGCAGATATGGAATATATGATGAGGTCAGGCAAGCGCAGTTGTAGAAAGTGTAAGTTGGCTCTAACCTTTTGTAATAGTTCCTTCGGAACTGATGGAACATTGCCTCCATCTGAAATGATAGATGTAGGCCAAAGTAGTACTGGAATTAGTACATGCACTCAGACTGAACCTCATGAGTTTGCAATAGCATGGAGAGCAGAGAAGAAAACAATGGAAGTCTTTGGGTCCTTAAAGATTCTTACAGGAAAAGTTGATCGGTTTAAAGCAAAGTCATTAGAAACTAATGAATATTCTCAAGAAAATATACCTTATAGAATGATGCATCACAAAAGTACATTTGTAGAAGAAAATGAGATAATAAGTCTACAAGATGAAGATAGTCTGCAAATTCTTTGTAAGATGTTTAGGTCTCTTTCTTTTGATGTGCTGAAAGATCTTTTTGAAAGGTGCAATAAAGACCTGGAATGGGCAACAAATTTGCTTCTTGATTCTGGAGAAAAAATATATAAAGATGAATATGATCAAGATGAAAGGTTAAAACATATAGATAATAACTGTGAACATGTAGAAAGTGACTGTCAATTAGAGGAAGACAGTATTCACCCAGATGGCTCTCGATCAACTGATAATTGTGAACTAACTGAAGAACAGTCTGCAAGCTTAAAAGTGGGTGACAACAGTATTGAAGACAGCAGTGGCATTGTTTTAGAAAATTATACTCTTGCTAATACTGTACCCCTAGTTGTTGCTGAGGAGTTAAAGAATGGCAATGTTTTATCATCTGCTGAAGTGAGTGGAACTACTAACTGCATTATACTGGACAGTGTTCAACCTGGCCAATCCACAGTACCTGATACTATTGAAGCCCATATAATGTGGTCCTCCGGTTTAGAAGGGGGGCAGTTTAATTCTCAAGATCCAGCTCTTAATATAGATATTGAAACCAATCACATATTGAATGAGAAAACCATCAAGAAAGACATTAATCAGGAAATGAATCCTCCTAATGATGGAGTGCTATATGAAACTGGTGGCAGTCAAGGTGTTATTCTAACAGATATGTACAAAGATCAAGAAAATAAGGATGTGTTACCTGTTTCTGTAGAATCTGATAAACCACGAAAAAACTCTTCATCACAGCCCAAGGAGTCCTTAAATTTTGACTATTTAGAATTATCTTTACCTCCAGAGCTTGCCTTCCAGCTAACTGAATTGTTTGGCCCTGTTGGAATCGATCCAGGTATGTTTTCAGACAGAGATTTAGGCAGCAATTTTCCCTTTCAAATACAGTAAAATACAGTTTTCATTTTCTTTCATGTGTAATAACTGCCATTATCCAACATAACTTCACACTTAGCCATATTTAAAAGTTGTGTTTGGTGGGAGCCAGGTTGAAAAATTGATGGTTTGTCCACCCAAAATTGGGGAAAAGGCTTGTGGGTTGATTATCCTGTGTGTTCTGGGGGATTCTGGCAGTAAGTTCTTCACATACATCGTCTTAGGTTTGACCACCAATAAAGGAGGGAATATCATGTGTCCTATTGGATTTTTTATTTACTTTTCATTATGCGTTCCTGTTTTAGTACAGCCTGATAGTGCCTCTGAAAACTCATTGCATCGTCTCATTACTGACCTTCCTCTGAACTTTTTAGCTGCGTGGCTGTCTGTGGCTTTAATATTTTGAGACGCTGATCTAAAATGAGCAGCTAGGCAAAGTTAAGCTGACCATACATTGTTTTTTTTTGGGGGGGTTTTTTCGTTCAGAATCCTCTATCCTCAAAAAAAGTGACTGGAGAAATCCCTTCCCCCTCACACCTGCCACTATCAGAATACACCAATCAGCAGCTTATTGGCTACAGCTGCTGGTCAGTAGAACATTTTCTACCATGTCCTTTAAACAAAAGTGCATTAACCCTTTCACTGCCAGGTCCGTATGCCATACGGACCTACAGAAGTGTCCGCAGGTGGCTAAGTCCTCATTTCTCCCTCTCCTATAAGCTTATGGTAACTTCAATGACCATAAGCTTATATCAGTATTGTTCAGCAGACACTGCTGAACAATTCTATAACTCTGATCAGTGGATTACAACCCGCTGATCAGAGTTATTTACCCTAAATGTGACCTTCCCCACCCATGCCACATGCTTCCCTGCCCCCTGCTTCTCCATCCCCGCCACTCTGTTCCACCTAAAACTGTTTCCCCCACTCTCCTTTCCCATCCCCTCCTTCCCCCCCCCACCCAGCACTGATTACCCACCGGAAAACCCGTTCCCCACAGCTACCCTCATTAGCCAGCATCCCTCCTCTTCCACTCCCGCTGGCTTCAGTTGCTGCTTGGGGGGATCCAGATGTGCCCCCCCCGCCAGTCAGATAGCCCCCTTACCTGCCCCCGCACCCCTGATCCATTGCTGCTCCAGCGGCATCTCTCCTTTCCTCCCCCCTGCAGCTTCTGCCTGCACTGATCTCCACGAACTGTTGGGCTGGGAAACGTGGCGGGGGGGGGTAGGGATGGGGGTTCAGGGCTGAAGTTGTGGCTTGGGGGGGCTTGGTATACATGTGTTTACCAAGCTCCCCCCTGTAATACAGTGGATATAGACAGCGATCGTTCCTATATCCACTCACAGCTGATACATAGCAAACAGCGAGAGTTACTATGTATCAGACTGTAATTTTATGAATAAATGGAATCTCTACACAGATTCCTCATTCATTCAAGTAAAATGCTGCAGAGAAAAGGGACAATCATTAGTCCCTTTCTCTGTCTCAAAAAAAGAGATATGGAGTCTGTTTGGACCTCTGATATCTCACCAAAGACACCCCCCCCCCCCAAAAAAAAAAAAATAAATAATAATAATTGTAAAAAAAATTAAACAGTAAAAAAATATATAAAAAAAAAGACACAAACCTACTAAGACCCCCCAGGTCCACCCACACTCAGCCTCTCCACAGTGATGGTCCCCCTCTTCCTTGCACTCACCCCTCCACGGCTTCCTCAGCTTCTCCTCCCGGCCAACCTGATCCGTCCTGATTGGCTAGGAGGAGAAGTTGGAAGACAATAGCGAATATTAATTTGCTATTGTCACAAGTGGGTGGGTTTGATGTGCAATGCTCTGTGCTCCGAGTCCAACCTTTTTCAAGCCAATTAGAGCCTCAGTTTCTAATCATGTTGTTTGCAAAAAAAAAAAAACTCATGCAAACGTATGAGTCCGGTGTCCTGCAGGGGGGCGGCGCCCCTCATGGACTGGCTGCTCCTGGTATGACCCCTTTCACATGGAGCGGACTCTGTCAAGCCGATCTGTCTGCTGATCCCCGCTGAGCAGGCGGATGAAAGGTCTGTGTCCGCTGCGCTGATGCAGAGAGGACACGGACACAGCCCGCTGTTCTCTATGGGGCGGTCGGATGGAAACGGACCACCTGTCCAATTCCATTGGATACTATGCAATCCGATCTGCTAGATGGATGGAGAATGGGTCCGCTGTTTTTAGCGGACTGGATCGGATGCAGGCGGGTGTAAACAGACACATGTCCATTTACATCAGCCTTTCCATAGAGAACAGTGGGTGGTCAGGTTGGGCCTGTCTGAAAAACGGACAGGCAGATCCGATCGGTGTGCTTGTGTGAAAGGGGCATAAGGCCTTGTTCACACAGGGCATAACAGCATACCTTCACAGGGATGCACAGGTGTTCTGTGCAGGCAGTCCCATTGATGTAATTTGGGATGTAGCAACTACGCGAATAGAGCAGTTGCTCCCAATTTTACATCCGTGTAGGTCCGCATGCATGTCCCTAAGCTCACACTGTCTGCGTTCGGGGTAGTGTGTACCCACACGGATGTCAGATTGGGAACAGCAGCTATGTCTGTGCAGCAGTTGCATCACAATTTACATAAATGGGACTGCCTGTACGGGGTTGCATGGAACACCTGTGCATTCCTGTGCGGGTAAACATGGCTCCTCATTGTAGCATATACTTTAGTATGCCACATGTGAACGATGAATTAGTAGCAATTTAGCAGGAATTTTGTAAATTATGTGTTTATTTGCACTATTAATGATTTTAGTGTATTTTTAGCGAAAATATTGTTTTGATAAACATTTGTCGAATATCGCGCTGCCTTAAAAACCTTATTTTTATTCTACTGGCCATGTGCTTTCAGAGAATGTATGGCTTGGGGAGTATTTTACAAATTCTGAAAGCTGTAAGTGAAAAAGTAAAATCTCCAGATTTTCTAAGAAACTTTTGCGTACGTCCGATTTTCACTATTTCTTAAAATTTACAAATATTTGTTATTTATTAACTCCATATAGGTTAAGCTTTTATATTTAGTAGGAATTTAGCAGGAATTTTGTTAAATTTGCTGTTTGTATCTGCTAATAATGATTTTAGTGTATTTTTAGCGAAAATATTGCTTTGGTAAACCTTTGCGCAAATATCGTGGGGCCTTAAAAATCAGTAGTGCCTTCTTTTTATTCTACTGGTCCAGTGCTTTCAGAAAATACATGGTTTGGGGGGTCTTTTACAAATTCTGAATACTGTAAGGGAAAAATGAAAACCTTCAGATTTTTTGAGAAATTTGTATATTTACATTTTTGCGTGCATTCAGTTTGAACCATTTTGCAAAAAAAGCGCAATGTAAAAATTAGTTTTTATATTTAGTTGGAACTTAGCAGGAATTTTGTAAAATTAGCTGTGTTTTTATCCGCTAATAATGGTTTTAGTGTATTTTTAGCAAAAATATTGTTAAACATTTGCGCAAATACCGCAGGGCCTAAAAAAATCAGTAGCGCCTTCTTTTTATTCCAGAGGTCATACGCTTTCAGAAAATATATGGTTTGGGGGGTCTTTTACAAACTCTGAAAGCTGTAAGTGAAAAATGAAAACCTCCAGATTTTTGGGGAAGTTTTTAGGTACATTTGATTTTCACCATTTTGCAAAAAGGCGCAATTTAAAATTTACAAATATTTGTTATTAACTGCATACAGGTTAAGCTTTTATATTTAGTAGGGATTTAGCAGGAATTTTGTAACATTAGCTGTGTTTTTATCTGCTAATAATGGTTTTAGTGTATTTTTTGTGAATATATTGTTTTGATAAACATTTGCGCAAATACCGCTGGGTCTCAAAATTCAGTAGCACTTTCTTTTTATTCTAGAGGCCATATGTTTTCAGAAAATATATGGTTTTGGGGGTCTTTCACAAATTCTGAAAGCTGTAAGGGAAAAATGAAAACCTTCAGAATTTTAGAGAAATTTGGATATTTACACTTTTACGTCTGTTCAGTTTTCACCATTTCGCAAAAAGGTGCAATTTAAAAGTTACACATTTGTTATTTATTAACTCAATATAGCTTAAGTTAATATTTAGTAAGAAATTTGTAAAATTTGCTTTGTACTTATGTGCTAATCATGATTTTAATGGATTTTTAGCAAAAATATTGGTTTTTTTTAAACATTTGCGCAAATAACGTGGAACCTTAGAAACCAGTCGCGCCTTCTTTTTATTCTACTGATCATGTGCTTTCTGAAAATATATGGTTTGGGGGGGGGGGGGGGGGTCTTGTACAAATTTTGAAAGCTTTAAATGAAAAATAAAATAGCAATGGAAAAATTGCAAAAATGGTCTGGCCACCTGAGTTTACAAAATGGAGCACAGGGCCTTGCAGCGAAAGGGTTAAACAATTTAGGGCCATTTCACACTGATGCAATTTTGTTGCTTTCCTATTGACTTGCAATAAAAAATGCCTTTTTAGTGTGCTTTTGAAAAACGGCACCAAAGATGCAGCATACAGGACTTTTCAAAGCACAGCACACCGGCAGTGTGAAGAGTTACATAGGATTTATTGTGTAATAGTTTTCATGTGTTTGTTACCCTGGACAAGCGTGGCAAAATTGCATCAGTGTAAAGAGGCCTGTCTTCTATGGAACTGGGAGCCCACACATTGATCAAAATGCGATCAATGTATGGCCAGCTTTAGATTGTGGCCAGAGCTTTTTCTTGTCTACTGACTCGGAGTTCTGGAGCCAGTGGATCAGTGTGACAGCCAACTAGTATTTTCAGAAGTGGAGGTCTTCCATGGCAGCCTCCCAACTCCTCAAGAAATGGTTAATTTTAGGGGTAGATCAAAGTGTATGAAAATCAAACTTATAGTATGTTTGCACATTATACTATACAACTAAAGATATTGATATAAATATACAGTATTTGTACATTATGGCAGACTTTCATAGCAGTGGAATTCCTCCAAAGCTGCAACATCTAAATTCCCCTTCTTTGCTCCCTTGCTGGTGCTTCCATCTTCTCCTTGTCTTCTTCTCCTGGGTCTATAGCTTTCAGCTGTCTTGAATTGCTGAGCTAGGGTGACATAATTCCAATGCATACAGGTTGTACACTGAGCTGTACAAGTGCAGCTGTCAGTGTGCAAGAAGTAAAAAACTGCTACCAGGCATGGGAAGAGTATTTCCTACTATAAATACCTACCTGCTATAAGTTTTTTTTATGTTGCAATTTAGTTCCACATTATGTGTTAAGGTTAAGAGAGGGTAGGAGCAGGATAAGTATTAGAGATGGGCAATAGTTAGGGACATGGGCTCTTACTGTGAAATTCTGGTTTGTTCACAATGCTAAAAATGTATGCTGAAATGCACCGAACCACGTGTAATGCATGTATCCATTTTGAGTGGACTCCTCTTTTTAATGTCACCTACAGCAAAGCTAGATAATTTACTGGAAGCTAATGTAGGCAGATTACATAAGAAAAAAAAAGTTTGCCTTTGTGGAAGGCAAGTCAAAAACCTTATTAAGCTTGCATCCGGGGGGCGTGGCCAAGATGGCGATCTGAGAGGACGTAGTTCCTAGAGCTCTGCTGGAGATCCGCTTATTTATCCTTACTCCTGCCTGACTTTCTGGTCACAAAGTCCTTAATTCTGGTCCGGATGCCATACAGAACAAGGCACAGGGGGAAAAAGCTTAGTTTTCCACCGGGAGAGGAGGATTCAGCCCCAAAGGCGGCTCCCCACGTGGAAGTCTCCCCTAAGCGCGCAAGTAATATGGCGTCTCATACAGAGATGGAGGAGCAGATGGCCGAGCAGCGGCCTGGATTTCAAGAAGTAATGGCCGCGATAGCTGCCTGCCAGACGGCTCTGACTAATAAAATAGAGGCTGTGCAGCTGGATGTCAGTCTTATCAGACAAGACTTTGATAAACTTCGTGCACGGGTGTCGGAAACAGAACAACGCGTGGGGATTACAGATGACACCATCACGGAACACTAAGCATCGATCCGCACGCTACAGACGAAGGTCCGAGCATTGGAATACAAAGCCGACGACGCGGAAAATAGAAATAGGAGGAATAATCTCCGTATCGTTGGCCTACCGGAAGGCACGGAAGGGAAAAATCCCACGGTGTTTGTAGAGGAATTGCTGAGGGGGCTGTTGCCGGCTGCGCAGTTCTCACAGTACTTCACAGTGGAAAGGGCGCACAGAGTTCCCCCTGTCCCGGGACCGCCTGGATCTAACCCACGTACCCTGATTTTCAAGCTACTTAACTTTCGGGACCGGGATGAGATCTTACGAGCAGCTCGCAGGGCAGGTGAGCTGAAGTATCACAATGCCAACCTGATGTTCTTTCCAGACTTTTCCCTCGAGACACAAAAGCTGCGCAGATCCTTCAATCAGGTAAAAGTGGGACTGCGGGCGCGGAATATTAAATACAGCATTCTTTTCCCAGCCAAATTTAGGGTTCAAGATGGAGAAACCGTTAAGTTTTTCACCGTACCCCATGACGCTGCAGCCTGGCTGGAATCACTGCCCTTGCACCGTTAAGTTTAGGTGGTGAAAGTATCCAGCATCTATCCCGGTAATTATTGCACACAGGTATCATGACTCACCCCTTCCCCCCCTTTTTTTATTTTTGGGAAGCGGGTCTCAACATATAGTTAATGTGGGACTGTGATCGTTATGCCATAGTTGTGCACGTCTTCACTGCTCCACGATATCCTTAAAAAGGCGGTGAAAGTTGTTTTTCCCTTTCCGAGCGTTATCCTGGAATCGAGCATGGAGTAGTAGTGTATGCAGAAAGCACATTGATCAGCCAGGTGCCAGGATGACATGGGAAATTTGCTCGATTTGCTGGATTATGGCAAATGACATATGTAATGCACCGGAGCTGGAGTTGGGGCGGCATTAACTGTACAGAAGAGTAATTGCTATCTTTGTACAAGTGACAAAGGACTTCTCGCAGCAACTACCATGAAATCCTATAACACTGCATGATAGAGTCCCATAACCTGAATCCTGTGGAAGGCTGACTCATTGCTATATGCTCTGTATTAAACCACACATGTGTTAGGTTATAAATGAGCCTGTGGATTATTTTCCCAGCAAGTACTACTTTAAGTAACTCACAAATACCTGTTGTTATTTTTCTAGGAAAATGTTTGGTAACTAAGTTATGTGCCCCTGGGGTCACCCAGGAGAGAAAAAATGCGTAATTCTAACCAGCATCTCTGTTGCCCTGTTAGGCTATGACCTACGCTATATAGCGCACGCCCTCTTTAAGTTACTGCTGTTGGGGGTTCGGGGGTATGATACATCATCAGGTTGCATCGGTGATGTGGGGAGGGGGGGGGTTCTGCCGTTGCAGAACATTAGGGAAGTTACCTACTTATGGTTTACACCGGAGTTGCTCATATCTACTTGGAAAGTGTCTACTTTACATAAACACTGTACTCATACCAATATACCCTATCAAGTTCTTTCCTTCTTGTTTTAATCCTAATAAGGATTGCAAGATGGGGTTTTCTTATTCTTTATTAATACTATTGGGAGGAGGTTGGGACATGCGGATCCTGTTTACTTATTTGCACCCACTACTGAATGGCTGATTTGTCTATTATATCCTGGAATGTCCGGGGCCTAAACTCGGCCACAAAAAGGTCGCTGGTCTTTAAATACATACAGAAGCATAATCCCCACATCTGTGTACTCCAGGAGACTCATTTAGTGTGCACGCGCGTATTAGGTCTCAGGAGGGCATGGGTGGGACTTCACTACCACTCGACCTACTCTAATTATGCTAGGGGGGTGAGCATTCTGATCCGCAGGTCCCTTCCTATACAGATCCTGGAGGTCAGAACAGATCCGGGGGGTAGGTTTATTATTATAAATGCTTCACTGTATGACAGAGGGATGGTGTTGGTTGGTCTGTACCTCCCCCCTCCTGCTGATATACAAGTATTGAATGATATAATGCAGACGGTGCTAGGGTTCAATGTGCCAGAAGTATTTATATGTGGAGATTTTAATATGGTTCCATCACAGGATCTGGACAGACTGCATGCGACAAGTCGCACATCCTCGGCCCTGGGGGGGTGGGCAGACGCCTTTGCTCTCTCTGATGTTTGGCGCCATTTTCATCCGAGCGGGAGAAAGTACACGTGTCACTCCGCCTCATATCGGGCCCTCTCCCGTATAGACCTGGTTTATGCATCCTCTGGGGCCCTGCGCTGGGTGAGGGCAGTGGAACACCTGCCACGAGGAATATCGGATCATGCCCCTGTTAACCTTAAAATTTCTCTTCTCAAAACGTCAGGCCTGAAATTATGGCATCTGTCCAGATTCTGGGCAAAGGATGACAGAATCCAGGAGCCGGTAATGGAAGGTATCTGCAACTTTTGGAATGAAAACAGGGAAACAGTTAGAGAGAACGTTTTGTGGGATGCCTTTAAGTCCTGGATAAGGGGGGAATATATCAACCGCATTTCCTTTCTACAGAAAGAGACCTCTAGGGTGCAGGAGAATTTAGAGAGGGAAGCCTCTGGGTGTGAGACAACATACATTCAATCCCCGAATGTAATCAACCATAATCTATGGCAAAAAGCCCTTCGAGATCTATCTCTACACAACGTTGAACAGACACATAAATCTATGTTGTCCGCTAAACAACGTGTATTTGAGCACGGTAACAAGAACGGGCGATTGTTGGCGTGGTTAGCACGGAACCAGCAGGCATCCACTCACATAGCTAGCATTCGGAATACCAGTGGACAGTTGGTGTCCTCTCCGGAGGGCATCAATGCTGAGTTTCTGGAGTTTTTCAGGGGGGTGTACTCGTCTAGGGCCCACTTCTCCCCAACTGAACTGCAGACTTACCTGGACACAATTCCCTTCCCTACTCTATCGGAGGAACATAAGAACCTACTGGAGGAGGGTTTCTCCCTGGAGGAGGTCCAGGCTGCCATCGGAAGTCTTCAGGGCGGCAAGACTCCGGGCGAAGACGGATTGCCTACAGAGCTATATTCACAATATGCTGACCTTCTTGCCCCTAAATTGCGATCCCTCTTCTCTGGGCTGGTGGAGACCGGGGCTCTACCGGAATCCATGGAGGAGGCCGTAATAGTTCTAATACCCAAATCTGGTAAGGACCCACAGGAATGTGCCTCCTTCTGACCCATATCATTGCTTAACGTCGATGCAAAAATCTTAGCGAAGATAATAGCCACCCGTCTATCGTCGGTAATTTCTACATTAATACATGTTGATCAAACGGGGTTTATGCCGTGCAAGGGTACAGACATAAACATCAGACGCCTTTTCCTAAATATGTAAATTTCCCACGAGACAGTTGGCTCTAGGGTAATAGCCTCTCTTGACGCCGAAAAGGCGTTTGACTCTGTAGAGTGGTCACACCTATGGGGGGTGCTACAGCACTTTGGTTTTGGCCCTAACTTTATACGTTGGATACAACTATTGTATAGAGCACCAAGAGCTAGGGTACGAACTAACGACAGATTGTCAGATTCTTTCTCCCTTCACAGGGGTACTCGACAGGGATGCCCCCTATCCCTGGCTCTGTTTGCCCTGGCTTTGGAGCCTTTGGCAATTTTTATTCGGGAGTCTCCGGAGGTTAGGGGGATCCAGGTCGGTAGTCTGGAGGAGAAAATCTCCCTTTACGCAGATGATGCACTGCTCTATCTGAATGATTATGGCCCATCATTGTCTGCTGCTCTTGTCATATTCGACAAGTTTGGGGTATTCTCGGGCATCCGTATCAATTGGACCAAATCGGTCCTTTTCCCTCTAGACAGTCAGCCACAGACTATACACAATGCTACACCACTGCAGTGGGTCGGGGAATTTAGATATCTTGGCATTAAGGTGTCTAGGGATGTCAGTAAATACTATACGTTAAATGTGCTTCCCCTGATTAGACTCCTACGGGAGAAATGCCGGTCTTGGTCCGGACTCCCTCTGAATTTATTGGGCCGTATCAATATTTTAAAAATGGTCATCTTACCAAAGTTCAATTACATATTCCGAAACAGTCCGATTTGGATACCGGCGTCTTTTTTTCAGGAGGTGGATAGATGCGTTACCTCGTTTATATGGAGTGGAGCCGTACCCAGGCTGGCAAAATCTACTCTACGGGCACCAACACACCTGGGAGGCTTGGCTCTCCCTGATTTCAGGGTTTATTATTGGGCAGTAATGCTGGTCACCACATACTGGTGGTTCGAGGCTAAGAGGTCTAATGCGGCGATCTGTGTTGAGGCAGCATGGCTAGGTTCATTACAAGAGTTGCGGAACTTGGTATATAGGGGGGAGAGGGCGTATAGTGATATCCCCGCCCCGACTAAAGCGACGATCAAGACATGGATGGTAGCCCGGCATAGGTTCTTCCTGGCAGATCGCTGGTCACCGGTACAGCCTTTATGGGGAAATCCTAACCTATCCCACTTTAGATCAATACCAGATCCTCAGGTATGGGCGAGATTTGGCATCAAGACCCTGAGGGACATTATGCCTGAGGGTACTTTGATGTCATTCTCACAGATGACTAGGAAATACAATTTACCTGGGTGGATGTTCTTTTGATATGTCCAGTTGAGACATGCGGCTAGGGCGCAATTCCCTACACCCCTAACTCTGCAATTGGACCCTGTGGAGGACCTATTGTCCTCTGAGGATTTAAAAAAAACACTTTCGGCTCTGTACGGAGTCTTGCTTCCGATTGATGAATTAAAGATGAATAGGCTATGGGAACAATGGAAGACTGATATTCCTGCCCTAGAGAGGGAGGATTGGGAGGATAGTCTGGAACAGGGCCCAAAAATTGGTTATAGCTGCAGGGGATAAACTTATACAAACGAAGTTCCTCCACAGGGTCTATTTCACCCCGGTCCGCATGTCCAGAATCTACCCTGACAGAGACCCACATTGCCCTAGATGTTTGACACAACTGGGTACTTACATCCATATGTTTTGGGAATGTCCTAGGTTGTCAACCTTCTGGATGGAAGTATTTGACCAATTAAATGTTCGCTTGGAACTAGCTGTCCCTATGACGCCGGAATTGGCGCTACTGGGAATTCATGATGACGACCAGCGCTCCCATCATAGCAAACTATTAATTTCATATTTGCTTTTTTATGCTAAAAAGGAAATACTGTGCAAATGGTCCTCTCCTACCCCCCCCCCCCCCCCCAACATAGCCACATGGGAAACTAGAGTAAATGCTGCCCTCCCTTTATATAAACTGACACACATCAGCCGTGGGTGTCCATGGAAATTCGACAAAGTGTGGTCAACATGGACAACAATCTAAATGATAAGGCGCAGAGGTCCGGGATGTATTGATCTCTCTCTTGTACTCCTTCTCACTTTTGTCCCTCTCTACCCAATCGGTCATATCCTCTACTAGTCTTCTCCTGTTCTCTCTTTTATTCTTTCCCTTTTCTAGTTTCACAGATGTCTACTCCCTCCTCTCACCTGGGGTTCATACTCCTGAATGTGAAACTGTGAATTATTTTACTATTGCTGCCCGAACGTATTATAACCTGGTAGATATGTGTGGATAAATTGTTTTATGTGAAATACTGATACAATTGCGAAAAGTGGTATGATGTAACACAATGCAATGTGTATATTTAATTGTATGTATTCCTTTTTCTTCAATAAAGCACTCCTGTTTGTTAAAAAAAAAAGCTTGCATCCACTCCCACCCCCTATTGTAAGCCTTATATCTATCCTGTAAAAGGAAAGCTGTGTATACTTACATATTGTGAAGTCGCTCCAGTCCAGTCACATGATCTCTCCAGAGCCGGCATCTTTCCTTTTACAAGTTATATAGAATAGGCTTAGAATTGGGGTGGGAGTAGATTTAAGCTCAGTCTAGTTTTGACTTGCCTTCCAATTTACATTTTTATTTTAATTTTTCTACCCTTGATCTTTAGCAAACACCTTCATTTTTTCTTCCCTCTGTGCTCTGCTTTTTCAGTCTGAAACAGGCAGATAGACCTTGTTCAGTTATCTATGGCTGTGCAACATTTTATGAATTGTAGTTTTTTTTGATGCAAACAGAATATAAAGCGGAAAATATACTGCAAAATTTGCAGCAGGCTAAACAGGATATCACATAATTTATTGATGGTGATGATAACCATATAGGGTATGAATCCACTTTGTACCAAATGCCTTTGCTAACCCAGGTATTACCCAAAGGGCCCCTTTTACACAGGGAGGGGTGAGGAAATACAAGACTAGTCACACCACGTTAGTAGAGAGAGCAGCAGTGACTGGTCTTAATACAATATGCTCCTGCATATAGACATCACACTGGAATACTGCACAGGTCTTGGAAGATATACACAAACCTCATCAAGATGCAAGCAAGAATACACATGCCTCCTGTATATAGGAAATACTTGCTTATCCCAAAGTTCAGCTTTAACAAAGAAACATAATATGCCAATTATCAAATCCTATTAAAATATTTAATGAATGGTGCAGAAGCTAAAAAAAAAGGTGTTCTTGCATGTGTTTGTTTTTGGAAAGGAAGGGTGGGAAACTATACTTTTTTTTTAATTACCATAATTTTCATTGATTCTTGTCAAGGACACAAGTAGCAATAAAAACCTGACAGAGGTTGTAACCATTACCTGCTCTACCTGAAACTAAAAACAAACTCAAAACCAATCTCTTCAAAACTGCCTATCCATTGTTGGCAGGAATCTGTAATTCACACTTTCTAGGGAAGGTTATAATAATAATAATATTTTTGGCATTCTACTTTAAATATTGTGCAGATGTTATCAACATGAAAGAAGACTATTCCAGATGATAAAGAATGCTGACTTCTCTATTCGTGTATGTATTGGTAAGCTTGAATGGTGTATCTTACCTTTGCCACATAATTATTTTACGATATTTAACTCAAGATGTGATCATATCCACAAAATCACATCATAATCAACATAGTGGGCCATGCACTTTTAATAAAGTCCATGTTCTTGCTTTCCATTCAGTAAATTTCCGCTTAAAGTCAATTTGTTTGAACCTACAATTCCTCACTCCTCTGTAGCATATACTTTCTTTCATTTACTTGTTGCTTCTTTCAGCCAGTGAAAGCAAAGAAAGATACATGCATGTGTATATATAGCTATCATTTGGATTGAGACTACTAAATATCACCATTCTAGTGGCAGTGCAGTGCAGTTATTAACAGTAATCCACATGTCCAGCTCCTCAGATTGCAGGTAATGTATCTCTCCCTGCAGGCAAACTTGGAATTGAATCGAGATAACCAAGCTCCATTGTTTGTCAAATCAAAAACTTAGGGGTTGCCAAATATCATGGGGTACACAGGACTTTTGCAGGAATTACTATAAAACCTAACCACTAGAAAAAGTACAACCCTGCTACTACCCAGCTTTACCCAGTTTATTACTAATTAATAGGTGTGCTTTACCTGTGATTGTAACTCCATTTTATTCCGTGCAGGCTCCCTAACTATTGAGGATTGTTTGGTTCCTATAGACCTTAAACTGGCTGAAGCGATCCATAAAAAGTGGAAACAATCAATAGAGGTTAGTTCCTATACACAATTTATGTAATATATACAGTAGCGTGTGTGGTGTAGTGGCATGATATAAAACTGCATTGGATTTTACTTTTATATACGTAAATTCTGAAATCTCTATTATATTTCTGTGGGTTGGTGCATTGCTGCTAAATGTTACTGGTGTTTTTACTGCTTGTCCATAATGTTACCACAAACTACAGCAGGCATCAAGCCAGTACTGTTCCTATTTCCTGCTGTCTCCTGCAGGCCCATTGATGGAAGATGGCTTTCATTTTCTTTTTGCCATACCCACTAACTACTTTGTTTCATGTGCTTGGATGCATGCCTGTGAGTCTCAGATAAAGAGAGAATGCAGAGAAATAATTTTCTAAACTCATTAAAAGAGAAGTATGGGATTTCTTTTTTCTCCCAATCATACTTACTTAGGTGGATGCAGCATCGGTCCCCCCGCCAGCTCGAACACTGAGAACCGATGAAACACCGCTGATTGCTCGGTTCTCAGTGCTCCTCATGCAGAGAGCTGGTGACTGTCAGTCACCAGCTCTCTGCTCTGCCCCCCCGCCCACGCTCACTGGAGCGCTGGGCTGTGGAGGGGGCGGGAGCAGCGGCTCAGGCTCTCAGCGGCTCACTGAGAGACTGAGCTGGGTGCCGGTCCAGGCACGTGGGCATATCCCCACTTGATTGTCACGATCTCGCCCGAACCTGGACCAACTCTGTGACTTCAGCCCTCTGTCTGCTGAAAACTGGTCACAGGAGTGCAGAACAAACTGCACTCTTGTGATCCATTGGAGAAGTATAGCCAAACAAGCTTTGGCTGTATTTCTCCTTTAAATCTGCTAATGAACCAGTTTTCTGTTTACATTATTTATGTTCAGTAGAGGTATAGGGAGAATAAGCATTTGTGAGCTGGTAACTGCTGTGGGAAACTGTAAAGCCTAGTATACACGGGTCGAGTGTCGGGTGTCTATTGAACTGGCCAACATTCAGCCCGTGTGTACATCAGTTGGTCGGACAGAAGCTGGCCAAAGTCATGACCGGAAAATATCTGCCGACCAGCTTCCTATTGGCGTTCTCTGCCAATGGCTGAGAGCTCTGACCGGAGTGTTCTGGCGGGGGGCTGTCACCCTGTCAGAACACAATAGTACAGCAGGGGACATTGCTGTATTAACATCGGATTGTTTGTACAGCGGCTCTGACCTGAGCTGTCAGGTTTTTTTTTTTCGTTCAACCTAGAGTCATCCCACTGACCTCCTGAAAACACCTGCATTTGTAATATCCCATTGTTTTTTTAATTTGTGCAGTGAGCAGTTGGCAGGCTGTTGAGCTGTGTCCCTATTGCCATCATCCATGAGTATTTTGAAGACTGCAGTTGAGCTACACTGATCGGGATTGGCAAATCCGAAAAGTATTTTCTTACTGTCAGACCAATGCCTTATACACACACACACGATAGGATTTTCCGACAACAAATGTTGGATGTGAGCTTGTTGTCGGAAAGACCGACCGTGTGTATGCTCCATAGAACATTTGTTGGCGGAATTTCCGCCAACAAATGTTTGAGAGCAGGTTCTCAAATTTTCCGATAACAAAACTTGTCGGAAATTCCGAGCGTGTGTACACAATTCCGACGCACAAAAGTCCACGCATGCTCGGAATCAAGCAGAAGAGCCGTACTGGCTATTGAACTTCATTTTTCTCGGCTCATCGTACCTGTTGTACGTCACCACGTTCTTGACAATTTCCAACAACATTTGTGTGACCGTGTGTATGCAAGACAAGTTTGAGCCAACATCCTTTAGAAAAAAATTCATGGTTTTGTTGTCGGGAAAATCCTATCGTGTGTACAGGGCTTTAGACCCCATACACAATATACAACTTTTGTTGTCAGATTTCCTTTAGATTTACCAAAACCATGTAGTGCAAGGGCCTGCCTGATTACATACAAATTGAAACTCTTAAGGTTTGACCTCATATTATATGGTATTGGTAAATCTGAAGGAAAAAAAACGACAGAAAATTGTATAATGTGTATCCAGCTTAAGTTAAAGTAGAACTATAGGCAAAGCTTTTTTTTTTCATTTTGGATAGAGTAATGGAGGGTTATAACCCGCCAGATTTTTTTTCGCCATCTTTGTCCCATTGCAGAGATTTACCTTAATTTCCTGTCTCATAGCCAGTGGCGTCACTAGGGGGTGGCGTCTGGGGCCGTAGCCCCAAGTCTCCTACCGGGTTCAGCGGTCTGCTCAGGGAAACTTTCCGGTATGCCAACAAGGCCGTCTGCCCTGGGGCTGCTTTGAGGGCAGCGTCGCCTGTAAAAGATATGGCTGCAGGCCCGGGCTGACCTGTCCACTGCACACGTGCCACGCGCCTCTCATGATGGCTGGGTAAGACCCCTCTGCAGCCTCTGACTACCTCCTGTTATTGCTCTCCTGCACCATGTCGGCAGCCTCTGACGTGTCGTCCTGCACCATGTCGGCAGCCTCTGACGTGTCGTCCTGCACCATGTCGGCAGCCTCTGACGTGTCGTCCTGCACCACGTCGGCAGCCTCTGACGTGTCGTCCTGCACCACGTCGGCAGCCTCTGACGTGTCGTCCTGCACCACGTCGGCAGCCTCTGACGTGTCGTCCTGCACCACGTCGGCAGCCTCTGACGTGTCGTCCTGCACCACGTCGGCAGCCTCTGACGTGTCGTCCTGCACCACGTCGGCAGCCTCTGACGTGTCGTCCTGCACCACGTCGGCAGCCTCTGACGTGTCGTCCTGCACCACGTCGGCAGCCTCTGACGTGTCGTCCTGCACCACGTCGGCAGCCTCTGACGTGTCGTCCTGCACCACGTCGGCAGCCTCTGACGTGTCGTCCTGCACCACGTCGGCAGCCTCTGACGTGTCGTCCTGCACCACGTCGGCAGCCTCTGACGTGTCGTCCTGCACCACGTCGGCAGCCTCTGACGTGTCGTCCTGCACCACGTCGGCAGCCTCTGACGTGTCGTCCTGCACCACGTCGGCAGCCTCTGACGTGTCGTCCTGCACCACGTCGGCAGCCTCTGACGTGTCGTCCTGCACCACGTCGGCAGCCTCTGACGTGTCGTCCTGCACCACGTCGGCAGCCTCTGACGTGTCGTCCTGCACCACGTCGGCAGCCTCTGACGTGTCGTCCTGCACCACGTCGGCAGCCTCTGACGTGTCGTCCTGCACCACGTCGGCAGCCTCTGACGTGTCGTCCTGCACCACGTCGGCAGCCTCTGACGTGTCCTCCTGCACCACGTCGGCAGCCTCTGACGTGTCCTCCTGCACCACGTCGGCAGCCTCTGACGTGTCCTCCTTTAAAAATCTGAAGCAAGATATATTGTGTAAATATTGTTTAATTTTATATATACAGTATCTCACAAAAGTGAGTACACCCCTCAAAATGTTTTGTAAATATTTTATTATATCTTTTCATGTGACAACACTGAAGAAATGACACTTTGATACAATGTAAAGTAGTGAGTGTATAACAGTGTAAATTTGCTGTCCCCTCAAAATAACTCAACACACAGCCATTAATGTCTAAACCACTGGCAACAAAAGTGAGTACACCCCTAAGTGAAAATGTCCAAATTGGGCCTCCTCAGTGTCATGTGACTCGTTAGTGTTACAAGGTCTCGGCAGCTCTCACTCTCTCATACTGGTCACTGGAAGTTTAACATGGCACCTCATGGGAAAGAACTCTCTGAGGATCTGAAAAAAAGAATTGTTTCTCTACATAAAGATGGCCTAGGCTATAAGAAGATTGCCAAGACCCTGCAACTGAGCTGCAGCACGGTGGCCAAGACCATACAGCAATTTAACAGGACAGGTTCCACTCAGAACAGGCCTCGTCGTGGTCGACCAAAGAGGTTGAGTGCACATGCTCAGCGCCCTATCCATTTGGGAAATAGACATATGAGTGCTGCCAGCATTGCTACAGAGGTTGAAGGGGTGGGGGGTCAGCCTGTCAGTGCTCAGACCATACGCCGCACACTGCATCAAATTGGTCTGCATTGCTGTTGTCCCAGAAGGAAGCCTCTTCTAAAGATGATGCACAAGAAAGCCCGCAAACAGTTTGCTGAAGACATGCAGACTAAGGACATGGATTACTGAAACCATGTTCTGTGGTCTGATACCAAGATAAACTTATTTGGTTCAGATGGTATCAAGCGTGTGTGGCGGCAACCAGGTGAGGAGTACAAAGACAAGTGTGTCTTGCCTACAGTCAAGCATGGTGGTGGGAGTGTCATGGTCTGGTGCTGCATGAGTGCTGCCAGCACTGGGGAGCCACAGTTTGAGGGAACCATGAATGCCACATGTACTGTGACATACTGAAGCAGAGCATGATCCCCTCCCTTCGGAGACTGGGCCGCCGGGCAGTATTCCAGCATGGTAAGGACCCCGAACACACCTCCAAGACGACCACTGCCTTGCTAAAGAAGCTGAGGGTAAAGGTGATGGACTGGCCAGGCATGTCTCCAGACCTAAACCCTATGCATCTGTGGGGCATCCTCAAACGAAAGGTGGAGGAGCACAAGGTCTCTAACATCCACCAGCTCCATGATGTCATCATGGAGGAGTGGAAGAGAACTCCAGTAGCAACCTGTGAAGCTCTGGTGAACTCCATGCCCAAGAAGGTTAAAGAGGAAGTAAACCCTAATGGGTTTTAATTCCTCTTTTGTTCCCTGCAAAGTAAAAGCATAATGGGCTAGTATGCATCGCGTACTAGCCCATTATGTGCCACTTACCTGCAAATGAAGCAGTGTCCCCGCTGGTGGCTGCATCCATCTTCACCCCTCTTCCTTCCGGGGCCGTGGACTCAAGCTCTGTGACTGGCCGGAGTCTCGTGACGTCACTCCCGCGCATGCGTAGTTATACTTTCTTTTTGCCTATTCAGTTACATTTGATTACACAAATAGAACATTTTTATCCATGATTATTAGGAAAATTAATATTTCCCCACCTGTTCATCCTTTCCACTATTCACCCATTCAGTGAATGGGAATTTAGGCTGTTATATTTAAAGTGATATATGTTAAAATTGTAATATACAGTACTTACAGTATGTCTGTAGTGGGTCATAATTACTACAAATGAAATTATATATGCACAATAAAAATGCCCAGAATTCAAACATGAAATGAATTAACACGTGTTAGTGTTTAAAAAAATACAGTAACCCTACAACAGAAAAATAGTTGGAATTTTAGGTTACTACATTTACAGTAGTTACATTCCAGTGCTACATTGTAACATTCAAAATTTTTGTTTATATGCAACATCTGTGACTAGGTGCAAGATAAGTATTTGTTCTCACCATGCTCCTACGAAATTGTTTTGGCTTAAATATACTTGATCCCAGGCAATGCTACATTAACTCCCTGTCACAATGAAGGCCTTTGCATCTGTCTGTGGACATAGGTAAACACTTTTACCCGAGAGTGGCGATTTCCCCAGTGCATATCGGGGATGCTTTCCCTTTTGTTGGTGTGAAACAATACCCTGCATTCAAATCTGGTTCTCTTGGTACCGGGGATTTTGGTGCTGCATGCTTTTGATGTGAAATTGCTTGTCAGCTCAGATATTCCCAGGTTAAGATAAGGTAACTTTGCAGTGAAATAGGGGGTAGGCTTGATTTGGGTTAATCTAAAGGGTTAGATTATAATATTGTTAGGCTCAGTTTAGGGTTTGGGTAGTTAAGCTTTAAAGTGCAACTTTAAGGGAGTGGGGTTTCATTATCTAACATGCTGGCCTGCTAAAAAATGCACATTATTTTTAAGCACCCAGAGCGTACCAAAAAACTACCAGTGCCAGGCTCTTGGTGCTGAGAGCAAAGTTATTGCCCTACATTGATGAAAAGAATACTCAATAATAAAGTTGGGGGGCAGACTCTTGGTCATGATTCTCAACCAATTTACTCTGATGAAACAGTGTTTTATTTTAGCAATTACCCTTTCTTTAATAGTGTTTTTTTTATTGATGCTGAAAAATATTTTGAATGGAATGTATTTGAAAATTACATCTAATTTATTATAGGTATTAAACATTCAAATATTACAGAGAACAAATAAGGAAAAATGAAATGGGCAATAAAAAAGGAGAAAGTGCACTATGTACACTGTACTGTGCAGGGTCGCACCATAAGACTTAAACCCCATTCATGAAATCTGACCTGGGCACATATATCTGTAGTGTTTATTTATCTCTCTCCAAAGCCCTAAGTGCCGTGTCTTTCTGCTGCTCCATTCCTCTGTTATCAGCATGATAACTTCTGACAGGTTCTCCCACACATGAGATAAAAGCAGCTGGAAATTTGTGTTGGGGAAGTAACTTAGAGACAGATAAGCAGAGAGCTGGTCTATTCGGAGCACAGCTCTGCAAGTTTCTTTGTTCCTCTGTCTATGTGGAGGGGGTGTGTTCCTTTCCTCCAATAAGCTCTCACCCAGTGTATGCCCAGACTCCCCTCCCACTGCTGAAACAGGAAGACAAATTTCTAACACTTGATGTGCACTTTCTAAAGAATGTAGAAGGAAAATACAGCAGATATACATGTAAAACTTATGTAGGGAGATTTGTTTCATCTCTGTGTATCTGAGGCTGTTCACTTCACTGGGTATATGTAAGGGCTTACATCCACTTTAATAGAAAAAGTCACCTCCCAGCTAGCCTGTCAGTATTGCATACAAGTAACCAGCTCAGATTCACACCTGCACTGTAAAACAGGAGTTAGAAAATGTAAATGTGAATCTTTGTGTTCGCTGTTAGACAGTACAGACAGTGCTGTGGCAGCCACTGATGTTATATTTTTATGATGATGGGTATTTGGAGCATTTTAGTTGTTTTGTGTTTTTAAGTTCCTAAATCATTTTATTCCTCAGGAGAGGCATAACCAAGAAGCATTATCCTATCAACTTCTGTTCGAAGGTAATCTTATTTTATTTTCAACGTTCATGTAGAGTAGATCTCACTTTGTAAAGACAGATAATGTTGTAGATTTTAATTAGAGTAGAAAGCTTATACTTTAAAGTGCCTTGAAAAAGTATTCACACCCCTTAAAATTTTCCACATGTTGCCATGTTAGTAGAACCAAAAAAAATAAAATGTTTTAAATAGCATTCTCTACATTGCATTTTCAGTGCCTTGAAAAAGTATTCATACCCCTTTAAAATGTTCCACATTTTTTCATGTTACAACTAAAAACGTAAATGTATTTTATTGGGATTTTATGTGATAGACAAACACAAAGTGGCACATAATTGTGAAGTGGAAGGAAAATAATAATTTTTTATCAAATTTTTTTACAAATAAATATCTGAAAAGTGGGGTGTTTGTATTCAGTCCCCTTTACTCTGATACCCCTAACTAAAATTGAGTGGAACCCATTACCTTCAGAAGTCACCTAATTAGTAAATAGAGTCCAACTGTGTGTAATTTAATCTCCATATAAATACAGCCCTGAAGCCCTTAGAGGTTTGTTAGAGAACCTTGGTGAACAAACTGCATCATGAAGGCCAAGAAACACACCAGACAGGTCAGGGATAAAGTCGTGGAGAAGTTTAACCACCTCAATACAGGGCACTTTCACCCCCTTTCTGCCCAGGCCATTTTTTTTTACTTTCAACGCTGTCACACTTTGAATGACAATTGCGTGATCATGCAACACTGTACCCAAATTACGTTTTTTTTATCTTTTTCTCCACACAAATAGAGCTTGTATTTGGTGGTATTTAATCACTGCTGGGATTTTTATTTTTTTCCAAAAGAAAAAAGACCGAAAATTCTAAAAAAAAAAAAAAAATTTTATTTTCTGTCAGTAAATTTTGTAAATAAGTAATTTTTTCTCCTTCACTGATGTGTGCTGATGAGGCTGCACTGATGGGTACTGATTAGGTGGCACTGATGAGGCACTAATATGCCGCACTGGTGGGCACTGATAGGCGGCACAGATAGGCAGCACTAATGAGCGGCACTGATTGGATCTGATGGGAGGCACTGACTGGCATCACTTATGGGCACTGATTGGTGGCACTGATGGGGCTTTCCTCTAATCAGGTCACTGATGATCAGTGCCCTGATTACCTGCCCAGGTCTCCTCTGCGAGGAGATGCCACTAATCGGTACTCCTCGCCACACACTCTTATCAGTGTGAGGCGAGGAGAGCCGATTCACAGAACCTCCTTGGACACAGCCGATCCCTTGGTTAAAGAGCTGCGGCTCTTTACAAAGATCAGGGTCGTGCTGTGTCCTAGCAACATGGTGCGGCCACAATCGCCCGCCTTGCGAGCCCCCACAGGCGCGTGTTAGTGGCCGTTCTGGGGCGCCGTCATATGATGTCCTCCCAGAACGAGAGCCGCTCCGTCTCTCCATCATTTGACGATGGCCGGGCAACAAGCCATTAAAGCAGGGTTGGAGTTATAAAAAAATATATCAAGCTTCTCATAGAGCACTGTTTAATCCATCATCTAAAAATGCAAAGAGTATGGCACAACTGCAAATCTACCAAGACATGGCCGTACACCTAAACTGACAGGCCGTCCAATGAGAGCATTAATCGGAGAAGCAGCCAAGAGGCCCATGGTAACTCTGGAGGAGCTGCAGAGATCCACAGCTCAGGTGGGAGAATCTGTCCACAGGACAACTATTAGTCATGCATGTCACAAATCTGGCCTTTATGGAAGAGTGGCAAGAAGAATCCATTGTTGAAAGAAAGCAATAAGAAGTCCCGTTTGTGAGAAGCCATGTGAGGGACACAGCAAACCTGGAAGGTACTCTGGTCAGATGAGACCATGATGGAACTTTTTGGCCTAAAAGCAAAATGCTATGTGTGGTGGAAAATTAACACTGCACATCACCCTGAACACACCATCCCCACCATAAAACATGGTGGCGGCAACATCATTTTGTGGAGATGTTTTTCTTCAGCAGGGACAGGGAAGCTGGTCAGAGTTGATGGGAAGATAGGTGGAGCCAAATACAGGGCAATCTTAGAAGAAAACCTGTTAGAGCCTGCAAAAAGACTTGAGACAGGAGTGGAGGTTCACCTTCCAGCAGGACTACTACCCTAAACAGCCAGAGCTACAATGATGGAACATTTAGATCTGCGTTTCTCAAACTTTTTTGTCTTGTGGCACACCAAATACATTTTCACGGCATACCTAAAATGATTTAACAATTTTTGTGGTGAAGATTTTATTTTTACATATATTTCATTTTAAATTTAATGTGAAGGATGTGCCTGCTTTCGAGAGCAAATCAAATTGAAGCGAGGCTCCAAAGTCGACAAACGAAACAAACAAATGGAACTGTCTCTATTATAATATAGAGTTCTCCCGGGATGAACGAATGACACTGACAGATTGCATTTTTATGTGTGTTACTTTTTTACTTTTGAGACATTGATTTACCATTTCATTTTTCGATATGTTCAAGGTTTCAATACGCTAGCAATTTAAAAATTTTTTCATAACTCCCACTGCACACCTGCAAATCTCTGTGCCGCGGCACACAGTTTGAGAATCACTGGTTTAGATCAAAGCATATTTATGTGTTACAATAGTTAGAAGTCAAAGTCCAGACCTAAATCCAATTGAGAATCTGTGGCAAGACTTATAAATTGCTGTTCACAGATGCTTTCCTTCCAATCTGACAGGGCTTGAGCTTTTTTGCAAAGAAGAATGGGCAAAAATGTCACTCTCTAGATGTGCTAAGTTGGTAGAGACATACCCAAAAAGACTTGCGGCTCTAATTACAGCAAACGGTGACTCAGGGGGGCTGAATACAAATGCACGCCACACTTTTCGCATATTTATTTGTAAAAACAATTTGAAAACCATTTATCATTTTCCTTCCACTTCACAATTATGTGCCACTTTGTGTTGGTCTATCACATAAAATCCCAAGAAAATACATTTACATTTTTAGTTGTAACATGAAAAAAATGGGGAACATTTCAAGGGGTATGAATACTCTTTTTCAAGGCACTGAAAATGCAATGTAGAGAATGCCATTTAAAACATTTTATAAACCTCACATTAGGCTCTTTGCCTGCACTCTATATTTTAAAGGGTAAGTAAAGTTTGCTTAATAAAAAAAAAAATAGGCCCCTGGGTGGTTTAAGCCATTTATATTTCGGTCAATCAAGTCCTGAGTTTTATACAGCTGTGCCCCACCTACCAGGGGAAGGCACATTTTCTTTCTCTGCAGTTTTGCTTACAGATCTCCTCCCTACCCTCTCCCTCTGTGACTGAACAGTGAAAGGAGAAGCAACAAATTGATGAGTTGGTCTGTCTGTCTGCTTTCTCCTCCTTTCACATGCTCATTGCACTGCAGCACACCTGATTAGATCCTTGTGCTGCTTCTCTCTCCCCTTCTGTAAGCTCTGCTGCACATACTATACGGTAGGCTGCAAGAGGCTGATACCCAGTCAGATTGAAGTACTAACAAATGATTACAGAGATGCAAGAATTTTGCCTTTTATATCTGCCTGGAGTTCAGCTTTAATTGCTGTTTTTGGAAAGTAGCAGTGCTAAGTCTTAAATCTGTTAATCTGCAGTGTTATGGTCTTTCACTTCACTGTTGAAGTCCTGATGGTGTAATCATGATTTATAAATTAAACCATTTGTTATTTTGGCAGACTTTTCAACCAATGACCACATGCATCTGGACAGTCTTCTTCAGGAACAGGAGTCTAGGCTGGATGGAAATAATTTCGTTGTTTCCCATAGAGAAACTGATATGTTTCCATTCATGGATCAGTGGAATACCAGAATAAAGAAAGTTTCGCTGCGGCAGATCATGTCAGAAGAAATGGCATTTCAGGCCCGGGAAGATATGGTATGGAGATTTAAAAATCAGTCTTCCCAAAGACTGATATTTAGTTTTTGATTGCTGTTGTAGAGTTAGTGTATATCAAGCTATTTTTTTTTTTTTTTAGCTTTTGTTAAAGTTGAGAGGAGCTAAAACCCTTGCCAGGTAAATATTTTCAGTGTCCCACTGTGGAGATTTCCATTTTATTTATTGTCCCAGAGATGCAACAGAAAAAAAAGGAAATCTCCCCGGAGTGGGGGATTCCCACCTTAATGCCAGTGACTTTTTTTTTTTTTTTTTTTTATGTTAGAGCTGCATCTATCCCCATAAACTTAGGAAATGCAAAATCAGCTTGGAGCAGGTCAAATGCAGTTTAAAAGGAAGTCTACTGCAGGTCAAATACGCTTTTTAATGTATTTTGAGAGATCTCAGAAGCACATCAAAACCATGCTGCATTCGCAACTCAAATCCTGTAGGCACTTGTTCTAAGACGGTTGTCACCAGAACATTTTTCCCCATTGGATGATTTCCTTTACCTCCTTGTTCTGGTGACAACATTAAAGTTTTAGACTTCTCACTACTTTCTCTCTCTCGTTGTCCTGGTTAGTAGGACAAATAGATGGGATAGAAAGAGCAATGTAAGCCTGACAGAGCGTCTAACCCTGCTCCACTCTATCCAACACTGACAATTTCTTATTTTCTATGGGATTTCCTTGTTGAAAATCAGTGTATGGTCCATAGATCTGCACACCTGCTACAGCCATTCCAAAGTGGTTCCACTCTCAGGGATGGTTCACACTGCTGCGATGTGAGAACCCGTGCAAAACCAGTACAGGTTCCCGCATCACATGTCACCCGCGGGCAGTTCACACTGCCCTATGCGAACAGATGCGGGTGTCAATAGAAAATGAATGACACCCCCAGATCGGTTCGCATATCACAGTGCAAACTGTCAGTTTGGACAGGAATCGGATCGCATGGGTGTAAACACCCATGCGATCCGATTCTGTGCGGACCAAAAAAGGGTCCTGCACGATTTTGGTCCGAATGCGATACAAATTCAGCCATACAATCTGTATCTATGAATTTGCATCGCACAGACATCACATGTGATTTGCAGAGCAGTGCGGTGCAAATCACGTGCGATGTTTGACATCGCAGCAGTGTGAACCGGCCCTCACTGTTTGATTGAATTTGTTTAAAGGCATGATAAACCTTCCTACCTGCACCTTGTGTTTTTCACCCGCATACCATGAGCATTGATAGGCTAGTCTCATAGTGTCATTTGTTGGCCTTGTATGCACAGTCTCTATAGTAAAGTAGACCTTCACATTTCCTGTTTCAACAGTTTCTGCTTAAAGCTGTATTAAACCCCAGCAGCTTACTAATCCTTAGATGTGGCTGCATTCGTTTTTTTTTTTTTTTTCCAAGCTTTTTCCCTTCTGTTTTCACCTGATGATCTGCCCAGTAACATATCTCCTGCATTAGCATGCCCACCATTATGGATGAAGGAGCACAAGGGCATAGCAGTATTGTTAATCGGAGGGGATTGTTAGGTGTACTAACAGATTTAAATAGACTAACACATTTAAGCCAAACTCCAGTTTACACTGAAGTTACAGCAACATTTTTTTGGGGGGGCTAAAGATTTGAATGAATAAATAAAAGCTGATCATTGTAAGCACCCACCTCAGCGGTAAATGGCTTGTCTCAACAAAGTTAAGTGATACATTGGAGGGAGAGCTTATTCTGCTGAAAACCAACAGACTTACTGGCTGGATCACCAGTTGAAAATAAAAAAGAAAGCTTAAAAATGAAAACGAATAAATAGTTGACATCTGACGACGGAGATTCAGCAACTGTTGTGGAGGCGGCTCACTTGGGGTCATGTGAGACCCTCCGTCTGGCCATTCACAGGAGTGTTGGGTCGGAGCTTCCTTTGACATTGGCCATGAAGGCCACTATTAAGGCGTGGGGGGAGGCAGTGGTGTTGGCCTGCCCGAGCTACTTGGGTTTCTCACCTCAGACTCCCTAGTGGGGGAACCCCAAGTTGTCTCAATTCTACTCCTTTCAGGATCCCATGGTATGGGTGGTTAAGGGAATTAAGTTACTAAAGGACATCACCATGGAATACTTCTGACTTTTGACCAGCTAAAGACTAAGCATGACCTCCCTAACTCATATTTCTTTAGGTACATACAGCTTCGACATGCATTTCAGGCCCAATTCAGAGATAGGACGGTAGAGTCCATTCCATCGGCTTTAGAAGACATGCTCATGGTAGAAGACCTCCCTAAGACTTTGTCGGTCACTTATAAAGAACTGTTTAAGAAAAGTCCGGCGGCAATGGCTAAATGTAGAGAGCGTTGGGAGAGTGAGGTCCCTGATATGGATGGGGAAGACTGGGATGACGTATGGGTGCATCCCTTTAAACATTTAGTCTCTGTGAGAGACAGGCTCATACATTTTAAATTTTTGCACAGAATTTATTATACACCGGCTAGATTGGCTGTAATATACCCATCAGTCTCCTCGGATTGCTGGAGATGTGGTTTTTCACCGGCAGATTCCAAACATATTTTCTGGGATTGCCCGCACATCAAGACTTTTTGGGAAGGAGTAATAAAATGTATAGAAGAAATCTTAACTATACCTATCCCATTGTCCATTAGAGTTGTTTGTTGGGCCTAGTAGAGGAGGTAGTTCCATCCAGAGCTCTTAGAACTTTATTGAACATTCTATTTTTCTATACAAGAAAGGCCATTTTATTTAAAATGGAGGAATTCCACTCCCCCTGGTGTTCCATTTTGGAAGGGTCTCGTAAATTCTATGTTGCCATTTTATAAGGCAACGTACCAATCTAGAGGGTGCTGGAAAAAGTTCAACAAAGTTTGGCAGGCTTGGTTTGGCACGGAGGTTACGGCTGGCTAGTTTTGCCCTAGCTCTCATATGAGGTTTAGTAATAGTTATGGGATACTGATATAACTAAATACGTGAGGAGGGGTGGGAGTTACTGATAGTTGTGTCCTTTTGTTCATAAATTAGCTAACCATTAAGTAAGGTGCAGTGTTTTTGGGGAGTATAATAAACGCATACATACATTTTTACATGATTTTACTTCAGATGGTCCCACATTGGTAAATTAAAGAGAAGTCATTTTCCTTGGTGAACTGTGGTACGGGATGTTGGGGGGGGGGGGGGGGGGTTGGTTATAAGTTGTCACATGTGTTGGGTAGACTAATGTTGGATCCAAGTTGACCATGTTGGTCAAGGAATGGGCGGTGTTGTTCCGGGTCACTCCACTATGTTTGTATGTTTATATGTCTAAAAAAAATGTAATAACCAGAATTAAAAAAAAAAAAAAAAAAAGAAAAGAAAACGAATGCAGCCATTACATCCAAGGATTGGTAAGCAGCAATATAATAAATGTTTGCCTTTTCGGTCTAATAATTTTTAACCCCTTCACGCCGACCGTACGCAAATAGGGTTAATAGGCTTGAAGGGTTATACCGCGGCACCACGGTACCATTTTTTATAGCCAGTAGTTCGCTTTCCAGTGATAACAACCGATGCGGCTAAAAGCGGGAGGGGACGTCCGCCGCCTTCCACGACTCTCCCATCCCATCGGGAGGCCCGAGCGACCAGCCGACACGTCCACTGGCTGGCCGAAGACCTGAATGAATCCGGAATCGGCTTCCATTGGGTCTCCGATCTAGTACCCCGGAAGCGATGTCATGACATCACTTCCAGTTTACTTGGCTGCCAATGGTGCCGATTTAAAAAAAAACACTAGTATTCCAACACGCAGATTATGGTGTTTTGAATACTTTTAAGTGCAAAGGAGGGATTTGGGCCAGTCTTAGGGCCCTTTCACACTGAGCCGGGGGCGGCGTCGGCTCTAAAAGTTTTACCGTCGGTATACGGCCGCTAGCGGGGCGGTTTTACCCATCGCTAGCGGCCGAGAAAGGGTTAAATACCACCGCAAAGCGCCGGTATAACCGCGCCGTCCCATTGATTTCAATGGGCAGGAGCGGTGAAGGAGCGGTATACACTCCGCTCTTTCACCGCTCCGAAGATGCTGCTAGCAGGACTTTTTTTTCCCGTCCTGCTAGCGCACCACTCCAGTGTGAAAGCCCCCGGGGCTTTCACACTGGAATTAAGGCAGCGGCACTTTCGGGTCGGTTTGCAGGCGCTATTATTAGCGCAATAGCGCCTGCAAACCATCTCAGTGTGAAAGGGCTCTTACAGACCCCAGATCCCTCCATAAAGAGTACCTGTCACTGACTATTACTATTACATTCCTTGTGACAGCAATAAAACAGATCAGATTTTTTTTTTAAGAGACCGTGTAAAAAAAAATAATTTTTTTTTTTTAAGCGCCTGTCCCTCCGTGTTTGCGTGCAGAAGTGAACGCATACGCAAGTCGCGTCCGCAAATGTAAACAGTGTTCAAACCACACATGTGAGGTATTACTGTAATTGTCAGAGCGAGAGCAATAATTCTAGCACAGGACCTCCTCTGTAACTCTAAACTGGTAACCTGTAGAAAATTTTAAAGCGTCGCCTATGGAGATTTTTAAGTACCGTCGTTTGTTGCCATTCCACAAGTGTGCGCAATTTCAAAGCATTACATGTTAGGTATCTGTTTACTCGGGGTAACATCTTTCACATTATACAAAAAAATTGGGCTAACTCTACTGTTTTTTTTTTTTTTTTTTTTTTTTTACTCATGAAAGTGTCTTTTTTTCCCCAAAAAAATTGCGTTTGAAAGACCACTGCGCAAATACCCTGTGACATAAAAAATTTGCAACGACCGCCTTTTTATTCTCTAGGGTCTCTGCAAAAAAAATATATGTAATGTTTGGGGTTCGAAGTCATTTTCTAGAAAAAAATACGGATTTTAACTTGTAAGCAACAAATGTCAGAAATAGGTTTAGGCATGAATGGGTTAAACTTGAGGCATTTTGCATGGCACTGCTCAGGTTAATGCATGACCTCTGCCTGCAGTGTGAGACCTGACATTTCCTGTGAAGAAACTACATATACCACAATTCCTGTGTTGTCTAGCGCTGGTGCAAGTGAAAGCTACACAGATCTGACACAGACACAAACAATCAGAGCAATTAAAAGATAGATCACCATGCCGGAAGAGATATATTTCATCACATTAGTACTCTCACATTTGTGAAGCAACAGAGAGGAAATGGCAAGGCATACACAGGACACTGTGAGCCAGGACAATAGGCTGCCTGCCACTAGGAACAAGCTAGCTGAATGAATACGTAGACATAGAAAAATCGATCAGCTATACCAGTACAAATTGCAGCCATAGCATGTGAGCCTGTCATTAGAAAAAGGAATACGTAGTTAACCCCTTCCCATCCGCCCACCATGGTGTCCCCTTTAAAAGTTCTTAACGTCCAGGGGGGTGAAAAGGATTGGTGATCTTGTGACCACATGTTCCGCTGATTGAGTATCTTCATTCGTTTTTAAATCCTATATGTTAAACTCGTGATACTTTTGATATCCGTGTATTATATTATCCAAATATATTCTACACCCATTCAAGTTTACAGTTCTTCTTTTACTATTCCCTTTTAAAGGAAATTTACTATGTTCATCAAAATATATAACTTAAAACATGTCACATTTTCAGATGCTTCTATGAATATACCTATTCTCTCCCTATTCCTTTGTTTCATCTCTCAAATGCAAGCTTTTTTCATGTTCAGGGTGGATATGTTCCTTTCTCTATGCCCTCTTGCATAATGAACATAGCTAACTTTTCCTACTCACCCCTGAGATGGACTACACATGTACAGTGTCTTGAAAAAGTATTCATACCCCTTGAAATTTTCCAAATTTTGTCATGTTACAACCAAAAATGTAAACATATTTTATTGGGATTTTATGTGATAGACCAACACAAAGTGACACATAATTATGAAGTGGAAGGAAAATCATAAATGGTTTTCAAAATTTTTTACAAATAAATATGTGAAAAGTGTGACATGCATTTGTATTTAGCCCAATTTTCTCTGATACCCCTAACTAAAATCTAGTGAAACCAATTGCCTTCAGAAGTCACCTGATTAATAAATAGAGTCCACCTGTGTGTAATTTGATCTCAGTATAAATACAGTTGTTCTGTGAAGCCCTCAGAGGTTTGTGGAAAACTAACACTGCACATCACCCTAAACACACCATCCCCACTGTGAAACATGGTGGTTGCAGCATCATGTTGTGGGGATGATATCCAGCAAGGACAGGGAAGCTGGTCAGAGTTGATGGGAAGAAGGATGGAGCCAAATACAGGGCAATTTTAGAAGAAAACCTGTTAGTCTGCAAAAGAAACCGCGCTCTTATATCATCAATCACATATCATAAATCACCATAGTGAATAAACAAAAAAAAAAAATCAGTGACGATCCGTTGAACCCCTACTAAAAGGGGACCGCTGCCCATTGCAGTAAGCAGTATTGGAGGGCACATAAGATATAAACAAGGCCAAGGATAAGTCCAAGGAAAAAAAAACAAGCTTACTTACAACCAGCCCACAGACAACTGAATCAACCTGTCTAACAGTATGCGTTAAAAACAGGGGTTTAGTCTGCACACATTTGCAAATGCATGCGTAAGCTACAGAGCCTCGCCTAGGCACCCTGGTATCTGTAGTTCCTATCACTAACTAATGAGTGACACCACAGTGGAAGCACATGTATTCTGATGAATAGGTGGAGGGCAGATGGTCTGAGGGGGAGCCCCACCCCTTCTTAAAGGTGCAGGAGCCCACTGAGCACCCAGTATATAGCTCAATGGCTGCAAAGGTGTCAGTGCGTTACCTGACCAATACACAGTGATACAAAAAGGGGACCACTGCCCCCACCTATAGCTGACCATTGCAGTAAGCAGCATTGGAGGGCACATAAGATGTCAATAGAAACTGATGTAGGGCAGCCTGCTGATCCCTTCTCCCTGCAGTTTCTGCTGCAAGAAATTTATATGCCTAGTGATGACATCACAGGGAGAAATGGAAGCCATTTCCTAATACAGGAGACAAAAGAATAGTAAATCGTCCTCGAACATATGGGGAGATGGAGGTTTGGGGGTAAATGGTGGGTCATACCTACCTTTAGATTTCTTTGTTATTAAAAGATTCCCATTGTAATAATGTAATCAAAATAAATGTATTTTTTTTTACTGCAGAAGAAGCCTTTAGCATCTACAAACTGCGCTGTGAAAATGAAGGAGAAGCAACTCTTGGAACTGTTTCCTAATATAGAGCAAAATTTGCTTATGGACATTTTTAAAGAAAACAAGTAAGAAAGTTTTTATTTTCTTGAATGTAAACTATTAAATTCTTATGCCATTAAGCTTAAGTACACACTGGTTTCTATGCAGCTAATTTGCAGTGCATTTAGGAGCTTGTTCACACCAGTAGCCTTGTTGATCGCACACCCACTAGTGCGTGTAAGGAGGACAAGTGTTAGTGCATCGTGCACATAAGTCACATTTCAAATGGAGACGCGATAACAAATTAAGGCCAAACTGTAGCAAACAACTTTTAAGCACCCCTGTAAATGTAAAATTTTTTTTTAAGGCTCTAACTGACACTTTTTAGCTGGGCAGCTTGGTCTGTTGAGGGAAGTTGAAAAAGAAACTTACTGACAGGATCAGAATAAAGGAAAGCTAAAAATGTACTGCAGCCACCATATCTAAGAATTAGTAAGCTGCAATATAATACATTTTTGTTTTTGGCTTTAACCTCCTTGGCAGTATTCCCGAGTGTGGCTCAGGGTGAAAATTCAGTACCATTAGCGGTAACCCCGAGCCACACTCGGGATTGCATCGCTGGATCCTGGAAGAGGTTATTTACCTTGTCCCCGGGATGCCGCAATGTACTCCCGCTTTATACGGCGGCTGGATCCTCTTCGACGATCCCGCGACTGACCTCAGTGATGTGCGGACTTGGTGCTCTATTGACTGTGGTACAGATCATGCAGCGCCAAGATTCCCATTTACTGGAGCACCTGGTATCAACGTGGATGTTGAAGATGACAACCCCTTGGCATACCTCCAACTATTTTTGATTGATAAAGTTATTAAATAATTACGGAGACAAACTGGTACCAGGACCAACAAGCTGCTACGCATCAGAAGTTTTCAAGGAGCGGAAAGTGGGAACCAGTGACCAAAGAGGACATTTGGAAATTTCTGGGCCTAATAATTCTTCAGGGAGTGGTGGGGAAACCCCTGCAGAAGTGGTATTGGACAACCAATAAATTACTAGAAACTCCATTCTTTGGCACGGTCATGACAGAGTACAAATTTTCCTTGATAATGAAGTATTTGCACTTTAAAAATAATGAAGAATTTGACGAAACTACTCATCCAGCACCCAAACTCAAGAAGATTTGGGAGATATGTCAAATGATTATGAAAAATTTCCAACAGAGCTATGTGCCAGAGAGAGACATCAGCATAGACGAAAGTCTAATGGCCTACAAGGGAAGGCTCAGCTGGATACAATATATATCGTCAAAAAGAGCACGATTTGGTGTAAAATCATGGTTTGGTGTAAAATTTGATAAAACTACTCATCCAGCACCCAAACTCAAGAAGATTTGGGAGGTATGTCAAATGATTATGAAAAATTTCCAACAGAGCTATGGGCCAGAGAGAGACATCAGCATAGACGAAAGTCTAATAGCCTACAAGGGAAGGCTCAGCTGGATACAATATAGAGCGTCAAAAAGAGCATGATTTGGTGTAAAATCCTTCATGCTATATGAATAGAGCACTGGTTCAATTTGGAATTCTGTCCTATACACTGGGAAAGGAAGGAACCAAATTCAACCAAAAATACAGTAATTATGGAACGGCAACATCTTCAGTTCTTTCATTGATTGAGCCATTGCTAAATCAGGGCTATTGTGTAATTGCAGACAATTTTTACACATTTCCTGAACTCTGAGTTCATTCTACAGAACAAAACAGATGCCTATGGAACCGTTAGGGCTAACCGGCGTGACATGCCACCAACCTTTGGCAATAAGAAGCTCAAGACGGGAGAAATGGTTGCCTGGCAGAAAGGCAAAATGATGGCACTGCGATGGCGTGACAAAAAATGATGTGTGCCTAATGAGTACAATTCATAACACTGTCACGGTACACACAAAAGGTGGGAAAGACCTCTTGAAACCACAAGTGGTGATAAACTACAACAACACCATGGGAGGTGTTGACAGAGCCAACCAGGCAATGCCATTTTATCCAGCATTTAGAAAACAACAAAAAAAGTATTACAAGCTCTTCAGGCATCTTCTTGAGCAATGCTTATGGAATGCCTTCATTCTACTAAAAAAAAAAGTGACAAGCTTGATTTTGCGTGGAAAATTGCCAAACTAATCTTTCTGAACCACCAAACACCAACGGCTGTAAATAGAGCCAGACGTCGTGCTGCTGGTGTTGTCAACCCGGAACGCCTGGCTGGTCATCATTTCATGGACCACATCCTACCAACTGAAAAAAAGTCAGCACCCACTCACAAGGATGTACATGGTTTGTTGCTTAAAACGTGATGACACTGGAAGGAAAATCCGAAAGGAAAACAGGTTCTCTTGTCCTGATTGTGACTTCAGATTTGTGCAGTTCTGTGTTTCAAAATTTACCATACCCGGGATGTTTACTGAAGCAATATGACTAGTAATATTGCACCCTTGTTTGGCCCACAACAATTTCAGTGTTTTTGATTTCATTATATTATAGACTAAAATTTATTAAATAAAATGTATTATTATTATATTATTATTTATAGTTATTTATTATATTATAATTTATGATTTTGTGTTACAAACTTTATCATACCCGGGATGTCTATTATACTCTGGTTTGGACAGATTTAAGTGAGTTATTCCTAAGAATTACAGGCCTACAATATAAAATGCCAAATTTCCATGCAAAATAATTGTACCTCTTTCAGTATCGAAAATCTGACATAATCATACCACCAGGGAGGTTAATATCACTTTAAATGAATAAGCCAAAGCTAGAAGCTGATTGGTTACTATGCACAACAGTTTTAGTAAATCCCCTATGGTTTTACTAGCATGCATGCACTTAACATTTATTTGGATTTAACAAATATGTATTTTAGTTCTGTCTATCTATAGTTCTAAACGTTGGCAGCACAAATTGTTTCTGTACCTATTTTTGATGTTGTCAGTGTTTAGGACTGAATTTCAATTGCATTGATTTTTATTGAAATTTAAATAAATTTTCTAATTAGACTAATGTTACTTAATTTTTGATCATTTAAACCAGTGTTTTTCAACTTTTTTTCAGTCAATGCACCCTTTAGAAGTGTGCACAATCCCGGGGCACACCAGTCTGAGGGCTCGTTCATACCAGGAGGTGCGTTGGAGCACAAGATTATTTGCGTGTTTGCGCATGTTGCATTTTTTAATGGGCGTGGCTGTACATGCATTTGCTAGATGCATGGGGGTGTCATTAGGAAATACTGGCACCTACATGTGACTGCAAAAGGCAGCACATATTTGTGCGGTACAGGAAAATGTGCGATTTTGCACGTGTTGCCTCACTGTACCTAGTGTGAACAAGCCCTAAAATGTAGTCTGTGAGGCAAAGTTCAGTGATCTTAGGGTGTAACTCATCCAAATATCCAAATTCCCCCTTCTAGCACAAATCCCCCCTCCTAGTACACCCCCCCTCCAAATTCCTCCTCCTAGCACAAATTCCCCTGTTCCCAAATTCCCCCTTCTAGCACAAATCCCCCCTCCTAGTACGCCCCCCTCCAAATTCCTCCTCCTCCTAGCACAAACTCCCCTGTTCCCAAATTCCCCCTTCTAGCACAAATCCCCCCTCCTAGTACAGCCCCCACCTCCAAATTCCTCCTCCTAGCACAAACTCCCCTGTTCCCAAATCCCCACTCCTAGCACAAACCCTACTCCAACCCCCCGTCCCCTCTCCCAGCACAATCCTCTCAAATCCCCCTGTCTTAGCACAAATGTGGGCTGTGCTTAACTCCTGTGCAGTGTGTGGTCTGTGTGTGTTAACACATCTTTTTGTTTTGATGGCAATTGTACACATAGCTGCAGGGAGGAGGAGAGAGCCGTGCAGGCTGTTCTCTATCTCCTTGCGGGATTGCACTGGACAGGAGTTAACGCAGCGTATCGCTCAGACCGGGATGTGCCCGCGGAACTCCTGAGGACTCTTTGCGGAACTTCGGTTGAAAAATCCAGATTTACACTATTTTAAATGTATTTTAAAGGGATATTTTCCTGAAAAAATATGGAGGCAGCCATTACTAGGATTTATTTGGGATTGGCCAGTATTTAGCATAATTGCTGAAGGTGTTTTTAAATAAGTAAAAAACATGTTAAAAAATGAAAAATTAACTGACAAACACTGCTTTATATCCATTCTGCAGTTATTCTTTAGAGACGACAGAAGAGTTCATCAGCTCAGCACTAGAAGCTGATCCTGTGCAGAATGTTGTGGCTCAAGGGTTTAAACAGGAGCTGCCCTCATCAACTGACAGAATGAAGGAAAAGGTACTTTCACTTCATTGGAGTATAGAAAAAATAGAATCCAGCATATTGTCTGGGAACATATTCTCATTGTTGTATATTTATTAAAGGAATAAAATTTTTGCTTTGCAAATTGTATTTTCACATTTACAAAGTTATTGTGCACTCAGTTTAGTGAATAAGGTGAAGCTGTGTTATCCAATCATGTGCTGGCAAAATCCTGTTTTTGTTGGGGTGTTTTTAAAGCCCCTTCCACATGGGGTGGGCTCCGTTGGAGTCCGCCTGCTCAGTCCCTGTCCGCTGATCCCCGCTGAGCAGGCGGATGGCTGGTCCGTGTCCGATCCCAATATGCAGAGTGGACACGGACACAGCAATTTTCCTCTATAGGTGATTGGATGTAAACAGGCCGCCTGTCCGTTTACACCTGACTGCCATCCAAACCGCCAGACAGATGGGGAACGGATCCCCATCTGCTTGTTTTTAGCAGATTGGATCGGATGTTGGAGGGTGCGTTGACTCCCACCGCTCCATAGAGGAGACTGGAGGGGCTGAGCGGGGCCACCTGAAAAACAGACAGTGTGAATGCGGCCTAACTGCCCTTGATTGGACAAAGAAAGCACAGCTTCATTCCCTAGTGTAGTGGAAAAACAACTAGCATCTGTTGACATAAATGGATTCAGAGCTTTTTGTAGTTTTGGGGGGGAACTGTATTTGTACTCTGGCAGGACTTTTCCTTTTTTGGAAAAATATTAATTTTTTTTGTCCTGAACTTAATCGCAGAAATAAACGAAAATAATGTGGCTTAAAAGAACTTGAACAGGGTTTATTTTAGAAAGCCAGACTTGACATGAAATGTACGTAACTGAAAATGTCATACCACAGATCAAGTCATTGGTTACCTATGTTTAATTTGACCCATTTATCTAATATGGTAAAAAAAAAAATAGCCCTAAAATATTGCACATACAACATACCACAAAGATTGTGCAATCATGTATGCAAAATAAGGGGGAAAACAATAAAAGAAAATTGGCTTTAGCAGTAGGAAAATAAATTCTGTCTCTCTCTATATATATATATATATATATATATATATATATATATATATATGTGTGTGTGTGTGTGGTTGATTCTCTAAGGTTTTATACCTTAATGCATTCTGTGCATTAAGGTAAAAAACCTTTCTCTGCCTGCTCCCTCCAACTTGCTATGGGGGCACACACAAGAGAGGGGAGCGATGGCGGGGGACTTCAAGAGGAGGATTGGGGACACTGTGCAATACATTGCACGGAGATGGTAAGTATAGCATATTTTTTATTTTAATAAAAAAAAAAAAAAAAAAAAAAGGTTTACAGTCACTTTAAAGTGTAAGTTCACCTTTACAGAAAATCTGTAAGATGACCCTACACTGGACCCACTCCTCATCCCCCCAGTCCCGCTGTACCAGTGTCCCGCGATTTCCTGCTTCACTGGTCCGGGGATTTTAAATCCTCCTCATTCTTTTTTAAAATCCCATTGACAGTTTTGTATTTGGAATAATGACATGTTTCATATGTTGTGGTCTTTTATAACACCTTTTTTTTTTTTTTTTTACGTGTGTATTTTTTGTAACTTTATTAATTGTTATAATTACGATATTGACTTATTTACCTATATTTTAAAGAGAGCAAAAGAAGATAAAGAAGATCACGGTGATCGCTTTTTCCAGGATTTGGAATCCCCAGAATATGATGACTTCAGGGCAGAAGCCCTTCTGTATCATCGGAAGCAGCAGGAAAGCTACAGGAAAGCAGCGGAAGCTCACACCCGGGGAATGAAACAAGTTGCAGCTTTTTATGCACAACAGGTTAGTTTTGTTAAAGATGAGAGAATTCAGTTAAATGACAAATAAGTAAATTTAGGTCTCATTTTGAGCTACACACAGATCTCCTGGATTAATGTAAATATCAAAAGTTGGGTGACAGTTGGTGGTGCTACAGCCTGCCTCTTTCTAAGGTAGCCAATAGATGAATCAGTTTTTTTTTTTTTTTTTTTCGTTCAACCAGCAGGTTGAACAAAAAAATTGACTAAATGTCCTCATCCACACACTCGAGGGGGGTGGGGAAATCCTTCCCGATGAGCTATTCTATCCTTTCCCCCCATCAGAGTACATGGATCAGTGTTGCAGGCTATAGCCTGCAGCACTGATCAAGCGGGGAAAATCCAACAGGGCAGTTGTACAGAAGTTGATTGGTAGATTGATGTCCATATTTGAATAGAAATTCAGGGATTTCAATCCATGTAAGGCGGGCTTTACATAACAAATTGACAAATTTTAATTTCTTTATAAGAAGACGTGCCCCCCCCCCATGATAAGTAGCGAAAAATGGCACGTTTAGCCTGAGAGGGGACTTCTTTATAAAAAAATATTTTCTTGTTATGATCAGCACTAAAGCAATAATTAATAATAAAAAAAACATTTTGTTTTATTTTTTGCAAATAAATATGAACTACTGCACACAAAATATTTTGTATTTTCATTTTCAGCACTCTGGGATCCTTTTTTCATGTTTACAGTTTTTCCCGCTTTGCTGAAAATAAGTCAATTGTTCGCAGAGCTCAATATCTGAAGCTAAAATGTGTGCATAACCGAATTAGTGCAAGGACAGAGGAACTGAAACCGCCTCTGCTGTAGTCTTCTTTTTTTTTTTTTTTTTTTTTTTTTAGAAAGACCATAATGGTCTGTGAATTCTTATTTACCGCAATGATATGGTGTAACATAGTCACATAAAACATTGCATTATATGGAGAAAGGTGAGTCAGGCATAGTGTATCTGGCCGCGTATGAGCCAGAATAGGGTCCTGTTATAAGCATGCTTTTGGTCTGCACCAGATTTTTATTACAGGACAACTTCACCTTTATTAAAGTTGCCTGCCCATGAGTGTATCCCTTTTGAAGTAGTAATAGCTTTCCTCCAACAAGGCCCCAGCTAGCTCTCTTTTATACTGTGCATGTGCACCACATCTCTTTTCCTTTCTATTGGTAAGGCTCATGGCAGCCTTCAGTGGTCAGAGTACAGTTTACCAGTAGGAATGAATGGGGCCAGAGCCTGCACGCACAGTATGACGAGTAACTGTCTGGAACCTTGTCGGAGGAAGATTGAGATTGCTAGTTTGGGGATGAAGGTAAGTACTGTGCCAAGTGAGCTGCACTCAGGAGAGGTGGGGGGATTTGATGAAGGACAGATTCACTAAGGGTGCCCTTTGAGCTACCCTGAAGGGGCCTTATTATACTCTGCAAATGCATAACCTGATTCACTTAATTGTTCCCTTTTCTGATATGCTAAATAAACAGAGTGGCCATTTGGACTCTCTTACTACCTGCATAACGTGATTTACGTAGTTTGTATAGTTTTTTGCACTTTAATTTCAAAGATTGTATGATTTCATTTGACCTGTTTTAAAGTATAAATGCTTACTACCTATTCTTCTCTAGGGCTATTTATATGGGCAGAAGATGAAAGAAGAGAATCACAGAGCAGCTGTGCAGATTTTTGAACAGGCTAATGAGTACCTCCTGCCAGAAAATATATTAGATTTACATGGACTTCATGTAGATGAGGCTATAAAACACTTCCGCAGGGTCCTGCAAGACAAGACAGAAGGTAGTATACTGTTCATTCCCGATTTGTTGCTGACCTGTATTCTGATACTGTGTGCCAGCAGACTAAGGCTAGGTTTACACATGTCCAGTGCGAATGTCCCCTCAGTTTTCACTGCGAATTTCCAAAGCAGCTGTTCAGATGCAAATTTTTGGAGCCGGCTGCCACCGGCGTCTTTGTTATTAAGGAGAGGGTCGGGAACAATGGAAGAAAAAAAAACGGCGTGGGGTCCCCCCCAAAATTCACCATGCATGCTGAGTCTGTAAAGTCACAAGTGGGGCAGTGCAACCAGGTGAAGTCGCCAGGTGGCCCCGCCCCTTAGCTATTTAAGAAATGTCGGACAGCGGAGTAGACCGTCAGCGGAAGCCTTCGATGCGAGCGGAGTTGCCCATCCCCCCCTTTCCTGGCCTGTCCGGCTGCCTGCTCGGACACACTGGGATTCTTTTTTAGTCAAATTCATGTTCAAAACTGATCAGATGTGCGATTCCAAGCTCATTGCCTTCTACGGGAACACACAGTGCTCAGTAAGCGCACAGGACTCTCTCTAAATTTTCAGCGAATTTCGCACTGCCGCTGTACCACAAATATGTTATCCTGCTCCATAGAAGTTTTAATACACATTTCATGCGAATCGGATGTGGGTCAAAATGCATCCAATTAGCATATATGTAAAGTGACAGTTTATATGCTTATAGCTCATACTTAAAGTGGATAGAGTGGAGATGGATTAGAACACCTGTCAGCTTTTTATTGCTGTGTCCCTTTTAGGGAGATTCACACTCTCTATTTGTCCTGGTTACAGTTATCACTGAAAGTAAAAGAAGAATCCAAAATTTTGGGTTGCCCCCTAACAGAGGGGAAATCTTCCAGTTCTGGTAACCTGGGGGTCCCCCAAAGGATTCCTTTAATTTGCTGGGATTGCCTCTCACTTCCTGTTTTGGCTATGGGACAGGAAGTGAAGTGAAATCACCCCAATGCGACACAGATGGCAAAAAAACAAAAAAAATCTGACAGGGGTTATAACCCTCCATAACTCTATCCAAAATGTTTAAAAATATGCCTTTAGTTCTACTTTAACCCCTTCACGCCTAAGGGTAGAACAAATGTTAATGCTTAATCACAATTTTGCGACATGTGTTAGTAAAACTGTACTTATCATCACACCTACTTTGTGCATCTAGGTGCATTATACCATGTTTTTTCAGGACAAATTTTTTTTTTCTTTTGCACATTGATTATCCATGGTTATTGTGCTAGAAAGGGAAGCATTGTGTTTATTTTCCCTGTTTTGGAATAGGTGGCACTGTGTTTTATATGTATTAGTATGTAGGTGTAGAGACCACATTTTTGAATTAATATTTATTTATTTTATTGAATTGGGATGTGTTAGCAGTGCAGCACTGTTTTTATTGTATCTTATCATGTTTTAATATTTTGCATGTTTAGCGCATCAGAGGTTTTTTCTTTATACTGAAAAAACAAAGCTTATTTTCAGTTCTTTAAAACATTGTTTTTTTTGTGTCATCTTATATAAATGTAGTGCACCCAATGTAGGGCTGCAAGTGAACTGGGATCCCCACCCACCTATATACACTCCTCACTGCCTCCAGCACACTTGCTTGCAGAACTTCAGGCTCAGCTGGGACACTTTTAGTGAATCTTTCAAAGCACTCAGCCAGATCAAAGCAGAAGCCCTTTTAAAAGGCAAGGACCCTGGGCCCCTTTGGTTGTGTACAAAGTCCAGTGTCCAGCTTACATCTCTGTGGCTACTGATCTGATACTCTCTCCACAGTCTTCCCAGACCAGCCCACCCAGCTGACTCCTCAGGAGATCTCCTGGACCTGCTGACTCTCTCCCGCTGTCCTCTCCTTGACCTGTGCCTCCAGGAAGGATTCCTCCGTGTGTTGTAGAGGGTCCTTCCAGCACCTGAGCCTCAGGTCACCCTGTAACACTCCCCCCCCCCAGGGGGCACCCTCAAGGGCCTCCTCAGCACTTCCTCTCCATCTTCCACCCAACTGCTGGCATAACTCAAGAGCATTTAAGAGGTGTCCGCCCCCTGCCAGCCCACTTTGCTGGGGCCCTCTTCAATATTCCAAGCAGCTCCTCCTAGACTCCCCCCTTTACTTCTGGAAGCTTCTCCAAGGTTCTAGAGAGCAGGGGGAGACAACAGAGATGCCGCTTGATGAGTCCAGCCTTCCTGAGTCACTCATTCCTGACCCAGATTCAACCCAGGCCTGGCTGCCAGCCAAGTAAAACTTACCTACTCAAACAACTATGTACACTAGCACACTTGCTAGAGGGTGCTACATAAACAAAACAAAAGCAAAGTACATTTCAATACATAGCTGTGTGTGCTATAGACTAAGTTGCCTGGAATAGCTTAAAATTGCCAGTCATTATATACTGTTGAGCGTTGTGATGTTTTTTACCTGAAAGCTGCCACAAGTCTGGAAGATTTTCGTTCATTTTTGTCATTTGACTATTATTCTTCACAACTCTTTGAAGGTAGTTGAGGATAGGTTAACATGGAAGCAACTGGGTTGTCTAATATGGAAACACAGAGTATTGATAATGCATAATTAACAAAGAGCAATTAATAATGCAGATTGATAATAATCTGCAGAAACCCACTATACATATACAACTACATTAGCTTAAGTTTCGTACACATGATCAGAAAATTGGCCAAAAAAATACCACTTTCTAAGCGATCATATGATAATCTGATCGTTAGTACACAGCTTTCAAGAGCCGATCACAACAATTCATCCAAAATTATCCGAAGGGACAAAAACAAAAATTTCCTGTATGATACCAGATCATACGATTTTTGTTAAATCAGTACAGTATTTGTTTAAAATAAATCGGAAGTGCAAGACCACGCATGCTTGGAAACAAAGGAATACATTACAATACAATACAATACAACACATTACATCACTTCCAAAGTTGCATTCTGTCATACGAGAATTTTTGTAAGTTGAGTAATCTATTCATTTTCGATATGAGACTAGCATGCAAAAAAACAGACGATCATTCGTCCGATATTTTCATCGTGTGTACGAGGCATAGGATAGGAAATAATTCCTGTTGGCATGGTGTTGCTATAGGTTTTTGCACATTTAAATATGTTTGTAGCTAATAGCAGTTAATTAAATAAAACTGATTTTATTCTAGTTCAGAAAATAATATTTAAAAAAGCATCCACATTTTAACTTTGCAACATTTTTGTGTGTGTGACAGATTATCGACAGAATGGAGGCAGCTCGCACCTTCTTGTGATAACAGGAAGAGGGAATCGTAGCCAGGGAGGTGTTCCACGCATTAAACCAGCAGTCATAGACTACCTCACAAATCATGACTACAGGTGAGTCTACTTTAGGGCTGAAACAACTAATCGATTAATCGACAACTAATCGATTATGAAATTAATCGATTACTATTTTCATAATCGATTAATCGGCCAGTAAAATAGTGGGGTTAAAAAAATAAAATGAGCCCTTTATAGTACAAAAAGAGCAAATCGCTACTGTAAATATTACTTTCACCGTTCTACAGTAAAAAAAAATGAACCCCTTACAGTTGCGATTATTTGCTTTTTTTGTACTATAAAGGGCTCATTTTAGTTTCTTTTAACCCCATTATGTTACTAAACGTCTTAGACCTGGTTCACATCTATGTGTTTTTTGGTGCTTTTTGCAGAAACACACTACAGTTAATTTAACATGGTTTCCTATGGGACACGTTCACATCTATGCTTTTTTTCAGCCGCTGCGTATTTGGAAAGGGTCAAGGACTTTTTTTTTTCTTAATGCAAAATGGTGCTTTTTAGGTTCAATATACTTCAATGGAGAAGCTGCAGAAAAGCATGTAATGCGTTTTTGCAGCAATTTGTATTTTTTAATCTGCCCAACAACAAATTGGCCAAAAAACAGTATTTCTCTTCTAATAGTGTATACAGTATATCTCCTCTAATAGTAAATATACAGTATATCTCTTCTGTCTGTTATTCTCAGAGTGGATTCAATATTTTGCTCCCTAACCATATAGTTGGTTGTTTATATTTACCACTGCATAGAGATATTTAAGAATGAATTGCCTTTTTTTTTAAACTTTACATATTAACTAAATTATACACCACACTTTTTTTTTAAGGTTATTAACCGATTAATCGATTAATCGAAACAATAATCGGCCAACTAATCGATTATGAAAATAATCGTTAGTTGCAGCCCTAGTCTACTTTTAGTAATACACTATGTCAGACTGGTCCTGAATTTCCTTCGTTTCCTGCAGAAAGTGTTGCTAGCCTTTCCTACACTTGTCAAAAAGTTTGCTGTCAGTTGCCTGTTTGAAATGTTTTGTACAATTGATCTGTATTTCATCCGGTGTTAACTCATCATACTAAATGCATCTGGAAAGATTTATCAATTCTATATCCTATTACTAGCAGTTTGCAACTTGATTTAAATTTCCTTCCTGTGCAGCTCAAAAGCTATTATATGCCACATTTTAATCTTAAGCACTTGTTAGGTGGTTGAGATTTTTGAGGCAAACCTGGCCTCTTAAGTGCCTACCTTAACAATGGCAAAATCCAGCTACCCTTTTGGTATCTGTTATTACCCATTATTATTAGTCTTTAAATCAATTCATGTGTAACTATTTAAATCCAAGGCCCAGTCTGTACACAGAGGCAAGCTTTTCCCCAAATTGAAACTGCTCCCCCCTTTTTAACTATTAACTGACAGATACTGTTCTGCCTACTAAGGCTCTGCCATTTCTTTATCTTACATCATAGGACACAGAGCCTCAAGTAATTACTTGGTGGCTTATGGGCCTACCTTCAGGTGTTGACACTGGTATAACTAATACATGAAGTTGACTCCCCTATATAACCCCTCCTCCTTCCAGGAGTCCTCAGTTTTTTCGCCAGTGTCTAAGGTGTTCGTCACGAGTGAAGATGTGCTCTGAGGAGCTCCAGGGAGGGATCCATGCTGGATTTAAAAAACCTCCACAACCGGATCCATCCTTGCCACTGAGGCCATAGGATGGTACCTGGGCCTCGCATTGAAGAACGAGGTTTTGCCTGTAAGCTTCTCTTTGAGAGCTGGACCCTAGGAACCAGGACTCTTTGTGGTTTTTTCATATTACCTAAAGTAATACAGGTCCAAAGGAGCGGAACCCCTTTAAAAAGGGCCCCAGTCTTTGAAGGTTTAACTACGCTGCCCGCCGTGATGGGTGAAGGTTGGATCTGTCTGTTAAATCAGCAGTATCCTGCAGCGAGGATAAGGTAAGGGGAGAAGCCTAGAAACTGTAAAGAGTCCACCTATGCCAACTGTATGCCTTAAAATATCTCCCCTAGAGGGAGTATATTACACTTGCCTAGTACAATGCCCTTTTCAGCAGCTCTGTTGTCTGGCTATAGCAGCGGTTGTGATCCCTGCAATCAGAGGGGAGTTCTTAATTGAACAGATGGTGTTCCTCTTCTGAGGGATCTAAAGGGGTTACAGCAGTAGCTAGGAGCTTAACAAACACTGCTGATAAAAATTCCCCTCCCCCTCCCCTCTCCTCTCCTCCTGGAGAGGTGCGGTAACAGCTGACACTTATGTGTAATCAGGTTCTCACCTGAGGCTTAACACAGACGCTCTCAGTTCATATGCTGAAGACAGAAGTCTGTCACACTAAGAGACACAGGAGCGCTGGGCATGTAAAGGTGTGTAAACAGGCATTTCCAGCACAGGAAATATTACGGTACTCAGCATCAAAGGCTGATCCTTATTGTGACAATGTTTTCTTTTGCTAAAACTATTGTTCAGCAAATACCATAATTTGTTAAAGTGCCTCTTCTGTTGTGCTTAGCACATTTGATTTCCAGTGTACCACAAAGGTACCAAGGATTCCACCCCCAGGCGCTGGGAACTCCAGTCATGCCTCCACACTGTCATCCTCTCCAGAGATACCTGACATGGCAAGCCAGGGTGAGTCATTGGAAGCAATTGATGGTGCAACTGCTGCTCACACTTCAGCCCCTGTGTATGTGACTGAAGATGCATTCTCCTCTGCCCTGTTGGGCTTAGAAGGAAGATTAGCGGCTTTAATCGCATTCTCCATCCAAGAGGATAGGAAGCATGCTAGATCCCCCTCCCCCACCTCAAACCCCTTTTTCCAAGGGAACAGTGGGCACAGGATGAGGTGTTATCCTCAGGTGATCACGGGGGGAAACAAGCCGAATTTTCCTCTGCAGAGGAAACAACTGTTGATGAACCTTATGCAGCCTCACAATCTGACAGATTGATGGTACAAACTCTTACAGAGATGGTTCATTCCACTTTTTTATACTACTCCTAACAGAGTAAACTGAAAGTCCAGGTCCCTTCTTTGGTTTTTTAAAAAAAAAAAACCTTTTACAGCACTTATTTATGCTGATTGGGATCATCTGGATAATCTGAGAGTTTCTCAGTTCTCTATCATGGAGGAAAAATTCACAAAGGTTGGAAAGTACCAGCAGTAGACGCTGCGATTTCCAGCATCAAGATGCATAATTGCTTAAAGTGGATGTAAACCCAATGTCATCCTTTCTAAACTGCTGCCATAGGGGTTATCTAGAAGGATATAAATACCTCCTGCATGTATCCTTACCTGTCAAATGTCTCCCCTCTGTCTGTTATTAGACCCGAAAAACTGCAGATTCTGTGGGTGGGTCTGTTGTCTGGAGCTCGGTGGGTGGAGTCGTGATGTCAGTAGACTCCCCACCCACCTCTACACTCCTCCTTGTCAATATGCATTTTCTCCTGTGTATTTCTAACACTGAACTTCTGCTATGATCTCCAACATCCAGTGAAAAGACAGGAAAGTAACCACATGACTTCAGCATGCCAAATCATACTGAGGTGTGGAACAGCCAATCCTTGAGAGCTGCTAAAGAAAGGAGTGGAGGAGGGAATTAAAAAATAATGCCTGTGTCTCAGGCTGTCACTCACAGCAAGGGGGAGTATTTGACAAAGTTTTTCTCAGTTTGTCAAGATTTTTCTCACTGAGCAATAAAAGGGGATTGCTCAGAGATGAATTAAAAAACAAACAAAGGCGCCTCTAAGTGCAGAAGGTAAACAATTTTAATACCCCAACTGGGTTAAAAACACTTACAAAATAGGAGTGGTTAACAGGCACATCGTGGGTAAGGCTGCATAGGAAGGGGTCACGATCAGAGGAAGCCTTCAGGAGGATGGATGTGGTCACTGTCAGCAGCGGTGTAAAGCACAGGGAGCGCTGTGAAGCCGGCGTCGTCAGCGTGTGAGGGCTGCGAACCCGGAAGTGATGTCATCCGATGAGCGGCTCTGTGACCAGCCTGAACCGCAAACGAAGGGCCAGAGAGGGGATGTGATGTCATCAATGAGGGACGCGTTTCGGAACCGTCATTCGTTCCTTTCTCAACCTCCTGGGGTATTAAAATATTTTACCTTCTGCACTTAGAGGCGCCTTTGTTTGTTTTTTATGTCATTTTAGACCCTGCTTCAAGTCTTTTAAAGTTGCAGCCCTTTTTGCTGAAGATTACCATCCTCTCATCCCTATCCACCAACATTTCTCCTGCTCATTTTGGACTGCCGATCCTTTATAGAGACATTATTTGGACTACAACAGTCCTGTGCGCCCTATACCACTTTTTATTCTCAGAGATGAATTAACTCTGTGTGGCAAGACTGGGCTCAAATGATAGGAAATCTTATACTCTACAGTATGATATTTTTTAAAAAAAATGTTCGGGTTTACATCCACTTTAAGCATCCAACAGATAAGGAGTTGGAATTTTTTTGTTAAAATCCTCCTACCAATGGTGCTATGTTTCGCCATAGATGCCATAAAAGACCCTATCCACCAGGCGTCTCGGCGTGCACTTGTGCTAAAACACATGCTTAGGACCCTGTGGTTAAAAGGGTTGGTCAGCCGAAGCATCTTGCAAAAAAGGGGTGTCTGACTAGTTTCCCTTTTCATTGGGGAAGGTTTGGTGAAATACATCCAAATGATTTCTAGCAGTAAAGCTCTTTTGTCCAGTAGAAGGTTTAAATGTCCTTTTATTTAAAGTGAATCCACAACAGCTCACAGGTTAAGTACTGTGACGGCCAGTGCAGCCATGGGAGACTTCTTGACAGACATGGGTTCAGATCTTCATGTCGGCGTTCGCTAGTGAAGGAGCCACTCCTCACAGGTTAACTACTCTGATGGCCAGCGTAGCCATGGGAGGCTTCCTGAAAGACGTGGGACCTCGTCCTCACGTTGGCTCCTTGTGACCTTGGACAAGTCACTTAAACAGATTCCTTCCCCTGCGCAGGGGCAGCTGTCTCTAGGCAGCGGTGACGGCCTCCACCGTCAGACTCTAGGGCATGATTTCCAAGAAATACTGTTCAGATCAACTTCATGGTAGTCCCTGCACTACTTTGGTACCACTTTGATGCGACTTGAGGTCCATAAACCTCTAGAATACACAGGATTGTTTCCTGTCGCATCAAAATCGCGCCACCACATATTCTCGGCGGCAAAGGATCACGGTAAAATCACGCAACTTTGGGGTTGCAATAGTGGAAACTGCGCCTAAGAGGAGAAAATATTCAGTCCCTGTATACATGATTGAAGATGCGTTTTTCCTCCGCCCTGCAGGGCCTAGAAGGAAAATTAGTGACTTTAATCGCATCCGCTATCCAAGGATGGGAAGCGTGTTAGATCCCCTCCCCCACCTGAGATCCCTTATCAAGGGTACAGTGGGTAGAGGATGAAGCATTACCCTCAGGTAATCGGGAAGAAAGGCAAACCGAGTACTCCTCTGCAGAGGAGACAACTAGAGTTGAACCTTTTTTCAGCCTCGCAATCTGAGAAATTGCTGGTACAAACCTCTTACAGAGATGATTTGTGCCTCTTTCAAGCTACCTCTAGTAGAGTCAGCTGATAGTTCTGTTTTTTCTTAAGTTCCTTGGAACCTTCACTGCCTTTTTCATGCGTTTCCTGTACATGTACAGAGCCACGCAGAAATTCAACAGATCCATTCTAGATCTAAAAGAATCTAAATCAGTTCCTGACGATCCGCTCCTTTCTATGGAGTCGATCAAGTCAGTAGTTTCTATCCTGCAAGGAGGAAAACTTCTAGCGCCTATCGGCATCAGGGATGCATATCTGCATGTCCATATATTTCCTGTTCACCAAAGGTTACTGCGGTTCAAAGTAGAACAGCAGCATTTCAGTTTATAGCCTTGCTCTTCGGGCTAGCTACAGCACCTCGAGTGTTCACAAAGGTGCTAGCCCCACCTGTAGCCAGGTCAAGGGCACAGGGCTTAAACAGTCTTGGCATACCTAGACGATTTATTGCTAATAGACCAATCGTTGTTCGGAGTAAGGTGTACGCACTACAACCAGTTACCTGGACAGGTCTGGGTTGCATTCTCAACCTAGTAAACAAACAAGATATTTGGGGGGCACACCCTAAAAGATGCATTAAACATGGTGCAGCCATAAGACCATACAATAGAAGAAAATATTACAGCGCACACATGCAAAAAAGACATTTACCTCCAGCAAGGCTAGTTTAAAACACCTAAACATTTTCAAAAAACATTATCAAAAATATGGGGATTTGGTCACACCATATTGCTATATGGTGCTAAGCCCACTTACTGCGTCAAAGTACCCCATGATCAGTGGGTCCTACACTGTCCATAGACTGGGAGATCCAGTAAAATATAAAATATTACAGCGCACGCATGCAAGGAGGTAAATGTCTTTTTTGCATGTGTGCGCTGTAATATTTTCTTCTATTGTATGGTCTTATGGCTGCACCATCTTTAATGCATCTTTTAGGGTGTGCCCCCCAAATATCTTGTTTGTATATTGTATGGATTCTTTTTTTTTTTTTTTTTGCCACCTCAGTGATTCTATTAGAGACTTAATCCACTTTGTCAGTGTCATCTATGTCTCTTCTTTTTTCACATCATTTGTAGCATTCTATGCAGATATACAAAACATTTACCGTATTTATCGGCGTATAACACGCACTTTTTTCCCCTTAAAATCAGGGGAAAATCGCGGGTCCGTGTTATACGCCGATCCCCTGCGATCCGGAGCTGCCAGATTTTCAAAATCGCCGACCGCGATTTGAAAATGGCGGCACCGAAATACACAGTGCCGGTCCTCGGCTCTTCTCGGCCACTTTAATCTTCACCCGAGCGCCGCCCGAACCTAGCCAAGTGTACTCGGCTAGGTTCGGATAGCTCCGCTCGGGACTACGAGTGGAGCCGGAAGTAAACAAGAGCCGCCGAGGACCGGCTCTGTGTATTTCGTCGCCGGCGGCGCCATTTTCAAATCGCGGTCGGCGATTTTGAAAGACAGGATGGCAGGGATCCGGGATCACGGGATGCGAGGCTGCACTGGGGAAGGCTGCACTGGGGAAGGCTGCACTGGGGAAGGCTGCACTGGGGAAGGCTGCACTGGCGAAGGCTGCACAGACATGGCTGCACAGGGGCAAGGCTGCACTGAGAAGGCTGCAATGATGGGCATTTAAATGTAAGTTTTTTTTCCTTCAACTACCCTCCTAAAAGTTTTTTTTTCCTTAAAATTCCCTCCTAAATTGGGGTGCGTGTTATACGCCGATAAATATGGTATTTACTTTAACCAGTGCAAAATTCATCATACAAATCTTCTTTTCCTCTTTTTCCCCCCGATACCCCTCCCTTACCCCTCTCCCCTACCCCCTTTCCCTCCCCCCCCTACCTCTGTGTACACTTAATTGATATCCCTCTCTTTAATCGAATCTGATTCTCTAACCCTCAGTACTACTCCATGATTTTTTAAATTCCTTCCAACTTTGCCAGTTATTTCCCCCCCCTGCTGAATCGGCTTCCCTCCCATAACCTCCTTCTTCCATATGTTGAATGCCTTCCACTGCATCAACCCACTCCCAGATTGATGGGCATTCTACCTTCTGCCATTTTTTTGGAATTATCTTTTTAGCCGCATTCAGCAGGTGTGGTACTAGGGTGTTTTTATACTTTTTGACCTCCCTTCCTATTCCATGATGTAAAACTGTCCAGGGATCTGCCTTTACTTCTATCTTTGTTATTTCTTTAATGAACCCCAAGATTTTTACCCAATAACTTAATTTCGGGGCAGTCCCACCATATATGGGCCATATTGCCTATTCCTTTACACCCCCTCCAGCATTTCGATGTTTTATCCTTTTGGTATTTACAAGCTTTATCTGGGGTAATATACCAGCCCGTTAGAATTTTATAGTTCATTTCAGCAACATTGGTGTCAATCGACGAGCCGTGGGTCAATTCCAGTACTTTCTTTAACCTATTACTATCTAACTGCACTCCTAATTCTTTTTCCCATTTTGTGATGTATGGAGGTACCTCGCTGCTACCCAACGTCAAACCCATTTTATAAATTTTAGATATTATACCTTTAGTACTGTTCGCCAAACATATCTTTTCCAACTCTGATAACTCCTCCCCTGACCTTATTGGCTGTGGTAGACGATTGACAAAATGGCTTAGCTGAAGGTATCTCCAACGATCTAACACCCGTGTATCTTTGTTGTGTTTTAATTCGTGAAATGCAACAATCTTCCCCTCTTTTATTATGTCTCTCAATTGTACCTTTTCCTTTTTAATCCAGCTACCACCAATTTCCCTTTTCCCCGCTGCAAAATAATCGTTTTCCGCAAGTGAAATTAAAGGGGAATTATATGTCTTGTTTACTTGTTTATATACTGTGTCCCATACTCTAAGAACCACCTTTGTCAATGTGTGTGTGTTGCCATCTAATACTCTATAATGTGGGGGATTCCAAGTTATGTGTCCTAAATGTGCCTTACTCAAACTATTTTCTATATTCACCCATCTCTTCTGTTTGTTCTCTCTGATCCACTCGATCGCTCTTGACACCAATATTGCCTTATAATAGCCCTGGATGTCGGGCATCGCCAGACCCCCTTTCTTTTTTTCCTGTTTTAATATATCAAAAGACACTCTGGCCCTTCTGTTTTTCCAAACTGTTTTCATAATAATTGATTTGAGTTTTCTAAAATAATACTGTGGGATAGCCAATGGGAGCATCTGTAATTTGTAGATGATTTTAGGTAATAATATCATCTTTATAGCATTAATGCGTCCTACCCATGAAAATGGTTTGCCTATTATCCTTTTACTCTCAGCTTTTATTTCATCTAGAAGTGGAATAAAATTTAACTTAAAGATCTTCCCTAATGAATTTGCCAATTTTATGCCCAGATAGTTTATTTCTTTTTTCCATATAAATTTAAATTCCTTTTTCAGCTTACTTTCCTCCCTCTTACCCAAGTTAATGTTTAAGATTTCCGATTTTGCCGAGTTTATTTTGAAGTTTGACACTTCTCCATACTGTCTCAGGACTCTAAGTATGTTTGGTATTGTAATTCTCAGGTTAGTTATGAAGATCAGAATATCGTCGGCAAAGGCCGCAAACTTATGCTCCTCATCCCCAACCCTGAAACCCCCGATATCCGGATCCTCCCTAATCACCGACAGCAAAGGCTCCAGGGAGAGGACAAAGAGCAAAGGGGACAGGGGACACACCTGTCTCGTCCCATTTTCCATTTCGAAAACTTCCGAGGGGGAACCATTAATTCTTATCAAAGCCGTAGGATGGTTGTACAAAGCACGTATCCGATTAATCATTTTCGGGCCCAGTCCCATAAATTTAAGGGTTTGGAACATGAACCCCCAGTCTACTCTGTCAAACGCTTTTTCCGCGTCTATAGACAAGAGTAGACCTGGGGGTCCCTTGTCCTTAATATGCTGCAACAAAAGAAGCGTTCGCACGCCGTTATCTCTCCCTTCTCTTTTTGGGGTGAACCCCACTTGATCTGGGTGTATCCATTCGCTCATTCTCTCTTTTAACCTATTTGCTAAAACTCTAGCATATAATTTTACATCTGTGTTAATCAGCGATATTGGCCTATAACTAGAACATATCGTTGCGTTTTCTTTCTCGAACATCACGTGACACAGAGCCTCAGTAATTACTGATGGGTTATATAGGTATCACTGGTGATTGGACACTGGCACACCCTATCAGGAAGTTCAACCCCCTATATAATCCCTCCCCCTTGCAGGGATACCTCAGTTTTTACGCCAGTGTCTTAGGTGATGGACGTGTAAAGATGTCCTGTGCTGAGCTCCAAAGGGAATATCCTAAGATCCTATACTGGGGCAAGCCAGGCGAACCGGATCCATTCAAAGTGTCTTTTCATGGCCGAATTGAATGGTACCCGGGCCTCGTCTCCGAAGAAACGAGGTTTTACCCGTAATGCTTCTCTTTTTAGAGAGCTGGACCCCGCAGATCAGAAAATGGCTTTAAACTTCCTAATTTCTGGCGAGGTGCTTTACGGTCCCAGAACTGTTGGATCCCCCTATTCGTAGGGGGCCCCAGTCTCTGACTGTTTTTTCAAACGGAGCCCACCGTGAGAGGTGAAGATTGGGTCTGTGTAAACAGCACCCTGCAGCTGGATAAGGTAAGAGGAGATTCCACAGAATTTTTGAGTTCTAGTGGCTTTTCTCCTTTAAGGTAAATGCATGCTATGCCTATTGTGACCACCGGGGGCTGCCAAGAGTACAAACCTGCACATGCTGACTGTTTGTCTCAGTGTTTTTTCATCGCTGTCTATGTCCCAGCGTCTCAAGCCGGCTGCAAGGTAAGATGGAAGGGGGGATTTCTCATGTTTGAATGTTCCCCCCCCCCCCAGGCTAGAGAGGGGCCACAGGGGTCTAGAAAGTGGTTATACCACCCAGGCTCTGTGGCCTAATGGCCACCATCTCTGAAGATAGCCATTCAGGCAGATCTTGTTACCAGCCTCTCTCCCTCCCCCCCCCCCATCCCCAGCCCTTCTCCAGAAGCATGACAGGAGAGTCGGCCAGCGCGGGAAGCGCTCGTTTTTTTCAAAACTCGAGGGGGGGGGGGCGGTAGAGGAGGGGGCGGGACGTCAGCACAGGTGCTTAGACTCCCACTCAGGCCAGCTGCAGGCTATTAAAGGCACTCTGTACAGGTGCACACAGCCTTCTGAGAGACACAGAGCTGACGGTCGCATGTAAGGTGGGACACAGGCATTCTCCTAGGCAGCATTTACTGAAGAAACACCAGACTGAGCATTGGGTAGCAAGGCTTTTAGCCAGACTACATCGCTCAGCGGGCAGTGTTCATTTGTATACCTCACACCTTGTTGCTTTGCACTATGGGTAGAAGAGGTTCAAGCACCCCAGGAACCAGAGACACTAGGGGATCTCGTTCAGGTTCTGAGGGCCCCCTGTCAGCAGCATCCTCCCCCCCTAAAGATGGGCCAGGGACGGCTAGCCAGGGAGAGCCATCGGGGTCAGGGGCTACACCTGCTTCTGGCACTTCAGCCCCTGTATATATTACACAAGAGGTTTTTTCCTCAACCATTAATGGTCTAGAGGAAAGATTAATGGCCGTGATTACGTCTTCACTCACTGGAAGAAAACGCACTAGGCTTTCCTCTGTTCCCCAAGACCCTCAGACAGAGGAGCTCTGGGATAAAGGAGATGAATCCCTTTCAGAGGATCGGGATGGGACGGATGATTCCTCTTCGGAGGAATCAGGTGGAGAGGGACTCTCTGCGACTTCCCAAGAGGAGAAAGTCTTAGTGCAGATCCTTACTGGATTGGTCCGCTCCACATTTAAGTTGCCCATACCTGAAACTGCTAAAGAATCCTCTTCTGCTTTGGGGTCACTGAAACCTTTCCAAGCAGCACATGCTTTTCCTGTTCATACTTTACTTGAAAAGCTCATTTATTCTGAGTGGTATCACCCAGACAAACGTTTTTTTCCGCCGAGAAAGTTTTCAACACTTTATCCGATGGAAGAAAAGTTTATTAAAATGTGGGGAATACCGGCTATTGATGCCGCCATTTCCTCCGTAAATAATAGCCTGACTTGTCCTGTAGACAATGCTCAGGGATCCTGTAGATAAAAGGATGGAATCCCTATTGAAGGATGTTTTCTCCTTAGCAGGATCAGTGGCCCAACCTGCAGTAGCAGCGATTGGAGTCTGTCAATACTTAAGAGACCATGTTAAGCAGGTCATCAAAGTATTACCTGAACAGCAGGCCCAGGGGTTTGCTAACCTTCCAGCGGCCTTATGCGTTGTGGTTGACGCCATTAGAGATTCTATCGTGCAAACCTCCCGTCTTTCACTGGGGTTGGTGCATATACGTAGAATCCTATGGTTGAAAAATTGGTCAGCCGAAGCACCATGTAAGAAGCTACTGGCTGGGGTTCCATTTCGTGGTGCAAGGTTGTTTGGAGAGGACTTGGATAACTATATCAAGAGAATCTCTTGTGGGAAAAGCACTCTCTTACCTGTCAAGAAGAAGAGTAAGCGTCCCTCTTTCAAACGGACTCTTTCCCCAGCGCCGGGGGCTTCAGCCTCCAGGCAGTCTCGACGGCCGCCTCTATCAGGGTCCAGAGACAAGAGTCAACCCCAGGGACAAAAGAAGTCCTGGGGAAAGAAGCCTACTAGGCAAAACACTAAGACCTCTGCATGAGGGGGCGCCCCCGCTCACTCGAGTGGGGGGAAGACTGCGACAGTTCTCAGAGCTCTGGCAGGAGGACTTCCAGGACAGATGGGTAATCTCCACGGTAACCTTAGGGTACAAGCTGGAGTTTCAGGAATTCCCCTCTCCTCGGTTCCTCAGATCAAGTGTTCCCAGAGACCCAGAGAAAAAGCAGTCGCTCCTTCTAGCGTTAGAGCGACTTTTGTCGCAGGAGGTCATTATGATAGTTCCCGCAAAGGACCAGGGATTGGGCTTCTATTCCAACCTTTTTACGGTCCAAAAGCCAAATGGGGATGTCAGGCCCATTCTGGACTTAAGGGATCTGAACCGATTCCTAAGGATTCAATCCTTCCGCATGGAATCAATTCGAACAGTAGTTCCCATCCTGCAGGGAGGAGAATTTCTGGCATCAATAGACATCAGAGATGCATATCTGCATGTGCCCATTTTTCCTGCTCATCAGAAGTTTCTGCGCTTCGAGGTAGGAGGGCGCCATTTCCAGTTTGTGGCTCTGCCTTTCGGGATAGCCACTGCACCTCGAGTGTTCACAAAGATCTTGGCTCCTCCTCTGGCCAGATTAAGGGTTCAGGGTATAGCTGTCATAGCATACCTAGACGACCTGCTCTTGATAGACCGGTCGGTAGCCTCTTTGAATGGAAACTTGAGGACCACAGTCAGGTATCTAGAACACCTGGGTTGGATCCTCAACTTAGAAAAGTCTTTCCTAAAACCAGTAAGAAGACAGGAGTATTTAGGTCTGATTATAGATACAGGCCAGGAGAAAATATTTCTACCCCAGGCAAAGATCACTGCTTTGAGAGAGCTGATTCTGACAGTAAGGACCAAGAAGGGTCCCTCAGTCCGCCTTTGTATGAGGCTACTAGGGAAGATGGTGTCTTCATTCAAAGCAGTTCCCTATGCTCAGTTTCACTCAAGAATGCTGCAACACAGTATTCTGTCGACCTGGAACAGGAAAGTTCAGGCATTAGACTTTCCGATGCACCTGTCGCATGCGGTGCGTCAGAGCCTCAATTGGTGGCTCATACCCGAAAACCTGCAGAAGGGGAAATCCTTTCTACCGGTTACCTGGACGGTGGTAACAACAGATGCCAGTCTGTCAGGTTGGGGAGCAGTTCTGGAACAGGCTGCGGTCCAAGGGGTATGGTCCAAGACAGAGAGGACCTTACCCATCAACATTCTGGAGATCCGGGCGATACATCTAGCTCTAAAGGCCTGGACTATCAGGCTACAGTTTTGTCCGGTCAGGATCCAGTCCGACAATGCCACAGCAGTGGCTTATGTCAATCATCAGGGAGGCACCCGGAGCCGAGCTGCTCAAAAAGAGGTGAACCAGATCTTAGTCTGGGCAGAGATGCATGTGCCATGCATATCGGCAGTTTTCATCCCGGGAATAGAGAATTGGCAGGCGGACTATCTAAGTCGCCAGCAGTTACTTCCAGGGGAATGGTCTCTGCATCCCAACGTCTTTTGGGCCATATGCTAAAGATGGGGGGTTCCAGATGTAGATCTCTTTGCATCCCGATTCAACAAAAAGATAGACAGATTTGTGGCAAGGACAAAAGATCCTCTTGCATGCGGGACGGATGCGTTGGTGATTCCGTGGCATCGGTTCTCACTGATTTACGCATTCCCACCTATTCTGCTACTACCACGACTCCTTCGCAGGATCAGGCAGGAAAGGAAGTCGGTACTTCTGGTGGCCCCCGCTTGGCATGCAGAAATAGTAAGGATGACAGTAGGTTCCCCGTGGACACTACCGGTACGCCCAGACCTGTTATCTCAAGGTCCAGTGTTCCATCCTGCCTTACAAACGCTAAATTTGACGGTTTGGCTATTGAGACCCACGTTCTGAAGAGTCGTGGGCTGTCAGGTCCTGTCATATCTACCTTGATTAATGCAAGGAAGCCAGCTTCCAGGATGATTTATCATAGAGTCTGGAAAGCTTATATAACCTGGTGTGAATCCAGAGGTTGGCATCCCAGGAAATATGTCATAGGTAGAATTCTTGATTTTCTACAATTAGGATTAGAGATGAAGCTGGCCTTGAGTACCATCAAGGGCCAGGTCTCTGCTTTATCAGTATTATTTCAGCGGCCACTTGCTTTGCATTCTTTGGTCCGAAACTTTATGCAGGGGGTGATGCGTCTTAATCCTCCGGTTAAATCGCCCCTAAACCCCTGGGACTTGAACTTGGTCCTGGCTGTGTTACAGAAACAGCCTTTTGAACCAATAAGTCAGATTCTTTTGGTCTTGTTGACAAGGAAATTAATTTTTCTGGTGGCCATCTCTTCTGCTAGAAGAGTATCAGAATTAGCAGCTCTTTCCTGTAAGGAGCCTTATTTGATTATACACAAGGATAGAGTGGTACTACGCCCTCATCCTAGTTTTTTACCGAAGGTGGTTTCTGATTTTCATTTAAACCAAGACATTGTTCTACCTTCCTTTTTTCCAGATCCCTGTTCTCCGGAAGAGATCTCTACATTCGTTGGATGTAGTAAGAGCAGTTAAGGCCTATCTAGGGGCAACTGCTCAGATCCGCAGGACGGATGTTTTGTGTGTGCTGCCAGAGGGTCCCAACAGAGGACAGGCTACCATTTCTAAATGGATTCGACAGTTGATCATTCAAGCTTACGGTTTGAAACAGAAGATTCCTCCGTTTCAGATCAGGGCACATTCCACAAGGGCTATTGGTGCTTCTTGGGCAGTGCATCACCAGGCCTCTATGGCTCAAATCTGCAAGGCCGCAACCTGGTCTTCAGTTCATACATTCACCAGATTCTATCAGGTGGATGTGAGAAGGCATGAGGATATCGCCTTTGGGCGTAGTGTGCTGCAGGCAGCGGTACAGGGTCCTCAGGTCTGATTGCACCCTACTTGGTCGTGGTTCCCCCCCCTCAGGTAGCATTGCTCTGGGACATCCCATCAGTAATTACTGAGGCTCTGTGTCCCGTGATGTTCGAGAAAGAAAATAGGATTTTTTAAAACAGCTTACCTGTAAAATCCTTTTCTTTCGAAGGACATCACTGGACACAGAGGTCCCGCCCCTCTTTTAATACACTATATTGCTTGGCTACAAAACTGAGGTATCCCTGCAAGGGGGAGGGATTATATAGGGGGTTGAACTTCCTGATAGGGTGTGCCAGTGTCCAATCACCAGTGATACCTATATAACCCATCAGTAATTACTGAGGCTCTGTGTCCCGTGATGTCCTTCGAAAGAAAAGGATTTTAAAGGTAAGCTGTTTTTAAAAATCCTATTTTTCCCCTCTTTTGGGATAACCGTGATCTCCGCTTTGAGCGCCTCTCTACTTAGCTCAAAGTCCGTGCCCAGCCCATTCATGTATTCACAAAGTCTAGGGGATAATATATCTTTAAATTTTTTATAATAAAAATTAGTGAATCCATCTGGACCCGGACTTTTGCCTGGGGCTGATTCAGATAATGCTCTATTAATCTCCTCTACCGTTATCGGGCTTTCTAAGTTGTCCTTATCGTTTTCAGTAATCTTCGGGAGGTTAGCTTTATTAAGAAATTCTACTATCTTCTTAACCTGCACTCCATCTTCCCTTATGCTTTTTGCCTACTGAGTATAGATCCCTGTAATATTCCCTGAAGGATTCCCCTATTTCTCTTGTTGTATGAAGCATGACACCTTTACTGTTTTGGATTTTTTCTATGTAGTTTCTGGCTTTTTTCCTTCTTAAGATTTTAGCTAGTAGTCTACTGCTCTTATTTCTACTTTGATAACTTTCTTTTGCCACCTTGTAAAATGCTTTTTTTGTCTCTAGGTCTATACGATCTTTTAATTCCTCTCTTTTTGAACTAGTTTTTGGTAGACCCTCTTAGCTTGGCCCAAACCTTTCTTATGTTCCTGCTCCAGATTATATGTTTCTTCAGTTAATTTTTTAATTTGCTCTTTTGTTTCCCTTTTTCTTCTTGCTCCCATTTTCATTAATATCCCCCTTATGTAAGCCTTGTGGGCCTCCCACAGGGAGGACCCCGAGATCTCTCCTGTATCATTTATTAAAAAATATTGATTTAGTTCCTGTTCTATTTTCTTTACATTTATTGCGTCCTGTAAAAGATCTTCATCTAATCTCCAGGTTGCTGGGGTTCTCTGGGTTTCTGAAACCTACATTCCCATGCTAACCGGGGGCATGATCTAAAATCGAATGTTCAGTCCATATATAATCAATCCTAGAGTACGTCCCGTGCGCTGGGGAGTAGAACGAAAAATCCCTCTTATTTGGGTTCATAATCCTCCATATGTCCACCAGTTGACAGGAAGATATCTTCCGTTTTAACTTTCTCAATTTCTCGTTCATTGTCCCCAGCGCACGCGACGTACTATCTACCTCCGGTACCATACATAAGTTGAAGTCCCCCATCATAATCAGGCCACCCTCTTTAAACTCCATTAATTTTTCCAATGTTGTCACTAGGAAACCACTAGGCTCTTTGTTCGGTGCATATACATTCGCCAGCGTACACCTTCATCCCTCCAGGGAGCCCTTCAGGAAAATATACCTCCCTCCTGGGTCCGTTATTACCTTAAAATTTACCCCTTTTGCTATTCCTATTGCCACTCCTCTTGCCCATTGTTGTTATTGAATCCCCATAAAACCAGTTTGGAAAAACTTTTGACCATAACCTACTCTTTGAGTAACATGTTAGATGGGTCTCTTGGAGGAACACAACCTCAGCTTTGTATCTCTCCAATTCCCCCAGTATCTTTTGTCTCTTCATGGGTTCGTTAAGGCCCTTTACATTATAGGTCAAAAAATTTAACTTCCTCATCTCCTCTCGTATTTTTTTTTATGTTGGACATGCATTACTGAGCTAACTCGAACTATTCCCTTTTTTTTCTGTTTTTTGTTTTTTTTTGTTTTTTTTTTTCTTCCTCTTTCCCTTTTTCTTCCTTGTGCACAGAGTTCCCCTCTCCCCTCAACCACCCCTCTCCCTCCCTCCCCTCCCCCCCAGCCACCTCTTGGCTCCCAATTCGCCAGGCGCCATGGATACCATGGAGCTTAACGAATCTCGTGTTGAGGTGAGAGACCGAGTGTGCCCCTTACCCCCCCCTTGCGTGATGTTTTAAGCAGAAAGGGGTAGTCCAGTATCCACGGAGTCTCCTCCCCCATCCTCCCCGCCGCTCCCTCCCCCTCTATTCCTTGACTGCTCTTCTCCCCCCCCCCCCTCTTCCATAGACTCCAGGTCATTCTTCCTCCCAACCCGGCAAGTCTGGCTCTTTCATATCCAGTCTGTCACAGAAATCCTTCAATTCTTCAGGGAACCTCAATCTTGCTGATCTACCATCTTTTAAAGCCCATTAAACATGCCGGGAACCCCCAACTATATTTTATATTTAAATCTCTCATCTGGTCTAATAGAGGTTTCAGAAGCCTTCTCCTTGCTAGGGTTTTGGGTGCGAGGTCTGTATACACTTGGATCTCTGACCCTTCAAATTTTAGTGGGGGTTTACTTCTCATTGTAGACATAATTGCCGCTTTGTCTTCATAGTACCTGAACCTAATTATTACGTCTCTCGGCCTCTGGTGTTCTGAATTATATAGTCTTCCCACCCGGTGAATCCTTTCTGTTTTAGGGAATTCCACTATCTCCTCTCCCAACAGAGGACCAAGTATTAGGGATATCACCCTCCTCAAATCTTCTCCTTTATTTTCTGGGACTAAACGGAGTCTTATATTTTGTCTTCTTTCTCTTTTTTCCTGATCCTCGATCTTATATAGGATTTTTTTCTGATTTTGTCTGGAAATTTTTATTTGTTCTTTGAGATTCATTATCTCCATTTCTAGTTCCTCTGTTTTTTTTCTCCGTTATTTCTACTCTTTCTAAAAGGCTTCCTAGGTCTGCTCTCACCAGGCCTATCTCTGATTTTATTGAGTTCTCTAGCTTTTTGAGCATATCACTCAATTCCTCTTTCGAAAGCATCTGGACACTTGTTCTTCTTTCCTCCACCCGACTTAATTCCGCTTCACTTTCCATTATTGAGTTCTCCCTGGACTGGGATATCTTGTCCCCAGCTTTATTTGGGGTTCCCCCTCTTCCCTCTGTCCTTGATCCTCCCTGGGCACCTTGCTCCCCACCTTTTGGACTCCCTCCTTGGGACATAAACTGTTTTATCGAACTTCCAGCAGTCTTGTCTTTTGGGGTTTTAGGTGCTCCCCCTTTCCCTGTTTTGGTTGCTGCTTTATTCATCGCTCCCTTCTTTCTTGGCCCTCCTGTTTGTTTCCCCAGTTTTAGATTTAACTTTCTCCCTCCACCTGTGGAAGGAGGTTCTCACGGGAGGGCTGGAGCAAATAAGTCCTTATTCTGGGCCCTATTTCAACCTTCCTCTTCTCCTCTTTATAAGCCTGAATAACCAGGGGGGGTAACAATTCTGTGGCCACGGACCAGATCCCTCCACACACCCGCACCTCAGAGATACCTCAGTCCGTCTCTCCCCACCTTGAGATCTTCTGTTAGCCTTCCAGATCTATATAATTTCACAGTCCTAATATCGTTTTTATATGCAGATCCTTAGTTTGTATATTACTTTCATTTCCTTATTTTACAGAGCCAATATATAAGATGTAATTAATTGCTCTTTATGTTCACCTCCTCTTCAACACCCCCTCTCAAGTTTACCCAGGGTGAACTTCCTTAGTTTCCTCGTTCCCCTTTGTAGATACAAACAGGCTTTAATTACCCAAAACAGCAAAGGGATTCAGATGTGTCATTACCTTTCACTACGATCCTCCTTATTGACTCCTGGTTTCTGAATTAAACAGTATACCGGTATAACACATTATCTCATAGAGAGAGGGGAGAAATACAAAGCTTTCCCTACATTACCAACTCCTTGACTCAGGGGAGATCCATGCAGGTTCCACAACGCCCGGAGAGAGGTGCGGGGGGGGGGACGCCGTCCAAAACCTCCCGTACACGCCGTCTGCTTCTTTGCTTAGCTGCCTCCCTCTGTGTTCTTTGCCTCTTTTCTCTGGTCCGCTCTACAGCGGCGTATGGAGCTCTTTCTCCTCCTCCCTCGTTGGGGTCTCTCAGCGGCGGCGTGCGGAGCGGCGTACAGGGATCTGCCTCTCCACCTCGGAGGTATGCATAGTTCTCCTTATGCAGCGGCAGGGTAGAGCGCGCTTCGGGGATCCTAGGAGAGCCCGCTTCTCTGGCAGACACTCTCACCTCCCTACGTGATGCGCACTATGTCATCACGTCCCTCGAATATTGTATGGATTCTGACCAAATCCCTTTGGGCGAGGAGCACCCCACTCCCTCATCAAGTACCTCTCATTAGTGTCCACTTGTGTCATGGGTGGAGACCTCATGATTCTCCCATTTAGAAGAGTGTATTGCTCTCATGGTTTAGAGATGCAGGATCTCCCAGTCTATGGACAGTGTAGGACCCACTGATCATGGGGTACTTTGACGCAGTAAGTGGGCTTAGCACCATATAGCAATATGGTGTGACCAAATCCCCATATATTCGATAATGTTTTTTGAAAATGTTTAGGTGTTTTAAACTAGCCTTGCTGGAGGTAAATGTCTTTTTTGCATGTGTGCGCTGTAATATTTTCTTCTCAACCTAGTAAAATCTCCATTAAAATCGCTAAAAAAGGGCTGTAGTATTTGGGTCTGATCATAGATACAGCCCAGAAAAAGGGTCTTCTTGCCCAGAAAAAAAAACAAAAAAAAAAAAAACACCACTCTATAAAAGAGTTGGATCGGATGGTCAGGTCAAGAGGAGGTCCCTCAATTCACCTTTGCATGAGGTTGTTAGAAAGGATGGTGGCTTCATTCGAAGCAATTCCCTTTGCCCAGTTCCATTCAAGACTGTTGCAAAACAGTATTCTATTTGCTTGGAACAAAACGATCCAAGCTTTGGACTTGCCAGTGCAGCTGTCCCAAAGGGTGTCCCAAAGCCTCAATTGGTGGTTACTAAAGAATGTCCTAAAGGGTAAATCCTTCAGACCACTTATCTGGAAAGTGGTAATGACAGAGAAGACAACTGTCCAAGGACAGTGTTCAAGAACCGAAAGAGCCTTGCCCATCAACATCCTAGAGATTTGGGCAGTGCATCTGGCTCTAAAAGCCTGGACTTCCAGGTTAAGGGATTGTCCCAACAGGATCCAATCCGTCAATGCCACGGCTGTGGCCTATATCAATCACCAAAAGGGGCACCAAGAATCTCTCAGTGCAGAGAGAAGTGAACCATATTCTAACTTGGGCAGAAAGAAATATTCCGTGCCCATCGGCAGTCTTCATTCCGGGAATAGAGAATTGGCACGCGCACTACATGTGCCGCCAGCAGATTATTCCCAGGGGAATAGTCTATTCACCCCGACATGTTTCGGGCTGTTTGTCAAGGATGGGGGACTCCGGATGTAGATCTTCTAGCATCCAGTGCAACATAAAGTTAGTCAACTTTGTGTCCACAACAAAGGATCCATTCGCATGCAGAACAGATGCGTTGATGATACTGTGGGATCAGCTTTTACTGATCTATGCATTTCCCCCTATTCAGTTGCTGCCTTGACTTCTTTGCAGGATCAAGCTGGAAAGAAAACCGGTAATTCTGGCAGCACCAGCATGGCCCAGAAGGTCATGGTATGCTGAGGTCGTAAAGATGGCAGTGGAGGATCTGTGGTCCCTTCCACTAAGGCCAGACCTGCTCTCACAGGGGCCGATATTCCATCCTACTTTACGAATGCTAAATTTAACGGCCTGGCTATTGAGACCCACATTCTGAAAAGACGTGGGCTTTCCAGGGCAGTTATTTCTACATTAATGCTAGGAAGCCAGCTTCTAGAGCTATATATTATAGAGTCTGGAAAGCTTATGTTTCCTGGTGTGAATCCAAGGGTTGGCAACCTCGGAGATATATTATAGGCAGAATTCTTGCCTTTCTACAAGTAGGCGTAGAGATGAAGTTGGCCCTGAGTACTATTAAGGGCCAAGTCTCAGCCTTATCAATTTTATTTCAAAGACCACTTGCTACGCACTCTTTAGTCCGGGGTTTCATGCGAGGAGTGATGCGGATTACTCCGCCAGTTAAATCACCCTTAAGCCCTTGGGACTTGAATTTAGTTTTGTCAGTGTTACAAGAACCGCCATTCGAACCATTACAGCATGTTCCCTTAGTCCTTCTGACTAGGAAGCTGATATTTTTGGTTGCTATATCCTCAGCAAGGAGGATTTCAGAATTGGCTGCTCTTTCCTGTAAAGAGCCATATTTGGTCAAGATATTGTCCTGCCGTTTTTTTCCAAAACCATGTTGGTTATTCATGAGGACAGAATAGTGTTACGCCCTCGTCCAGGCTTTTTGCCAAAAGTGGTTTCAGGCTTTCATCTGAATGAAGATATTGTACTGACATGGTTTTTTCCAAAACCATGTTCCAAAGAAGAACAGTCACTACATTGTCTTGATGTGGTGAGAGCAGTGAAGATCTATTTAAAAAAAACTGCTCAGATTCATAAGACTGATGTCTTATTTATTCTGCCAGAGGAGAATAGAACAGGCGGCGTCAAAATCCACAGTGGCTAAGTGGATTCGGCAGGTTATAATTCAAACTTATGATTTTAAAGGGAAAGATTCCCCCTTTTCAAGTTAAGGTGCACTCTGCCAAAGCGGTTGGTGCTTCTTGGGCAGTGCGTCACCAGGCCTCCATGTCTCAGATCTGCAAGGCCGCGACTTGGTCTTCAGTGCATACATTTACAAAATTTTATCAAGTAGATGTAAGATGGAATGAGGATATCGCCTTCGGGCGCAGTGTGCTGCAGGCAGCAGTATAATTCCTCAAGGTCTGGGGGTGCCCTACGGGTTGTGTCTCCCTCCCCTCAAGTAGCATTGCTATGGGACTTCCCACCAAGTAATTACTTGAGGCTCTGTGTCCTATGATGTACAATAAAGAAAATAGGATTTTTAAAACAGCTTACCTGTAAAATCCTTTTCTTGGAGTACATCATAGGACACAGAGCTCCCGCCCCTCTGTTTTATGGGGTGAGAGTATATTGCTTATATTGCTTGGCTACAAAAACTGAGGACTCCTGGAAGGAGGAGGGGTTATATAGGGGAGTCAACTTCCTGTATTGGTTATACCAGTGTCAACACCTGAAGGTAGGCCCATAACCCACCAAGTAATTACTTGAGGCTCTGTGTCCTATGGTGTACTCCAAGAAAAGGATTTTACAGGTAAGCTGTTTTAAAAATCCTATTTTTCTAGCTTTGAGGACCTAGGTACAAACTGAACTTTAGATCCAAGGGGCTTCACAGGGATCGATTTGGAGATTAACACACGTAATGCTACATCAGCAGTATTGTTACCATAGGTGTTAAGCCTGGTTTCCCCCAGTGCACCTGTACAACCCACTTGTCCCAAACGTTAACCTGGGGCCTGCATGCCCACCACCTTCCTGTGCTCCCACCCTTATATCTGCAAGCTGCCCCCCTGTTCTCACCACCATAGATGTACCCACACCACCACCCCACTCCTAACACCATATGTAATCCACCCACCCCTCTTGGTTTCAACACCACCTCTTACATCCAACATTTCACCTCCATGCCTGAGTGCCCCCCCCCCCCACACACACTCTGACCACTGCACCCATGCATTCTTCTCACTTCCCTCATGACTGCTCAAGCTGCACCCCCCTCCCCCTAGACACATACACACTACCCTGCAACTCTACACTCTCAACCATTCCTGCTCGAACAACTTCTTTTCTTACCACTGCACAATTACCTTTCCCCCACCAAAGCACATTCACTACCACCACCTCACCTGTAGTCCCACTTCTCACCTCACCTTCTCATTAGTACAGCTGTACACCCAATTCACACCTACATCTATACCCCCTCTCTATCACAGCTGTTACCATATGCCTACCTTATACCCCCAGTGCACCTGAAGCTTTTCCTTCCAACCCTGCTCTCACCCTGAACCTGCAACCCCACCATGCTTGAGCCGCTGCAACCTTGCCTGTTCTGAAACAGGCACACTTGCTAGTGGGTCTTGGCAAGAAGGTATATTCTACTCAAAGCTTTCTTAAGAGCAATGTTTTGGTATGTTCTGAATATCAGCTCACTTTTCTTAACCAGTGGGCAGCTGCTCCAAAGTTCCTAATAACACTGTTGACAAAGGAGGCCAGTAACCCACCAAAAAAATCTGTTGTCTGTGGTTATGTACACAGTAAATTATTCCCAGATATTAAACTTATTTTGCCTTTTTTCTGGAACAGTAAGGGTCCATTCACATCGTGGTGCCTGTGCTTTGTGTTAACACGCCATTAGCTTATTGTGTGTTGCATTAAGGTAGCCCATTTTTAAATGACTGGCTCAACCGTAGGATGCTACTGCCCCCCCTCCCCCACCCTCACATGTGAGCAAATACTAAGTGAGAGAGATACAAAATAACCAGTGCAGAGTAACTTATTCAAACGTTCCTCTTCATCTTATTACCAAAAACTGTGCTTCCTTCAATCCTTCTTCGAGAAGGGATCAGAGCGATTCTGATTGGTCAGTGTCTGCACAGTGACTCGTTCTGCTCTGTCCTTGAAGCATTGCACGGAGAAGAGTGGGGATTTCAAATCCCCAGACTGATGGACTGACTTCGGGGGCACTGACAGCTTAACATCACCATTGGTAAGTACAGAGGAGACTGGGGAGAGGTCCAGTGTTCATTCACCTTTTTTTTTTTTTTTTCTGCAAAGGTGAACTAACACATTAATACACACTGGGTGGAGTGGAGCACAATGAAGGAAGAAGTAATTTTTTTTTTGTTTTATAGGATGAAGAGAAACATTTTAAGATTTTTTTTTTTTTTTTTTTGCATTGGCTATTTTTATCTCTTTCAAAAACACAGTTTATGGAGAAATTGTTTTCTGCATGGACTTTTATATTTTATATGTAACATTAGTTTTGTATTAATTTATGTATGAAGATGTACTTAATATATTTTTTAGGGTAATTATTCACAAATTATCATTTTTGAAAGGTATTTTTCCTTTTTTACATGTTTTTGGTATACATAGAGCATGCTGCATAGAATGGCACAGGATTAGAACACCTGTTGGGCTTTAATTGCTACCTGGGCTCCCATTAGGGAAATGTATCCTCTTTTGGGTTTTCACCAGAACAGGGATGGAGTGGAAATCTTCCAAAGGTGTCAACAATGGATTCTCAAACTTTGGAAGGATTTCCTCTCACTTCCTGATTGGCTATGGACCAGGAAGTGTAGGGAAATCTCCACAATGAGACACAGATGGCAAAACCCTCCCTTTCTCTGTCCAAAATAGTTTTGCCTTTAGTTCTACTTTAATTTGGTTACTGTGGAGCACTACATTTTGAATGATACTCAGTTTGTAATGTTGTCATTCTTTTTTTTTTTTTTATCTAGATTTCAGGAGAAGACATCAGGTGCCCTATGCATCACACTTAAATGAATGGATGTATGAATTAACTTGAAGACAGTTTCTACTGTAAAGTGGAGAGTTTTGACACTTGTGTAATCTGCAGTTGTGTTAAAAGTGTGTGTTGCCAGTGAAGGGAATATATACAAAATAATGTAATCTCTTAAAATTGGGAGATTGAAGGGAGTGTTCTGTTGAACCAACAAAATATGGGAAAATGTTTTCAATAATTAGTTATTTCTTATCTAACAAGTTGGGCATATGTCCTCATGCATGTTACTTTTAAACTTTAAGGTTTTTCATCTTACCCATTTGAGATGTGTCTGGAATGTTCCTCAGTTACACCATTTTATATATATTTTTTTAAAACCTGGTGCTGGGGTTTCATGTATAATCTTTCCTTTCTGAATTATTGAGTACCAATTTTAAAGCAAAATTTTACTTTTCTCTGCTTTGAAACTATTGAATGTGATAGGTATGTGTGAAATTATACCACTTCTGGAATGTAAGGGCTTACACACAAGGGATGGAGACTCAGATTGTCACCTTGTAGCATGGCATTGCCTGCAGGTTGGTTCACAGTCACTTTTATACTTCTGTTTTCTTGCACTCCCAGCTCAGGATCACTTTAGTGGAGAGAATGGAGCTGTGTCCACTAAAGTATGTTGATAGCATAGCAAACTTTGTTGATTATAGAGATCATCATGCATACATCAACATGCATCAGAAGTAAAGGGATGTCCAAGATTAATCTTTAACAGCCTTCAAAACCCTTGATGTCGAGCCCCAGCATTCCTTTCATTTTAGGTGTTCTCACTTTAGGTAAATATTTCCATAAGACCCCTTTCACACTGAAAGCGCCCGTGCATCGGCGGTAAAGCGTCGCTGTTTTCCAAAAATAGTGTCACTTTACTGTCGTTTTAGCAGCGCAATTCGGCTGCTAGCAGGGTGGTTTTAATCCCCGCTAGCGGCCGAAAGGGGTTAAAATAGGGGTCGGCGGCGCTGCCCATTGATTTCAAAGGGCAGGGTGCTTTAGGAGCGGTATATTCACCACTCCTACAGCGCTGCAAAGAAGCTGCTTGCAGGACTTTTTGTGACGCCCTGCCAGCGCATCGCCCCAGTGTGAAAGCACTAGGACTTTCACACTGGGATTGCAGCTGAGGCTTTTTTCAGGTGCTTTACAGGCGCTATTTTTGGTGCTAAAGCGCCTGAAAAACGCCTCCAGTGTGAATGTGTTGTGTTGAGGTATTTTATATGGGGACTAAGATGCTTTCATTAGTTTGGAATATCACTGGTCCAATTAAAGGTTTGACATGTAATGGGCAGGAACAATGTTATTTCAGCCATTAGTATAATATTTTGTAAACCTGTTACCAACGGCTGCTATTAAATTTTTGTTTTTTTGTTTAATGAAATGTGTATTACGCATACATATCAGGAACTGCCATTTTGTGGAATTTCTGCACCCTATCATTCATTAACCTGAAGTTGTTTTTGTGCTAAAAAAAATTAATGATCGAGTGCTAGGCCTCGTTCACATAGAGCATACTAAAGCGTTCACCCGTGGAGGGCCGTGTTTACCCAACCAGGAATGCACAGGTTTTCCATGCATCCCTCTGCAGGCAGTCCCATTGATGTCAATTGAGAAGTAGCCATTGCACGTACACAGCTGCTGCTCACAATTTGACATCCATGTGGGTGCAGGTGCACATCCCTATCAAATTGGGAGCAGTGGCTGTGTCCATGCAGCTGCTCCATCCCAGTTGTCGTCAGTGGGATTGCCTGCACAGAGATTGCTGGAACAATTGTTCCTTTTCATCCCAAAATGGGCACAAATGTTTGCAGACCACAGGGATATTTTACCTGCAAAACAAATCCTTTTATCCTCTAGATGTTGACATTCCTTACTGCGAGTTTTATATACTTTGACAAATGTATCTCTTAATCTGCTTCAGGCACTGAAGGACCTATAGTCCTGTGCCACGAAGGCTCACAAACCTGTGTAAGCAGGTCAGCAAACTGAACATGAAGGCAAAATCACATGGCTGCAGTATTGTATACAAAGTCTAGGAAGAGATTTTGATTAAAATTACAAATATGTAACAGTAAATATCTATTGCTCTAGTCATGGCCATTCATTTTGAATTTAAACAAAGTTGAGACCAGTTTTAAAAGCACTTAGGCCTCGTCATCAAGATATTTACAAAAATAGATATACTTAGCCTAGACACTCCATTGGTCTGAAAACATCTATTTCTTTTTCTTTAATGAAGTGCCCCTGCTTTTTTTATCACTCAGCATTATTTCACATTACATAGAATTTTTAGAAGTTTCAACACATTCAGAAGTTTTGTGCTGGTTTCACTACTTGCCTGAGGATATATCCTTTGGCAACGTCGTGTAGGTAGATCAGTTCACTTGGCACTCAGTATTGGTAATACTGTACATTGTAATAGCCTGACATTTTAAGAGCCTTGGTTAAACTCAAAGATGGCTTTTTCTATTGAAACTATTTCTTTACCTCTGATAGGGCAGAATAACACAAGTGCGTTCCTTCCTTTCCTTCCTACTATGAAAATGGCTATATGCAAACTGCTTAGTAATGCCCTGTACACACGGTCGGATTTTCCGACGGATTGTGTTGTCGCAAATTCCGATCGTGTGTGGGCTCCATTGGACTTTTTCCGTCAGAATTTCCGACACACAAAGTTTGAGAGCAGGATATAAAATTTTCCAACAACAAATTCCGATCGTGTGTACACAAATCCGATGCACAAAGTGCCACGCATGCTCAGAATAAATTAAGACACGAAAGCTATTGGCTACTGCCCCGTTTATAGTCCCGACGTACGTGTTTTACGTCACCGCGTTCAGAATGATCGGATTTTCTGACAACTTTGTGCGACCGTGTGTATGCAAGAAAAGTTAGGCCCAAAATCCGACGGATTTTGAGGTCGGAATGTCCGATCAATGTCCGATTGTGTGTACAGGGCATAAGCTGATGGTCACTGAATCATCTTAAGCTGCCTATACAATAATAGATTTTCTAATGAGCAATTGTACAAAAATTCATGCAAAAATTATCAGTACGATAATGGCTTGATGGACTTTGTTCAAAAGTTCTTCAAAATTTAATTTGCCCTTTTGCATTCGATTTTGGAACAAAAACCACATACACTATTAGAAAATAACTCGCTCTAGAAAAATTTTCCATCCTGCTGCTTTGAATTTTCTCTTCAATGCAGTCAAACAAATGTAGGTTTGACTCCACTGTTGATTAGAAAATCAAACAAACATTCCTAAAAGGAAAAATATGAAACAAAATTCTACTAGTATATAACCATATTTAGTGTAGAAGTCAGTGGGAAAACTTTGGCCGGGAGAAAACCCCATCTTATAGTCAAAGTTGGCTTCAGCTCGCTAAGAAATTTACATATTACCATTTATACCAATTGCAGACCAGATACTTGTTTAAATGATGGTGCCTTAACAGTCGCATGAAGCTTCATGCTTAAAGCACCCATTGGCTTTGATTTATACTATGTAAAAACTTCCATTTATTTCAGCTATCAGTGTTAGACGATGTTTGAACTTGTGGATATCATGCCTGTGTAAAGGCACCCATTTTTTTAGTAGGGTAGAACAGAAGACCGTGCCATACACAAGTGTACTCGTGATACATTCTGTACATTTAACGAAATCCACCACACATGGTGTAAGCAAATATGTACTCCCTTACATTTTACGAAACATTACTTTTTTTTACTTAATTGGGTTTCACTGAGTTGTTTTTTTTTTTTTTTGAGAACACTAGAAAGCAAAGTCACTTTCTTTTTACCTGTTTTAGAACTTCACAGTCATGGATGGCTATATTTTTTTTTGTTTAGGAATAAAGTGTTGGGAAATGGTATAATCCATAGCAACCCATCATATGTTCGCTATCATTAGTCCTTGATTGCTACAGGTTGCTACAAATCTTTTCACTTTGTACTGTAATTAAACAAAGCTAGCTGGGTCCCAGATCAGTATATAACATTGTTTCTTAGTCATTAAAGTAATCATTGAATCATCATTATGTGGGGAGTGGGTCATTTTATTTTTGATTATCTTATTGTCCAAAATCGTTTATACAATATAGTTTACAGTGCTTGAATATCTGTATTTAAGAAGCAACAAACACGTATTATAATTTGTAACTGTTCTAAAAAACATTACTTCTGAACATGTTTATAACTTCAAGTTAGTCTGTAATTACAGACTGCAGCTGAAACACGCAAACTGTCTTATTATCCATTAAAATAAGGTTTTATATTGTACCTGTCCACTAGATTTTACATTGAAGTGAATGTTTCGATTAAAACATAATCTCATATCTAGGTGCTAACTTGTGAATTCTGAAAATATTTCTGCAAACCAAACAATTAATATTAAACAATTACATTTTCTCAGAAAATATGTTGCTTGTTGCAGATTTGAAGCATAGTTTTCTAAGGCCGTAAATGAATGTACAGAAAATTACACATATGGTGTATAAATTAATATTTTTTCTAAAAATTTAAATTTTGAATGGCATTCTGTTTGTAAAAATGTATTCTTGTTTTATGCCCAAAGATTTTGTATCTAATATTGTACCTGCCATTTGTTAAATTTGTGGACTAGTGTTAATAAAGAAAATTATTTCTTTGTATTTCTATTTTTATATTATGTAAATATTTCATTTTAAGGCATGTGTTATGTATTTTGAAGTTGTTTTATTGATATTTTAAAAATACTAATAAAGGGAACTTAAAAAGCCTTGAAATTTATATTCATTTGTTTTAGATTTTTTTCAATAGTGAGTGAAGCTGGTACACAAAGGCCGAATATTGGCCATTATTGGCTGGTTTAACAGAAACATTAAAGAGGAAGTAAACGCAGCCCCTCAAATGCTCCTTCTTGATAAATCCAGTCTGATAAAGCTTTCAATAACATTCTGCATTATTCTTTCTCCACTAAGGATGTTTCTTACTTGTATTTCCTACTTCATGGTTGCAGCCAGCACCATCTTAGCTACTGTCTTCCAAGTCTGAAAAGCAGTTCCGCCCTTTTTGCTGTAACATAACACATGCTCAGTAATGATGTTGCCAAGCTTTGTTTTCATTCTGATTAGTATAGCAATAATGTCCCACATATTGAAGCATAGAGAGGCTTTACAACACATATTGATGGTTTAATATGTTTTTGATACAATCTACATGATGAAGCTGATCTCATTGCTCCTGTGTGCCATGCAAAGTGCTGATGTTTATACCCCCTGTGACGTAGCAAGTCACATGGGGGGTTTCAGGAACTTGTGAATAGCGCTGTAATCTCACAAGACCTCGGAGCTGTGCCGCAGAGAGGAGATGCACATATATGAATGGACTGACAGCACAATGAGCATGCCATGAATCGGGCGAAATATACGCATGACGTCATGAAAATGAAAAGGGCAGATTACAAGAAAACGAAGCAGGTCAGAATTGATTCATACAAAGCAATTTGTAAAGTGCGTATTACTGATTTAAACTGGGGAAAGTTAGCTGGGTCAGTTTACAACCACTTTAACCACTTGCCGACCGCGCCATAGCCGAATGACGGCTACAGCACAGCTCGATGACTCTGGGAGGGCGTACATTGACGTCCTTCCAGAATCGCGCACCCGGAATTTCCATGACCGCCGGGTCAATGGCCGCTAACAGCGGCCATTTACCACGTGATCACTCCGTCAAATGTTGGGGCGATCACTTGTAAACAAACCGGCGTCATGTTCGGTTCCTCTCTCCCCTCTCTGTACTGATCGGTACAGTGTGAGTGGAGAGGTGAGAGATCAGATGCAGCAGCGCTGTGGGCTGGATTTGTAGTGCCCACAGCGCTGATCTGTGACAATTCCAGCCATCCATCCATCCATGCTCAGCCATCCCATCTATCCCCATCCATAATTGTCAATACTCATCCATCCATGCTCAGCCATCCATCCATACTCAGCAATACTCATCCATGCTCAGCCATCCATCCATACTCAGCAATACTCATCCATCCATGCTCAGCCATCCCATCCACCCTTATCCATACCCAGCCACCCCCATCCATACCCACCAATACTCAGCCGTACTCATTCATGCTCAGTCATCCCATCCATACTCAGCCATCCCCATCCACGGCTCATCCATCCCATTCATGCTCATCCATGTCACATCAGTTCTCATGCATGCCACTACAGTGCCTCACAAAAGTGTAATAGGTAGTCAAATTAGATTTGACATTTATTCCCCTAGAACACCTGACGTGCTCCCTGCATGTTGGGCCTCTCTATGTGGCCAGGCTGTGTAAAAGTCTCCCATATGTGGTATCGCTGTACTCAGGAGGAGTAGGAGAATGTGTTTTGGGGTGTAATTTTTGGTATGAACATGCTATGTGTTAGAAATATTGTATAAATGGACAACTTTGTGTAAAACAAAAATGTGTTTTCTTTTTCTTTACACATTTTTCAAAAACTTGTAGAAAAAAATTACATGTTCAAAAGACTCATTATGCCTCATAGATTATATATTGGGGGGTTTTCTTTACAAAATTGGGTCATTTTTGGGGCGTTTTCATTGTCCTCGTGTTCCAGGGCCTTCAAAATATAAGAGGTAGTCAAGAAATTATTTGTGTAATTTATGCTCCAAGAACGCTTGATGGTGCTCCCTGCATGTTGGGCCTCTGTATGTGGCCACACTGTGCAAAAGTCTCACACATGTGGTATCGTGGAGGAGTAGCAGAATGTATTTTGGGGTGTAATTTGTGTTATGCATATGCTGTGTGTGATAAATAACCAGCTAATATAACAATTTTGTGGTAAGAAAAAAAAATCTTGATTTTGCAAAGAATTGTGGGAAAAAATTACAACTTCAAAAAACTCACCATGCCTCTTACTAAATACCTTGGAATGTCTACTTTCCAAAAAGGGGTCATTTGGGGGGTATTTGTACTTTCCTGGCATGTTAGGGTCTCAAGAAATGACATAGGCTGTCAGTACATCAGGTATGATCAATTTTCAGAGATTGGCACCATAGCTTGTGGACTCTATAACTTTCACAAAGACCAAATAATATACACTGATTTGGGTTATTTTTTACCAAAGATATGTAGCAGTATAAATTTTGGCCAAAATTTATGAAGAAAAATTACTAATTTGCAAAATTTTATAACAGAAACGAAGAAAAATTCATTTTTTTACAGAATTTTCGGTCTTTTTTCTTTTATAGCGCAAAAAATAAAAAACCCAGCGGAGATTAAATACCACCAAAAGAAAGCTCTATTTGTGTGAAAAAAAGGACACAAATTTCATATAGGTACAGTAATGCATGACTGAGTAATTGTCATTAAAAATGTGAGAGCACCGAAAACTGAAAATTAGACTGGTTAGGAAGGGGGTTTAAGTGCCCAGTGGGTAAGTGGTTAAGCTAGTGTGTACAGTAGCCTGTCCGAAAAAAGCCAGCCTAATGTTCAGATTCAGTCGAACGGGCATGCTGGAAAACCAGCAGCGGATAAGCATCCGTTTGGTGTCACAATAGCACAGCGGGGAGTTCGCTGTACTAACATTGCATAGTCCTAAAACAAAGGTGATTGGCAACTAAAAAACTTTTCTTTTTTTTTTTTTTCTTTTTTTTTTTAATGCCAACAGGTATTTTTTTTTGCTAGTGTCCTTAGATGATTGATGTCTTCTCTCTACTGAGAAACTGTTCACTCAAACTGTTAGCAACTTCAGCTCTCAGGACTACATGTCTCATCATAGTGAATGACAGTGGCACCAGAGACAGTGCCACAGGAACTGTTTGTCAGTCACTTTCCCTGGAGAAGGAGCAGGAAGTGTGCCTTGCAAGTATGTCCTCTAACTGGGGCCCTTCCAGATCCCCCAAGAGGCAATAGGATATTCCCTGGATTAACTTTACCTATAAATGTTAGTATCCAGTCTTTTTAAAGCAATCTACTGAGCTGGCCAGAACCAAGTCTATTTCACATTTTCACAGCTCTTATGCCCTGTACACACAGTCGGATTTTCCGACGGGAAATGTTCGATGGGAGCTTGTCAGAAATTCCGACCATGTGTAGGCTCCATCGGACATTTTCCATTGGAATTTCCAACAAACAAAATATGAGATCTGGATCGCAAATTTTCCGACAACAAAATCCGTTGTCGTAAATTCCGATCATGTGTATACAGTTCCGACGCACAAAGTTACACGCATGCTCAGAATCAAGCAGAAGAGCCTCACTGACTATTGAACTTTAATTTTTCTTGGCTCGTCGTACGTGTTGTATGTCACTGCGTTCTTGACGTTCGGAATTTCCGATAAGATTTGTGTGACCGTGTGTATGCAAGACAAGTTTGAGCCAACATCCATCGGAAAAAAAACATGGATTTTGTTGTCCGCAAATCCGATCGTGTGTACGCGGCATTACTGTGAAGAAACTTTTCCATATTTGGAGATTAAATCTCCACAACCAAGCCTCAGTCCAGGGTTTTACTTACCTCCTCACAAAAGGAAATCAGATTTGTTTGACAACTTATTTCTTTTATGAATCCATGCTGTCTGTTGCTTAACCAATCACTGGACGACGAACGCTGATATAGGTCCTCATTTTGAGGACCTGCCGTCGGCAGTGGCGGAGGCAATCCAGTTCCTTCTGCTGGCTAGACATGGAGACAAGTGAGGGGAAGATGGCCCCCACCCGTCTCCATGACATTCCAAGGCGAAAAAACATCACTTCCACTCATAGCTCTTAATGGGCCATTTTTTTTAAATAATTTTTTTAAATGACAATTTTTTTTTTTATTTTTTTTTTTTTTTTTATTGCATTTTAGTGTAAATATGAGCTCTGAGGTCTTTTTGACCCCAGATCTCATATTTAAGAGGTCCTGTCATGTTTTTTTACTATTACAAGGGATGTTTACATTCCTTGTAATATGAATAAAAGTGACCAATTTTTTCTTAAAAAACAGTATAAAAATAAAAGGTAAAGAAAATAAGAAAAAATTTTAAACGCGCCCCGTCCCGCCGAGCTCGCGCGCAGAAGCGAACGCATATGTGAGTAGTGCCTGCATATGAAAATGGTGTTCAAACCACACATGTGAGGTATCGCTGTGATCGGTAGAGTGAGAGCAATAATTCTAGCCCTAGACCTCCTCTGTAACTCAAAACATGCAACCTGTAGAATTTTTTAAATGTCACCTATGGAGATTTTTAAGGGTAAAAGTTTGTCGCCATTCCACGAGCGGGCGCAATTTTGAAGCGTGACATGTTGGGTATGAATTTACGCGGCATAACATTATCTTTCACAATATAAAAAAATTGGGCTAACTTTACTGTTGTCTTATTTTTTAATTAAAAAAAGTGTATTTTTTCAAAAAAAAGTGTGCTTGTAAGACCGCTGCACAAATACGGTGTGGCAAAAAGTATTGCAACGACTGCCATTTTATTCTCTAGGGTGTTAGAAAAAAAAATGTATAATGTTTGGGGGTTCTAAGTAATTTTAAAATGTTTTTAACTTGTAAACAACACATCTAAAAAAGAGGCTTGGTCCTTTTATTACACTCTCCAGTATCTTCCCAACTATAGAAATTAAACTAACAGGTCTATAGTTCCTTGGTAAAGACTTTGATCCCTTTTAAATATAAGCACCACATTGGCCTTACGCCAATACAGTGGTGCTATTCCAGTCATTAAAGAGTCCCTAAAAAATTGAAACAATGGCTTTGAAATGACAGAGCTCAATTCTTTTAGGATCCGTGGGTGGATGTCACCTGGTCCTGGTGCATTATTCACCTTTATTCTGTCTAAATATTTCTGGACCATATCAACTTTGAGCCATTGTGGATCATTTGGGGCTGTGTCATTACCATCCCCTTTATGAACATGAGCTCCCCCATGCTCCTTTGTATACACAGAGCTGAAGAAGGTATTTAATACATTTGCCTTCTGTTTGTCCCCAGTCACTCACTCTAGATTATTTTGTAAAGGGTCTACGTGCTCAGACCTGATCTTTTTACTGTTTTTTTAATTTTTTGGGGGTTTGTCCTGCTATCTTTTGCAATCCGTCATGCGTTTTGAATTTTCACGTCCTTGATTTCCTTTTTACATAATCTTTTATATTCTTTGTAACATTTAAATAATGATAGTGTTCCTTCATTTTTATATTTTCACTTAGCGTCTGCAAAATCTTTGTGTTGGAGGCTTGAAGACAAGATCTGTGGTGATGAGGAGACCCTCTAGCTGTTGTCCTACCAGCCTGGAATGCAGCTTTTCATTAGCACAAACCGTAGCGTGGCACTGGAACTTAGTTGTACAAAATGCCAACATAACAATTATGGCTGTCCAAACTGGTCTTACCAAAGCTCAATAGTGACATGCAGCCAGGATTCCTGCGTGATTTCCCTTCAAATCTGCCACTTACATGCCCACATAACTCCTTTCAAAGGCAGTGTTGCCATGCATTGCACAACAGGGAAGTGGAAGGTGGGGCTGGGCAGACACAGCAGGGATGGGGTGAGGGGTGGAGCAGATCCAGCCTTTGTCCAACGCAGAGAATGGTGCTGGGCACTGGAAGAGGCTCTTGGAGAGAGTGACAAACAGCCTGATATGACAGCTGCAGCCAGCTGCTATATTTTCATGGACAGTTTCTCCCATCCACAGACTTTTACAGAAGGGCGAAATCCGTTATTTTTATTTTTACAAGCTGTCCATATTGATACTGATGGTTGGCAACCCAGGTACATTTTCATGAACAGGTTTGACCTGTCACAAAGACCGTTTTATACTGAATGGGCAGAGAAGCTAAATGGCATGCTGTTTTTTTTTTTTTTGTTTTTTTTTGTTTTTTTTTTTGTTTTTTATAAACTCTTAATGAATCTTGAGTGTACAAAAAATTATTGGGGAATCCACTTGTGAGGCAGTGACACCTTCCTTGTGATGTTTTGGGAGGATGTGGTACTAAAGACAAGTGAGAAGCTGGGGGGTAATTTAACCATTCAGTGCCTACCCATAAAAGTAAGTTTTACATGCAGCTGGACTTAAAAAAAAATATAAATAACATTCTTCTTATTAGTAGGATTTCACTATTCCTTATTGTTACATCTATACATTAGATCACTTAAAGTGTAAATTTGTCAAATATTTATGGTTTTGCTTTCTCTTTCTTTTCTTGTTTCATGTTTGTTGTATCTCCATCTTCCTGTTTCAATTACATTTTCCATTCATTCATTAACCACATTTTCATATTGTTCACATTCTCGTAATTTCCTCTTTCTGCTGTAATTGCTGAAATCCGATTTGTCATGTTGATAAACAGTGTGATTGCTGCATATTTCTGATGAATTTGTGTGTAAAGAAAAGAGGAACAAAATTCACTTTTTAAAGAACTAAATCAGTGCAGACGAATGCCAGTTGCTAGGAGCAACCACCCCTTCCAATATTCAATATGGCTGTGTTTATCATAAGGCACTCAAGCCAAGGGAGGGGGTTGGTAACAGTCAGTCCAGGTAAAGGCAATAAGGAAGATACATTGTATGTGTGCAGACTAATCGGGCAGATTGATCTTCCGCTCAGCAATGCTTGCATAGTTTTTATTGCCAGGTGTCATTCAACAGAGCCAGTGAGTAACTGGGCATCTGGCACACAACCCAGAACCCCTCATCGCAATGTACTAAGCCTGTCTGAACTATAGAGCTGTGGGCTATGGATCTGCATTTAGAGTTTGAAGTATCTGCATATTGATCCCCCTCAGTTCTGGGGCATTTGGTATACTTGGTGTAGCTTCTTGTAACAGTTTATGACTGGTTTAATAAACGTTAAATATGGCGGGCTAATGGCATGTACACACAACCGGACTTACCTTCAGAATAGACTCTGACGGTCTTTCCGACGGAGTTCTGCTGAAACGGAGTTGCCTACACACCATCACACCAAAGTCCGATCGTTTAGAACGCGATGACGTACGACGGGACTAGAAAAAGGAAGTTCAATAGCCAGTAGCCAATAGCTGCCCTTACGTTGTTTTTGGTCCATCAGACTAGCATACAGACGAACGGTTTTCCCGATAGGAATTGAGTCCGTCGGAAAGATTTAAAACATTTCTTTCTAGGTCCGTCAGAATTTTAAAAAGAAAAAGTCAGATGAAGCCCACACACGATTGTAATGTCCAACGGAATGATTCCGTCGGACCTTTTCTGCCGGAAAGTCCGGTCGTGTGTACACGGCATTAGGAGAACAGAGCCAGTAAACTGGGCCTATGCAAGAATCTGAATATTCACTCCAGATATTTCATGTATTTTGTAGCTTAGTTATGAAAGATTTATTTATAGTTGATCAATTACTTAACCTTACTTGCTGTGTAGGCATCATTCACATAACTGTACTGATGCGTACACCCATGCAAAGTTCATCCACGTGGGGTGCACAGGCATTTCGTGCAGCCTGTTGAAATCAGTGGCATGGACCCGAATGCAAACTCTTTGCAGAAATGATTATAGTCTTCATTCGTGGTCTGGTAGTTGCTGCTCCGTCAACTGCTTGACCTCAAGCTGATACCACAGTCGTACTGTCTATCACAATATTAATGTGTTTATCAGGGAGCCATCTATGGGTTGTTAGCTGCAATTGCTGGATCATTCTTTTCAAGGAGGAAGCAGAAAGTGCTTTGTATTTGTTTATAAAGTTTCACCCTCACATCATTGCAGAGCCATCTTTCACTAGTGAAGCTCTCCATTTTTTTCCCTTTGCTACACATATGCTTGGAAGTCTATTTATTGTTTGTTAAAGTTTATGGTATGTTTGGATTACACTGCTATGTATTTACTGTGGGATTTGAAGGCGAGCTGAAAAAAATGTGTTTATGCATTTGAAAGAGGCATATGTAAAAGCAAATTGTAACCTCAGTTTATTTGGTTGTATTGTAGTTTTACAGAACTATCCACAGAGGTAAAATGTTAAAGGAGAAGTCCAGCCTGAGCTCATTTGGCTGGGTTTTTCCTATGGGTCACAGGAGTGCAATTCGTTTTCTGCTCTCTGCTGACGTCACTGAAATGAATCCTGGCACCGCGTTATTACGACAATAAAGTCTGGATCTGCCAGGTGCCTGGACTGATGCCCCTCTCAGAGAGCTGCTGAGAGCCTGAGATGGCCGCTCCCCACCCCTCCACAGCTTAGCGCTCCAGTGAGCGAGGAGGAGCAGAGAGGAGAGCTGCTGTTTGACAGGCAGCAGCTCTCCGCTTAGGGATCTGTGAGAACCAAGCCATCGGTGATGTTCGATCGCTCGGTTCTCAGTGCAGAGGCGCCGGGAGACAGATGTAGCATCGGACCGATGCTGCATCCACCTAGGTAAGTATGAATGGGCAAAAAATAAAATAAAACATACTTCTCTTTTAAAGTAGATGAATAGACACCACTTTTAGAGGATTTTTAAAAGCCCTATTTTTTTTTGTATATTTTGTCAGTGTCTCACTGGTGAGATTAACAGGAAACAACAGTACAGTAAATATCTCCATAAATAGTGAAAATTCCCTGTTGTCAACAGAACTGGTGTGCCAATTAGATGATTTCTCCTCGCCTCCTGTTCTAGGGACAACAGTAAAATTTGGATTTCCTATAATTTTCTGTTCTTGTAAAATTTGTCATAGAGCAAATAGAGAGCTTGTGCATAGAACAAGGATAGGGTTCTGCAATTAAATTTATTTTTTTTTTTTAAAGACAATTTTTTTTTCTTTTTTAGTTTTCGGATAGCATACAGAAGGGTAATATGCCTGTCCCCACTGGGGAGATTTACCGTAATGTCCTGGTGACCCTTGTCACTGGGCTGAAAGTGAGGAAAAATAATACATTTTAACCACTTCAGCCCCGGAAAATTTGGCTGCTGAATGACCGGGCCATTTTTTTGCGATTCGGCACTGCGTCACTTTAACTGACAATTGTGCGGTTGTGCGACGCTGCACCCAAACAAAATTGATGTCCTTTTTTTCCCCACAAATAGAGCTTTCTTTTGGTGGTATTTTATTTTTTGCGCTATAAACAAACAAAAGCGACAATTTTGAACAAAACACAATATTTTGTACTTTTTGCTATAATAAATATCCCCATTTTTTTTTTTTTTTTAAAAAGCTATTTTTTTTCTCAGTTTAGGCCGATATGTATTCTTCTACATATTTTTGGTAAATTGCAATAAGCGTATATTGATTGGTTTGCACAAAAGTTATAGCGTCTACAAAATAAGGGATAGGTTTATATTATTATTTTTTTTACTAGTCATGGTGGCGATCTGCGTTTTTTTTTTTATCGGGACTGCGACATTATGGCGGACACATCGGACACTTTTGACACATTTTTGAGACCATTGGCATTTATACAGCGATCAGTGCTATAAAAATGCACTGAATACTGTACAAAATGTCACTGGCAGGGAAGGGGGTTAACTGTGTTCCCTGTGTGTGTTTCTAACTGTAGGGGGAGGGGACTGACTGGAGGGGATGACAGATCGTGGTTCCTAGCTATTAGGAACTCACGATCTGTCATTCCTCACAGAACAGGGATTTGTGTTTTTACACACACACGTCCCTGTTCTGCCTCTTCTGCCTCTTCTGCTCGCGATCGCTCGTGACCATCGGCACCCCTGCAGTGCAGCGGGCGCCTGCTATCACAATCCCGCAAGCCGACATATAGCTACAGCGATTCACGGGATCGTGCCGACCTGCTGCAGTATAATGACGGCGGCTGGTCGGCAAGCGGTTAAATGATCACTAGAACAGGAATAGAGTGTAAATCTTCCAATGATGATGCTTGTTCCAGTGACAACTAAAGATGGCTATAAATGGATCCAAATTTGCCCGAATTTTGATCGATCTATATGTTGTAATATATTGGCCAATTTATGTATAATATTGTATTGGAGTGCCATGCTGACCAGAAATTCAGTTGCATTGTCCAACTGAATTTTAACAGCTGAAGACTCTTTGATGTGTTAATCTTATACAAGTCTATTTGAACATCTCAAAGGGTATTCAGGTGGTATACACATATCTAAAGGGGACTTGTTGATGTTGATATGCGGGAGTGCAAATTGGGGTGGTTCACGGCTGTTCACGGCTGGGGGTTGTTGTCTGTTTGAAAGACTAAAGCTAATCAAAGTCCTAAATTGAAACGGCCAATCAAATTGCTCAGCCATTCAATGCCTAGTGAATATAACACGGCATTCAGTCTATAGGTTTTGGGGGAGTGAGGCTCATCTGTGTATGAGAGAGGCTTGTCTGTGTATGCACACTCGGACCTAAGACATGGGGTTCTGAATTATATCTCCTCTGTCGGATTTCTTTGTCATCTGTGGACTTTGGACTTTGTTCTGTGTTGGAAGTCAATAAAGTGCATCTCTCTGGAAGAATTGGGTTGCTGCGGAAGAGTACTTACATCATCATCATTATAATACCTAAATATTAATTATCTATACACCCAATATACATATTATACCCGATCACTACATTTGGTGCCGTGACCCGGATCATCATCATCATTATAATAATACCGATATATTAATTAATATATTCGATCACTACACTGGTGCCGTTCAAGCGACCAGAAGAGCATTTTCGGACTTAGTAACAGAAGTCGGTGGTGACAACAATCCTGTGAGGTGGACAGAAGTCTGATGAAGAACCAAGAGCTGTGCTGTGACTCTAATGTCTGGTTGTGACATAAAAGAGTCTGGTCTACAAAATTTAACAAGTTGGGAACCCCAGAATTATTCTCTGGAGACTGGAAACAACAACAAAAAAAGGACTGTGTAGTGTACCAGAAGACCTGAAGTGGAAGCTGAAGGAGTAACTAATGCGGTGAGTAAAATATTTCCTTTTTTTAATTATTAGTAATATAGTCAAAATGCTTACTCAGTGTGAAGCCAGTGTCAGTTCTGATAAAGTTAACAGATGGGTATTAAAATGTATTAAGCGCCATGGCGGTCCTTATGAAATTCCAGAAAAATGTAAGCAGACATGGACGATGATGAAGGAATTTTTAGAGAAAAATGTTTTTGATAGCAAAATTTCAGAAAGTAAAAGAAAAGGTTGTATTATACAGGGCTTGTTATCTTGCTGTTTAACAATGGAAAGTTCTTTGAATAATAAGGTTGAGGAAATTACCCAGTTACAGAAGGCAGTTGATAATAGCAACAATGTTTGTGAGAGGTTACAAAACCAATCAGACACTGAGGCAGTAAATTTAAAATTGCATGCGGTTACCATTGGAGAAGCTTTACTTGAGAAGTCTAAACGTTGTGATGAATTATCAGAGGAAAATGAGAGATTAAAATTAAGAATTATGGAATTAGAGAAGAGATCTCAGGAATGCAGATATGCATCAAATCTTGGATTCAGCAATCTGCAGCAAACAGAACCTCATATTAAATCTGATAATTCATTACCAGCTGCCCCCACTGTGACTACCACAGTTTATAACAATAATAATAATACAGGTGAAGTTCAGCTTGTAATGAAGCCATTGAAACCAAAATTATTAGACGCAATTCTTAAAGAAATAGGAATGGTTCCATACCATGATTTAAACAGATTTTTAAAATGGTTTTGTGACGTGCAGCAAGTCAGAGATATGTACAATCTCAACCCATCTGACTTAGAAAGAGTTTTGCAACATTCTGTAGGAAGTGGTCTTTGGATGAGAATTAAACAAATCTGTATTCAGCCTCTGAGGACAAGGGACATATTACTGGAATTATTATGTGTTTTGTATGGTGTACGTTCTGATGTTACTATTCATGGGAGGATCCAACAAATGCAAAATGAATCTCCCTATGAATTGTCACACAGGATAGCAACTATTATGGAATTATTGGTCGGTAATAATCTTGCATTTGAGCGTGGTGGCTTGATACATATGAGTATGTTTCTAGATGCATTGCATGAAGATATCAAACAAAATATTTTATTAGTTACCCCAAATCCTCATGATTTAAAAGACATATTGTTGAGAGCAGACCATTTATGGAGAAAGTCAAATGAGCAGGCTGTCAAAATTGATTTAGCCACATTGTTTAGGACAAATACTGAACATAAAGATCAGAAGATAATATCCTATGACAACACCCAGAGAGGACACTCCGGGTCAAACATAGGTGATATTAATATGAAAAACAGAGCTGAACAAAATAATAATAAGAAAAGGTCCAAGACTTGGATACCGTTTTCTCAGTTAAAACAGAAATATGACCACCTGAAAATTGAGTATGACAAGATGAGAGGGGAACGTGATAAATTATTACAGCAGTTGAAGGGGGGACAGGGTGTCATGAATGTACAAGATGTACATTCTCCAGATCTGTCTTTGAATGCAGATGACACTTGTCTAGCAGTGGGGGTGAATTAGCTCCAAACTGTAAACGTGTAAATAGTGTTTTGTTTTAACTTCAAACAATGTTTAAGGACCTTGCTAATTAGTTTTGTTGGAGAGTTTTTTTGTCTTTCAGATATTGAAATTTAAATGACGGTGAATAGCAGAAGCACAGTCTGAAATTGCTGGCTAGTGGGGGAGAAACGCTGAATAAAGAAATATATCACTATACAAGGAATTATAAAAAATTCATGGACTCTCAATATTCATCAAGCAATGGACCTTTTTTTTTCTTTTTTCTTCAACGCCCTAATTTTTAATTTTTCTCCCTTTTCCTGATATATTTTACTTTTCATTTTTTTATTTTCTTTATGTTTTATTTCTTGAACGTTATCTTAAAACCAAAGAGAAGCATTTAAACCTAAAAGGATTTTCATAACATCTGTACATATTACATAATGTGTATTGATCAATATATTTGACATCTAAGGTGAGATGCTGCACAATGGCTTGGCATAGAATAAATTTTAGTATGTTGGGTGGTTTTCCTAAATTTATAAGAGGGGTGAGTGAAATTCATCACTCTAGTCATGATTTGAAACTTTGTTGAATCAGTTGTTTATAATATGCTAAAGACTATGACATATATGGATGAAAAAGACCTTTCTACCTTTCATGGTGAAGATACTGGCAAGAATTTCCACTGCTGCTTTGTCTGGATAGAAGATCTGATAAACACTGATGTCAAGCTGATTCTATCTGAACCATCGTGTGGGGGTATATGTATATGTTGGTATACCATTCAAGTGAAATTATGAACTGAATGATCCAAGTAACTGCTCTATTGAAGGCAATGAGGGGTCGGCCTACAGCAAATTACAAAAGCAAATTGTGGCTGGCAATCAACAAATTCTGATACTTGACAGGTACACATCCCAGTCATCATTGTTCAAATAGGAAATGGAAAGAAGTAGATGTGAATTGTAAAATGCTTGCAAGATGGACTCATGAATGTCAAGTGCAAGGAAATATTTTGCAGTACAGTTAACCTTTTTGCCCTTGAAAGTGAGTGCTGGTACATTGATGATTCTTCTTACTATAAAGATGAAAGTAGAGTGTTTGCGTAAAAGCATCTTTAAAAATGGAAAGCTTGAGCCTGGAGATGAGAAAATCCTGGACTTATGTGGATTGGTGTTCCCAGAGCATACCAAGTTTACTTTCAGTGAGATGGTGAGAGATGTGATGAAGTCAGACCAAAGGATGGACTGTGACATCAGCTCGTCTTTGCGCAATATTCAAGATCTTGATGTGATATAAGGCCTAACAGCTATATGGGCCACTGACGTTTACCAAATCCTTTTCCGGTCATGGTCTAAAAGTTATATTATCTAATAACTGTTTCATGGGGATATTTTAGAGGCTGGCGAAGAGAGATGTAACCAGTTTCAACTTCATATTTTATATGAGCCATTGTAAAGCATCCAGTACCTTAAATCGTAATGATATTTTTTTTGTTGTTTGATTTATGGGTCAGTTCTAGTAGTTAGAACCGACCCAAGTGGGGGTATATGTTGTAATATATTGGCCAATTTATGTATAATATTGTATTGGAGTGCCATGCTGACCAGAAATTCAGTTGCATTGTCCAACTGAATTTTAACAGCTGAAGACTCTTTGATGTGTTAATCTTATGCAAGTCTATTTGAACATCTCAAAGGGTATTCAGGTGGTATACACATATCTAAAGGGGACTTGTTGATGTTGATATGCGGGAGTGCAAATTGGGGTGGTTCACGGCTGTTCACGGCTGGGGGTTGTTGTCTGTTTGAAAGACTAAAGCTAATCAAAGTCCTAAATTGAAACGGCCAATCAAATTGCTCAGCCATTCAATGCCTAGTGAATATAACACGGCATTCAGTCTATAGGTTTTGGGGGAGTGAGGCTCATCTGTGTATGAGAGAGGCTTGTCTGTGTATGCACACTCGGACCTAAGACATGGGGTTCTGAATTATATCTCCTCTGTCGGATTTCTTTGTCATCTGTGGACTTTGGACTTTGTTCTGTGTTGGAAGTCAATAAAGTGCATCTCTCTGGAACAATTGGGTTGCTGCGGAAGAGTACTTACATCATCATCATTATAATACCTAAATATTAATTATCTATACACCCAATATACATATTATACCCGATCACTACACTATGGTTATTCCTGTTCAAGAGGAGTCAACCTAGTGGTTGACTCCTCTTGCATGGGGATGTTGCAAAATTTGTGTCTGATCAGTGTATTATGACTGCGGTGGAACCCCCAGTCCTCCTGTATGGGGCCGCTGGGGCAGGGGTAAAAGTATGTGAACAGATAGGGTGATTGGTGCAAAGAAGGGGGAAATAACTGGAATTGATCCCCATGCAGCAGCTGAAAGTCAGCTTCTACTCCTCTCTCTCTGGCCAGCTGCTGCAGGGGGATCCGTTACACTAATTTCCCCTCCCCATCACACCAATCAATCCACATCCTTTTCCCCCTGCTGCCTGGGCCCCTCACTGTGTGCTGCCCCGTGTGTATGCCATACTGTGTACCTCTTCCTCAATGCAGCGCTGCCAGCTTCTCGCCTCTACCTCATTCCAGCTGCAGCCAGCACACATGGCACACAGGGGATGTTGTACATTGGAGAGCAGGGGAAGGGGCTGGTAAATATGTCATATTTACTGGCCCCTTCCATTCCTAAATGAACACTGTGAGTGATTGGTACTGATCACTCACTGCGTTCATTCATAACTGAAGCATAATAAGCAATGTTTACTATTCGTTAGCTTGTGAATGAAAAGGAGCCCCTGTACAGAGAGCCTCTTGTTCATTCATCTGTAGTGCAGCTAAGGCTGCAAAGAAAGGACTAGGGATCTATGCCCCCCTTTCTCTGTTTTAAAAGTGAGACATCAGGGGTCTGATGCCACCCCAACAGCATTGTGAAACAAAAAATGTAAAACAAATTGTAAAAAAGCATTTACAAATTAACTACTAAATTAAATTAAATTAAACTATTAAAAAAAATGAAGGGCTCATTCACCCCATGACCGCATTTACACACAGAGCTTTATTTATTAACTTAATACAGTTTGATCTTTTAGATTTAGAAGGAAAAAGACATGCTGGTAAGTTAATTGTCTTCTGTCTAAATTGGCCCTAGTATGTGTGTATACAGTATGAATGTGAATTAAGTGGACTTTAGATTTTAAGCTCCCTGAGAGCAAGGACCGATGTAAATGTCTGATGTGAATGAACAAAATATGTGTAAAGCGCTATGTAAATTGAGAGTGCTATATACAGTATCTCACAAAAGTGAGTACACCCCTCACATTTTTGTAAATATTTTATTATATCTTTTCATGTGACAACACTGTGTAATTTCTTCAGTGTTGTCACATGAAAAGATATAATAAAATATTTACAAAAATGTGAGGGGAGATACTGTAAGTACCTGTAATAAATAAATGAATACATTTTGCAAGTCATGTTGTGTTTGTGTCTACTAATAGTGATTATAGTGTATTTCTTTAGCAAAAACTTTGTTTTGATATTCTTGGGAAAGGGATGGAGTCAGGTAGCCTGAATTGGGGGCACATGATTTCTAACAGGAACCCTGCATGTATGGTCATCTTAAGAGGGGATTTCCTTTACTTTGGAGAGATTTCTTCTAACTTCTGGCTGTGTCAAGATGACAGGAAGTTAGGAGAAAATTCCCCACTATGGCACAGGTGACAACAACAACAAAAAAAGTGACAGGGATTTTATGCTTATATGCTAACATTTTATTAAAAAAAAAAAAAATTGTATCCTACCGTAATTTTTATTTCCTGGTGCCTATCCATGGCAGCATACATGTGATAGTAGCCCCACCTACTTACGCCCACAGGACCAGTGTATAGCTATAAGCGTTAACACCCACACAACAGCCCTTTCCCTGTACATCACTAGGAACGAACTGGGTGGGTTCAGTATTCTGCTATGGATAGGCACCAGGAAAAGGAAATTACGGTAAAAATGATACAATTTTCTGTTTTCCTGGTGTCTCCATGGCAGCATACATGTGAAAGATCAAGAACTAGCTACCAGGGTGGGAAGCTTCAGCAAATCCTATTATAAGAAAGTGAGTAAGCTACTGACTTCACGCCAATGACCGCTGCAGTGAGGACTACTAAGCTCATCACAGGGAATGAGCTGTTGTGTGGGTGTTATCTCTTTATAGCTATGCACTGGTTCTGTGTCAGAAGTAGGCGGGGCTACTATCACATGTATACTGCCATGGAGGCACCAGGAAAACAGAAGCGGAACAAGCATAGCCTGTCATCCGCCTGCTCAGCGGGAATCAGCGGAACGACCCCCTGGAGAGCAAGCAGAATCTACAAGATGGAGGTGCACGTGTATAAGGGGCCTTCACAGTCTCATGCAAGCATTTCTATAATTTGGCTCCAAACTACCTGTAAATGTGCTGCATGTTTTAATAATTTTTATCTGAGTGAATCCTGTAAGAAAAGCATTTGTAAAATTATTTCTTAAATTTAAATAATTAATTTAAATTAATTATTAATTTAATAATTAATAATTAATTTAAATAATTTGTAAAACAAGAATATCTTTAATAAGAACGTGTACTCTTAGTTCCTTTATGTATGCACTTTGGGACAGTCTAGCGGTGACATTACTAAGGCATATGTCCTCTTGAAATTTATGTTAGAAATAACTGTTTCATTTTTGGCGTAGATTCTTGTCACCAGCACTCCTCGTTCAGCTAACACCTTGTTGCTGCTACTACTGCTGTGGGACAGGAAGCGGATATGTACATTTAGTTATCACACAGCACATATGACACATCTGTCTGAACTGTTCCTCCTTAGCCCCCTCCTTCTCACATTGAGCCCCTTCCAGACGACCATCATTTTCACTACTAAAGACATCCGCTTCGAGGGTCTACAAGCACCCACGTTATGTCTCTGATTACACCAACAGAAGTGGACCTCCAGCCTGGCACCATAGCATCTCTGCATTGTCTGGTAAAACATTTCCGTTTTAAAGCACCTTATTACTACTATAGTTTAGTAAAGAGACAGATTTCTGCACTAGATATCTTTTATTGTACCACTAGTTATTTTTATTATAATATATAAAGGAGTAAAGAGACCTAGCCAGATTGTAATCACTGTATACCCCATTGTATGATTGTGTGGTTGTTTGCTGGTCATGAATATGAAATGTACAGAACCTTCACCAAGTTTCATAAACAATATTCAGATGGATGTTTATTTGAAGCCCTCCAATCAAATGGCTATATTAATATTTGATGCTATAGCTAAAATAAGAGGCCAGTCCAGTTCAAAGCTGGCTTGTTATGTACTCTCCTCCACATTTCTAATGATTTTATTATTTTCATGTTAAATTAACTGGTTGTCTCCACTTTGAAGCCAGTAAAAAAACATACTGAATTGCTTGATTCAGAAATAGTTGTTTCAGCTTTGACTATCCAGTAGACATTTACATTTCTGTAGTTTTATGGGATTCTCAATTGCTCTTTAAGTGCTTACGGAGGAGAAAAAATATTTTTTTGTTGTAATAATAATCCCTCAGCAATATATATTGGCAGCTGGATGAATGGTTTATTTTTTTCCCAAGCCAGCAGAGCAAAGTCTATGACTATTAATTACCAAGGGTATATGAATTTCCAAAGATACTGGGGACCACTGTAACTATATTTTGCTCCAGAAAAGGACATTTTGAAATATTTAAATAATATTAGGCCATGGATTTCCCACTTGTGATTTAAAGTAATGTTGCTTTTACTACTGGTTCAATGGCCTCGTTGTTTCTATAGAGTTCTATGACTGTTTTGTAGGATATAAGTCTTTCTGTCTTTCATTCCATCATCTTAAAGCGTATTTTCAAGTGAATTGCTTCTTTTGGAGCATGTTTATAAATAGGACACAAGAGACACCTTGAAGTTGTTCAGAATAGCTTGTAAAGTACAATTGGGCAACAGACGGAGGGACATTTTTCTTTGTTTTTTTAAATGTGATACCATACAATGTTCAACCCAAGCCTTGATATTTTTACCCCTGTGTTATTACAGTGTGCGTGTCTAGTATACAACTAATAATGAGATCTGTCAGCATAGCACAGGCATAATGATGGCAAACATAATTCCCAGGCCCCCTCCTCATAGAAAGGGAATGTTTAGATAGGCTTTTTAAGCACGTAAAAGGTAAGCAACAATTTTTAAGTATTTTTTAAGGTAGGCTATGCAAATTAAAACATGTAACAAATAAAAATAGTTGTTACTTAGAAGTGAAACTATACTAAAATTACATTTCCGAGTGTTTTACCTGCAGTGTGTTTCTAAAAATTCAATACAAAGAGAAAGATGATCAATGGGAAGCGCCACATTTTTGCGCAGTTTTCATACGTTTAACAATTGCCATTAAACACAAAAAGCAGTTTGTTTTCCAAATCCTACAATTTCTGATTGGGGAAACAATGTCACAAATCAGTTGTATGCATTTCACATTTTGTTAACACAATTTTTAAAGCGTTATGTGTGATTTTGTCGTTAGTGGGGTTGATTTACTATAGGAGTAGAGAGTGCTCACATTACAATGTAAACATTCCTGGAGCATGGTAAATACAGTAAAATTGGGTTCACTTCAGGCCCAATCAAATGCAAGGGAAATGGAAAAAGGACACACAAATGGAAACTGACGTGAACACAGTTTCACATTATTTATTATGCTTTGTGGACGCTTGTTTTCTTTCTTTAGTAAATCGTCCTTAATAAATTCAGTTTCATAAAGCTAGCCTTTGATTATTGCAATTATACTGCATTAATATCATGTGACGAATGCCATGATATTTTCAAGCAGATGGTCTAATGTCTAAAATCCTGCACGAGGCTGTTTCATTTAATTTTGCATTTCAAAACTAAGGGCCCTTTCACACTGATACTTTTTCCTGTGTTTTTTTACCTTGGAAGAAAAATATTTCCCTTTAAATCCTATGGGACTCTTCACACCACTTACAGGTGCAGTGCATTTTGAAAAATCCTGCATGCTGCATCTTTGCGGTGTGGTTTTGAAAATTGCACCAAAAATGCAGCTTTCCATTGAAATTAATGGAAATTGTGGTAAAATCGCTGCAAAAATGCACCGAGATATGCGTTTTAGGCGTGTTTTTGAGTCACATGTCCATTTTTCACTGGTGCAGGCAACTTAAAAATGCACCAGAAACACACATCTGATACACAGCAAAATCGCCGTAAAAACGCATATGCATTTTTACCACAATTTTGCTACAGAGCAGTGTGAAAGGACCCTAAAGCTGAGCAAATGAATTGCATATAGACATCTTCCCTGCAGTAGTTTGCATAACTGGCCTAGCAAAGCATAAGTAGAGCCAGAATAGGAATTTATTATCATTTGACATTATTTGTTTTTATGAAAAAAAAATATCACATTTTGTTTCTCTTGGTCATCCTGTCTTTCGGGCCACACTAGTGCCACATTCTTCCTTGGATCTTGGTGTATGATCAAAAAGTAAAGTGGTAATAGATTATTATTTTGAATTCAATTCTCATTGCGGTATCAAGATATGGCTTTCCCTACACATTTATATTCTATAGATAGTACCATTGGTACTTATTCTGTAATGCAGTGTACTTCTATAGATATTGTTAGTAATTATTCTATAAGGCAGCGTAATTCTATAGATACTGCCGTTACTTATTCTGTAAGGCAGTGTAAAATTTAAGGATGATCTGCAAGATGGGGTGACCCATCACAACCACTCACAGTTGTATTTAATTAAGCCAGATCAGAAATCTGATTGGTTGTTGTGAATTACTATGCTTTGCACACCATTGTTGCACTTTGTACTGCTTCCCTGAATCTAGTAGCTGTAACGATTACTGGGCAGAGAACAGCGAAAGCTCTACTAATTAGAAATCACCTCTTTTTAGACCGAATTCACCCAACCAAAGATTGAAATTTTTATGGCTATGGTACATCATTGTTCTTTGCACCATGGTATAAATCAAACTCTGCGTAATGAGAATTTTTTTTACTGTCAAACAAGATTTATGGCTATTTCGCAAATTAGTTTGTAAGCAATAAGTAACTGTATATGTGAGGCACCTACATATTGTTAATTCAATAAAGACCAGTTATTTGTAAAGATTGTGTTTTCTCACAGATTGCATTACAATTAACAAGATTTAGATGCTAATGTAATAATCTACGTCCTACCCACCTTATCATTACTAAAGCTAGGGAGTTCTTGCCCTTGGAAACAGCTGCACTATAAGAGTAATTTAATCGTGCCTTTGCACAATTATAGATATAAGCTTGTGATGACCACTATGACCATGACTGTTCCAAGAGAACACAGATTTTCAGAGTTGATTCTGCAAAATTCCATAATGTCCCATCACAACCACATAAACTACTATGACTAACGACTATGATGGGGATACTTGCATCTGTTGATCTTTAAAAAAAAAAAAATATTGGCAAATGTTAATATATTACTGATAACACATATTGATCATGGTAGAATAGACATTCTAGAGCATATCAATGTCATGTTTATCAGACTACATATTCAATGACTTTTTTTATCATATGCATTATACAATGTTGCATCATAATATAACATTTTGATGCAACATATCATAATGTTTTATTGTGTGAAGTATCACTGTACAGAATAGTATAATTGTTTAGGCGTAGCTGTCAGTTTGATGTGACATGGCATACTTTCATTGGATCCATAATTCAAATCTGATAAATGAGGGTGAAAATGTATTAGCTGTTATATAAGGATGATTTATATTTCAGATTTTTATTTGCCAAGTTGGCCATTTAAGATTTCAATATGTTTTTTATGTGATAACATTTTTGCAGTTTTTTTTTTGTTGATTTGTGAGGGGGAAACCTCAGCATACAAAATAATCATAGAGTGTTTTTTCTGATTTTTTCCAATAAGTCAACTAAATCACTAAAAGAAAAAAAACATTATCAGATATAAAGTGCAGGCACCTAAAGGAACCTGCACATACCTCGCAGTAGCATCCAAGCCCCAACTGCCGGGCTGCTCTGCCATGCCAAAGCACTGACGCTTAATGCAAGTGTTGAAGCTTACAAGATCCTTCTCGCCTCCTACATATTTCTATTGGCCCATCACTATGACGGGATGCCTTACTGGTCAATAGACATGTGTGATTATTTTTGTACGAATCGAAAATTTGTAGAATTTTCGTAAATTTGTACATTTGGGAGGATCCGAAATACGAATAGCTATGCTTCCGAATTTTGTACGAAATACGAAATTTCGTTAACGAATTTCAGATCTAAATTCCTAACAAGCATTCGGAATTGTTACGAAAAGTTAACGAATCTAAAAGCTAAAAACCCAGGAAGTCAGCACAGCACAGGGATGGTGGGAGCCCCTCATAATGATAAATTCATCATAACGAACATTCATAATTGTTACGAAAAGTTAACGAACCTAAAAGTTAAAAACCCAGGAAGTCAGCACAGCACAGGGATGGTGGGAGCCCCTCATAATGATAAATTCATCATAACGAACATTCGTAATTGTTATGAAAAGTTAACGAACCTAACGAAAATTCGTATTTCGTACGAAATTCTGGACGCGAATTACGAAATACGAATTAATTCTAATACGAAATGGAATTGAACGAAAGAAACAAATTTACTGACGACGCACATGTCTACGTGGCCAATAGGAAACTATAGGAAACTATAGTAAGCAGGAAGGGACTGGAACATTGCATGTTAGAAGGGCACAAAAGTGGGACCAGTAGGTGCCCAATTTTCTTTCAGAGTTAAATTCAAACAAGTGCCTGTATACACAGTATTTGTACATATAAATTATGTGATTGAATTGAAAATTGATCACTCTATAAACACTGTATATGCCATTATATATGAGGTGCTCTGCTCCCCACAAAATAACATTTGAGTTTTGATTATGTATGATCAGTTGATCTCTTAATGCTCTATGAGCCTGCATAACTTGTGTAGGGGTTTGCACTTTGGCCATGCAGTTGGAGATCCATGATTGAGTCTTTATTAAGGATTCTTCTTTTACCCCATATCTGTATTTCTTCCCACTATCCAATAACTTGCCAGTATGTTAACTGAATTCCAGCGTAATGTGTGTGAGTGTAGGGGCATTCAATTGTAAGCTGTTCGGAGTAACAGTCTGATGAGGTTTTTTTTTTTGTTTGTTTGTTTTTTTTACTTTACAGTAAATATTTACTTTAATCATCCAGTTATATACATCAAAAATCCTGTTTTTTTTTTTCCTTGCATGTGACTGGGTATTTAAAGTGAATACAGCCTAATATTATAAATTCACCTAGGTGAGAATTCACTTTGTTAAGTGAATATTCTCTATCCCTTTAATATACGTTACATTTTAATGGAATATGTGGTTGCTTTACTGCAAAATTTTTAATCTACAGTTGTGCTAAATTGATTCAATGAACACTCGTTTTCCTTCAACATAAGTGCAGTAGCTGACAGAAAACTTAAAACAGAAATAGAAAATAATTGTACACTTTTTTTAGGCAGTGTTAAAACAAAGTTTTCGGTTCCTTAAAATTTTTTTTGTTCAAAATTTTATAACGTTATTTGCTACCCTTTATTTGTCCACAGTGTCTGAGAAATGAACACGTATTTTACATATACGTACATGTCTATGTTTTATGGTGGTTAGATAGCTGTGTGATTCAAGTATTAAAACCACACCAGCTAAAAAGTAACGAAATGTTGACCGCTAGGCCAAGTTCTATAGGAGAACAAAGTGTGTGAAGTGTCTTTGTAGCATAAACCTTTTTTTTTTCATATACATATATTTATTGTGTATTTATTTATTGCAATCAATTCAAACTGGCCATATATTTTTACCAGTTTTTTTCAACCAAATTTTTTGATGAAAACAAATTTAAAGCAATTTAATTAAAAAATGTTATTGTCCAGTTGTAAAATAAAAAAAAAAAAAATGCAATAACTGTCCAGAAAAGTACACATTTCAGATTTAGAGAGTTTTTTCATAATTTATACATATTTTTTTTTTAATTTTTAACTGTGACTCCAAATCAGATTCATGATCTGACCAAAGGTGGTCCACAAGCAGGCACTGGGGCTTCCTAGTCATCTTTGTATTAAGCTAAATACAAGCAGAGGCGACGGAACATCAACATCAACGACAATAACAAAGTAATAATAATGTTAGACCTTAGATTCCTCAAGCAGGAATCTTTGAACGGACTTTCACATTCTTGTGAAACGAAGTGTGAAAAACATCTGGCACACTTTACTGAAAAAAACAAGCATGTCAACTAATAATAACAAAGATCGTATGCAAAATACTACATGCAAAACAGTGGTAAGTGGAAATTTCTAAGTTATAAATACTCTTTTTAGCAAAGGATTGAAAAAAAAATGTATTCACTCATAAAGTCTTTTTTTTTAATTCACTGTGTAAATGTTTTGTTTTTATCAACTAATCCGTACATCCTAGATACTCTGGCATCTTTCCAAACATAGTTTTTATGTCACAATGAAAACATCTGCTGAGTATTCCTGCTATGCAGCTAGGATGTACAGTAGTATATTTGTGTCTTAATTTTGTGTAAGTAGAGATGTACCGATATCGGTGCCGATACTGAGCATTTGCACAAGTACTTATACTCGTGCAAATGCTCCGATGCCTAATCCGATAGCTTCCGGCAGGGCCACTGATAGGCCAGTACAGCCAGCCCTGTTGTATCCGGCCTGGCATCCTCAGCGTAGCGCGGGGGGGGGGGGGTACATGCAGCCTCACAGATGATCGGTGCGGCAGTGGCGACAGTTATAAGCACCAATCTCCTTGTATAGCTTTCAATAAAGCAGCTGATTGCCACTCCTCCTCCTCTCCCTCCCGCGGCTGTCAGCTGCTTTATTGAAAGCTATACAGAGAGATTGGTGCTTATAACTGCGTCCACAACTACACCTCTCAGCCCTAACAGTCACCGTGTCCTCCTCCAGCTCAGCGGGTCCTCCTTCGGCTCCTCCTCTGACTCCTCGGGTCCTCCGTGTGCTCCTTCAGCTCTCCAGGTCTTCCTCCGGTCCCGCCCTCATCCCAGATTTGTGTTTACGATACTTCAGTTTATGAATGAACAGGAGCCTCTGTCTCTGTTCATTCGTCTTCAGTGCAGCTGAGGCTGCAGAAAAAGGAACTTGGGAATCTGTGTCCTCAGTCCCTTTCACTGTCTCAAAAGGGAGATGTCAGGGGTCTGTTTAGACCCCTAATATCTCACCAAAGCCACCCCCAAATAATAAAAAAATTAAATAAAAAAAACACTGACACAATTCACCCCCCCCCCAAAAAAAAAGAAAGTACTATAAAATATTACATTCAAAATTACATTAAAAAAAAAGTATTGGTAGTCGGTATTGGTGAGTACTTGAAAAAAGTATCGGTATTTGTACTCGATCTTAAAAAAGTGGTGTCGGTGCAACCCTATAACAAAGTTGTTCACTTAGCAAAAGGAATGCGTACCCTTAAAGCAATTAAAGCGACCCTGTCATACAAAATTATTACAATAACCCCTGTTGCCTGTAAGGGCTCAGGAACATATTTACGCATACAGCTCAAGAATTCAGTGTACTTATACTGCCGGAAATCACAGGTGTTGGCAAGCAGCCAGAGCCAGCTGCCTGTACAAATCAATGGCAGGCTGTCAGACGCCATGGCTGCACACCTGTATCTGCACATCTGAGTGGCTCGTGTCCAGGACTTCTCATCTGTCCCTGTATGCTTTTGAGCAGTCAGATGTGCAGCTACAGAAATACAGCTGTGGCATCTGACAGCCTGTCATTGATTTATACAGGCTGCTGGATGTGGTTATATGCTAACCTGGCCTGTGACTCCTGCAGAAATGCTTGGAATTCTTCCCTGTGTGCCCAAATGTGCCCCTGCGCATCAGCCCTAAAAGAAGAATTAAAAAAAAAAACCTCACTTTTCCCTGTGTCCTTGGCCCCACATAACGTAGAATATAGTAATAATATGAGGTCAGAGGGAGGAACCAGTAAAAGCTACAGGGAAGCCAGGAGATTAACATTTTCCAGAAGACTTTGAGGGGCCAGTGTTTGGTAGCTCTGGCAGCAGCAAAGGTAGATATTTTCTGCCTTCTTTTTACAGGTAACACAGGTTATTATAACAATTTTTGTGACAGGATCTTAAGGCGAAACTGATTTCACTTTGTTTACCCAATCATATGTAAGGGATAGAAAAAAAAAATGTTTGCTATCACATGATTTGGTGATTGAATTATGAACTATTTCTTCCTATTTACTGAGTTAAGTAAGCATTCACTTTGCAAAGTGAATCTGCACATAGGTGCAAATGCTGGCACCATTTTGCATAGGTGAGCAATTGGTATTTTTTATTTTGCACTAAGTTAACCCCTTTAGGACCACCCAACACTTATGTGTGGCACTAAAAGGGTGGGCTTCAATGCCCACAAACCGCACATATGCGTTTCCAGGTGGGCAATGTTTATGTGCTCACTGTGCACTCTCGGCACAAAGACCAAGCTGTCAAAGACAGCTCTCGGTCTGGGCTAAATATCAGTAGCCAGCGGAACCAGCTTCTGATCATGTGACCACTGTGATAGCCACCGCCAATGCTCCCCACTCCCCTGGGCATTCCAAAGTGTTTAAGAGGTTTCCTGCAGTAGATGTCCCCAGTCTGATGAACAATATCATGCAACTGACTATGAACCCAGGTCATTCTGGATCCACCCTAGTGTATTACTAGGCAGTGAAAAGAGAAACAGCACAGTAATGAGCTCATGCTTCTGTCACTCTGCTTTCTCCTCCTATCAGCATGCTACTTGTCAGCACATAAGCTGATTGGCTGCTTGTACTCATTCTTCTTTTCTATCTTTGTAAAGGGACTGCAAAGCCTTAAACCTGTTCAAATTCAGGTATTTACACCAATTGCATTAAAAATACATTTAATGATGTATTAGTGATTACAGTGCTGTATTCATTTCTGTATTTTATATGTGCTTAGAGTTCAGCTTCAAGGTTAAAAAAACACAGCATATAATATAATGTGTGTGGTATAATAACAGTTAAAGTGTATGTCCAGCCAAAACTTTTTTTTTTGTTTTGCATATACTGTACAGTAGTAAGAAAGGCTAACGTCCTCCCCTGAGTTTTATATGTCTTCCAAATGTTATCCTTTGGCGTCCCTATATGATTTTTCTCGATGTTACAATCTATTATAGCACACTATATTTGGAAGGGATAGTATACTAAAATATCTCGAGATACTTTATATCGTCCTAAAAAAGTGGGGGGACTGGCTTTACCAAATTTTAAATTATACTATCAAGCAATTGCACTAACTCGCATGGCAGACTGGAAGTATGCTAGAAAGACTAGACTCTGGGTGAAACTTGAATTGGCACTGGCAGATACTGATTTACCAGCAGTGCCATGGATATCATGACCATTGAGAGGGCTAGCATCCACAATATCTCCTTTGACTAGATCAACCCTGGCAATATGGGACTCCCTGCATACTCGACACTGTTAGGAATACAATTCCCCACTAATACCCTTGCTGAGACTTATATTTCACGCCGGGAGTCTTAGATCAGGGCTTTGATACATGGTTCCCAGAGTCTACACCACTATTATATCAAGTCCTTATGCGGAGTAGATCAGCCAACATTTATGGACCAGTGAAAATACGTACAGCTGTCTCAATTTATTCTGAGTCTCCTGAGTCTTCCACCTTCTCGCTCGTTAAAAGAACTGAACCCTATTGAAATAATTATGCAATATAAAGACCTACCACAAGATTGTATTTCTCTTTTCTATAAAGCTCTGATGTCCTTGCAATACCCTGGGTATCCGGACTATATAGGCCGTTGGGAAAAAGACTTACAAATTACACTTACAGATAAGCAAAAAGATAAGATTATACAATTTTCCTATATGCCCGCTACCTTGAGTAGAATGACGGAGGTAAATTTTAAACTTCTTACTCGATGGTATCATACACCAGTAAAATTACACGCAATGTATAGCTCAACTTCGCTCCAGTGCTGGAGTGAATGTGGAGCTACACATGGGTACATATGGTGGTTTTGCCCTAAGATCTTCTCATTTTGGGAGGAAGTGGCAAAGGTCATCTCTCTGATATTGGGGCGAGTAATTAGATCTGAACCATTGACTTTTTTATTTCACGAACGAAACAACAGATCAGTATAGGATGTCTATGACTCCATGTTTGTTAACTGCTTGTAAATCTCTGATCCCGCAATATTGGGGAAAATGCTCAACCCCTACTATCTCACAGTGGCTACAAAGGGCTGACGAGCTCTGTCTAATGGAAGAAATAACTTGTACACATAAAGGGCTGACAAGAAAATATCTCAAGACATGGGCAAAATGGTTGAATTTAAGAATACTAGAATGTCAGAATACGATTTATTAATTAATACTATTTATTCTTACTGTTTCTGCATCCTCCCGACAGTTTTACTTCTACAATTGTTGTAGGTTCTCCCTTAATCTCCCCCTTTTTTTTCACTTCCTATCCTCCCCCCTTTTCTTCCTTATTCCTTTGGAATTTTTTCTCTTGTTTTTTCTTTTATGTTTCTTTTTCTGTTGCTTCCGCCCTCCTCCCTTTACCTTGCTATTAGAGGGGAGAGGATGGGAATTAACAAGATAAATTACATGGTATTTGTTTCAAGATAATGTTTGGAATTTGCCGAATTGTTGAAAAAAATATATAAAAGAAGTAACCCTAACATAAACTTAAAAAACTTAACTTAAAAAAAAAAAAGTAAGAAAGACTAACCCCCGCTAGGTTTTTACTGCTATCTGGAGCTCCGTTAGAGAGATTTCCCCTTATTTACTGTTACAGTAATAACCCTTTTACCAATCAGGAAGTGAGGGAAAAAACAAATGAAAGCTACACTGACAGCAATAAAAAAAAGCTAATCGCAGTTGTAGCCTTCCCTTATTGTATTGAAAAATAAAAACAAAATCTTTTTAATTCTGTCTGTGTTGCTATTAGATATCTTCCATCACTTCCTGTCTGTTGAAATCATGTCACCGGGATAGTAAGTAAAAAGAAATCTCTACAACAGAGCCCAAAATAGCAGTATAAACTTGATGCAATATAAAAAAAAGTTTTTGCTGGACATATACTTCAAGACACAGCATATGATCAAATGTTGTGAAGAAAATAACACACTATAGTGTTGTATATATTTCCTTCTTCTGCTGATAATGTAATAAATACATTAGATTTTGACCCTGAGTAATCAGTTGTGTTGGTGTTACAGTGTAGTGAATTAGATGTAGTTCAGCATTTCTCAATTTTAAAATAAAGTACGTTTATCCTCCCCCCTTTCCCCTGACCTAACTTAACCCACCTTCCTCTCCATGAATGCATACTTACTTCAGTCCGATAGTTGAGGTTTTGCTGTTTGTTTACATCCAGTGGTGCAAAATCTTCACTGTTCTGGCTGTGCCTGTGCGTTAGTGCCCCATAGAGCTCTATGTGGCTGTGTCCTGAGACCAGAGATGATTGGAGCTGGTCCTATAGAAGTCTATAGGGCTGCAATGTGCAGGCGCATTATGAATTACCCCAGTAAAATGCTTGATTTCCAAAAAATCTATTATATTTTAAATGCTTACATGTTTTATTTTGATATAGCCATACTTTTATATAAAATTTTAAATAAGAAGAGGAAATAACTTCTGAATCCATCAGTACTCCCTTCGATACTATAAATACCGCTGGTTAGGAACCAGAGATGTACACAAATGGGTTAATTTACTAAAGGAATAGAGACTTTCCACGTGGCTTATTAACCACTTGCTGTCCTTAGGCAGTATATATGGCTTTGGGAACAAATGGTTACAGTGTACAGGATCATGGCTGCAACTGCAGCTGATCATGGCTGCAACCTTTTGGGGGGGGGAGGGGGGACAGGATACCTGTCTTTGACAGGTATCCTGTTCCCACTTCCGGGAGCCACAGCCATGGATATTGATGGCACCGCTCGGCTGACTGCTTGGCTCCCTCCTCCCCCCCCCGTCATCGGGCCAGTAGGAGAGAGGAGCGGAGTCTCACGCATGCGCAATAGGGTTCCCGGCGTGAAGCCGTAAGGCTTCACTGCCGGGTTCCCTTACCCACAATGGCGGCGGCAGCATCTGACAGCTGATGGAAACATCAGCTGCGGTGCCAACATCGCTGGACTCCAGGACAGGTAAGTGTCCTATTATTAAAAGTCAGCAGCTGCAGTATGTGTAGCTGCTGGCTTTTAATTTTTGCAGCGGTGGGCGACCTCCGCTTTAAGCTTTGACAATAAATTTGGAGGCTGTTTTCTATGCAGAGCGGCACCAAATTTTGCCCTCTCCAGTTTTAGTAAATCAACTCCACTGTGCACTAAATTGCATTTAAGGGTATTTTTTCCTGAAAATTTGCATTTGATAAATATTATGCGTCATAAAAAATTGCAACAACCACCATTTTCATTTTTCTAGGGCCTCTGCTCATTTAATTTGCAAACTGAACAGTCTTTTTTCCCTTATTACATCAATCTCATCCTGTGTGACACACAAAACACCTCTATTTGAACCATAGGATACATATCACTGAAGTCTAACCCAAAAGAAAATGGTTGTAGGTCATTCAATGAAGGCATTAATCCCAGAGGTTGCTAGAAGTTTCTATAATGTGTTCTTTGAATGCACTGTAGTGAGTGTGGAAAGTCAGCTGTGTTCAACATAGATAGCAAACCATACCTTACAGCCATCAGATGTTGCATAAGTGGCTACCAAAAAAGAGGCACTTACTGAGGGTAGATTCACTCGGGTGTGGTAGGACTGCATTGGGCAATTATTCCAGCACAGTCCCACTGCATTCGCACCATTAGGCCTGGTTCACACCTATGCTTTTTTTCGTGCATTTTCAGTTTTGCAGAAACACACTGCAGTCCATTTAACATGGTTCCTATGGGTCGCGTTCACATCTACCTGGTCAGTTCACACTACAGCATTGTGGTGCACACTGAAAAAAAGTATGACAAGCAGTACTTTTTTTTTCAGCACAGTGCAATGCGTGGCAATCCAGAATTTAATGAACTGTCATGGTAACATTTCAATAAAGTTGGTTTAAAAATAATGTATGATTCACTGCGATCGGCACTGCTGTCATCCCACTGCATCTCACAGCACACCTCCTGCTGGTGTGAATGTAGCCTAAAGGAGCAAATTTATCTTTAACATTAGCCTGTATTTGCAACAAATACACCATCAGGTTCACAGATAATTCGTACTTGTCTAAATTCCGCTGAAATTGCTTCATTTGAAGTGAACACAGGCTGAAAGGAGTCTACCCCTTCTAAATGAAGAGATCCCATCCCTTGTCATCCCGAATGAGGACCCCGGCAAGGAAATAGTCCCCATTTTGGGCATGTCAGGGAGTATGTAATATGACCCTCATTATTTTATATCAGAGATCAAATAGGGTTATAGAGAGAAAAGAAAAAGAATGAGAGAAGAAAGAAGGAAGGAGAAGTAACCCCGCTCTCCGATTTCCACCACCCTGAGGACGCCCTACCCTGGCATAGAACAGGGATCCCCCATCAGATACCGGACCCATGGGTCCCAGATTTTCTCGAACATCTGCGTTCCATCGTTTAAGGTTGCTGTCATATGCTCATTGAGCATAATCCAGGAAATTTTGTGTTTGAGCTGGTCAAATGGCACTACTGCCGATTTCCAAGATTTCGCAATTATAATTTTTGCTGATATAAATATAAACGCTATGAGACAGTCTCTGGAGTTTCGCCGCTGACTCCACCTTACAACCCAGAAGTGCCTGTCTCGGGGACATGATAAGGTTTACTTGGGTGAGAGTGTAAATAAAGTTATACACCCTAATTCAGTACCGCCTCCCCTTAGGGCACTGCCACCACACATGGTACATCGTTCCCTCCTATCCGCATCCACGGAAACATAAGGGAGACGCCCCCGGGATAAAGGTAGCCAGTCTTTCCGGGACCATGTACCATCTTAGTATTACTTTATCATTTGCTCCTATCATTGATGTGTTTATGATTGACTTCAAGGCCCCTTGGGCTATTGTATGCCATTCATCCAGCTCAACTCTCCTGGAAATCTGCTTCCCATCTTTCCATATACTCTAGCTTTACGGAGGAGTTCGTCAAAACAGTTTAAATTTCAGAGATATGTCCCTTGATTTTATTAAACTTCTGACACAAGTATTCCATAGGGGACATGGTAGTTATATCAGAATTCCGCGATATGGTATTCAAGAAGTGTGTTATCTGCCTATATCGTAAGAATTCTGAGGTTGGCATTTGGTATTTCTCTAATAGAACTCTTCTTGTCAGTATGCCCTTATGATCGCATAAGTCTGCTATACGTAACATACCTTTGTTAGCCCACCATTCAAATGTTCTGGGGGTGAGGCCTGGGGTGAAGTTCTCGTTTCCAAGAATAGGAGCCAGTGGGGTATGCTTGGATTTAGTTCCATAGACTTCAATGGTTTAAAGATGTGTATTGAAAAAACGCAAAATGCACCTGCAATATGCAAACTGCAACCTGCACAAGTGTGAATCAGGCCTAACCAATAACTCTGTACTGAGCTATTAGACACTGACAAACTAAATCAGGTCTTTCTATACTACTGTTGTGGCCCATGATATCAGCAAGATCATTATTTCAGTTTGCTACTGGGTATTATTTAAAATATTTGCCCAACAGTATTTCGGACATAGTACACATGATACACAGAGAATAAAATTCCTCAGGTTACCAAATCAGCTGAATTCATGAAATAAATGGGGATCTCAGTTTGAACAGACCAATAGTGGTAAACCCTTCCATTTACCTGTTGAGTACGGAAGCATCCGTTTCCCCTCTTGGATCCTTGCCAATCACTTTTACAGATCATAAAATGCAATTCTGAGGCTGCTGGAGAATTCGACATTTCTTCCTTTTTTGTATGGTGCAGGTCAGGCTCAGAAACATATTGCTTTCAATACATTTCTTGTTTTGCTAACCTGCACTGGATTATGTAGAGCTAGCATTTAAATGGACAACAAATATATATTTCTTTTGATTGTTATATAACAGAAAAAAAAGCCTCATATTGTAAAGTGCAGTGATTGGCTGCAGCACAAAGCAAATAATTAGACATGATTTTAACAGTTTGTAATAGTCATACCGATGAAAGATGGTGTTTGTTTTTTTCAGACTACTGCATATTGTTGTTTATATAGTGCATTTCCTAACATACGTTCTTGCGAGTTTAGTTATTAAAGCGGAGTTCCAGCCGTAAATTTTTTTTTTTTTTTAAGACACCCAAGCTGTTCATCTAACCTAATGTTACAAATGCTAAATATATGACAGGACACTGTATCATAGCATATTTTTTGAGAAAACAGACCTTTATATTCTGCCTGCAGCACGCTTCCATCTTAATTGTGGGCATGTGAAGCCCACAAGTGTTTTCTTCCAGGAACCGGTGCCGCTGGTTACCCAGCATTCACTTCCGGATCTCGAGCATGCGCAGAAGACACAAGGCGTGGCGCCTGATTGTGTCTCTGGTTGCCATCACAATGGGGGGTGTCGTAGGAAGGTCCTGCCCCCTTGTTATGGCAACCAAATGTAAGCTAGACCATGGTGCTTAGCACCGCCTTGAATCACGTCATTTCCTGTTTGGAAATAACGCAATGCTAACAGGCGGTGATGCCCACTGACTCCTGGAAATGATTACACACATCTCCCAGGAGTCAAGGCGCCGCAGGATATGACGGACCACGCCGCAGCGTCGAAAGAGGAGGAAATAAGAAGACACCCTAGCAACAAGGTAAACAACGCTTATAAAATGCTGAATGTTGTTTAACCACTTTCCGACCAGCCGCCGCAGTTTTACTATGACAAAAGGCTCGGCTGGGCGAAACAACGTTATGTAACTTCCCTTCGCCCTGTGGCCACTATGGGTGCGCGCCCCCTGTTTGCCCACGGAGCCGATGCGAGTGCGATCGCTCGGGGCACACAGAGAACTGGGATCTGTGTGTGTAAGCACACAGTTTCCAGTTCTCTGAGGGGAGAAGTGACAGATCGTCTGTTCATACAGAGTATGAACAGCGATCTATCTCTTCTCCTACACAGTCCCCTCCCCCCTCAGTTAGAACACACACTAGGGAACAGATTAACCCCTTGATCGCCCCCTAGTGTTAACCCCTTCCCTGCCAGTGACATTTTTACAGTAATCAAGGCATTTTTATAGCACTGATCGCTGTAAAAATGCCAATGGCCCCAAAAATGTGTCAAAATTGTCTGACGTGTTTGCCATAATGTCGCAGTCCCGATAAAAATTGCAGATCGGCGCCATTAATAGTAAAAAAGAAATTAATAATAAAAATGCCATAAAACTATCCCCTATTTTGTTATTGTTATTGCAATTTTTTTTACCAAAAATATGTACAAGAATACATATCGGCCTAAACTGAGGAAAAAAAATCATTTTTTTATATATATTTTTGGGGGATATTTATTATAGCAAATTATAGCGTTTTTTTTCAAAATTGTCGCTCTTTTTTTGTTTATAGCACAAAAAATAAAAACCGTACAGGTGATCAAATACCATCAAAAGTAAGCTCTATTTGTGGGCAAAAAAGGACATCAATTTTGTTTGATTGCAACAGTGCACAACCGCGCAATTTTCAGTTAAAGCGACAGAGTGCCGAAGTGCTCTGGTCAGGAAGGGGGTAAAATCTTCTGGGGCTGAAGTGGTTAAACTGCGGGATTGTAGCGATTAATGCAAAGATGAAATTATGTGTGGAACTCCACTTTAACTGTACAAACAGACAACAGTCTTCTGTGTTTTTTCATAGGCAAATTAATGAAATTTGGATCTTGATTGGTTGCTAAGGGTTGCTAAGGGTGTTAGTGCTTTTTTGTTATTTTCATATTAACAATAATGAATAATGCAATAATCTTATTGAGGACTGTTCTATATCAGTTTAAAGCACTTTGGTTCTCAGAAGCATTAACATTAAACAAAGAACTCATAAAGTGTGATGGCTGTGAAAGTATAACTGTGCTGCAACATTTTCCTATGTTATATTTTTCTCTTTGGCTTAGAAATTATAGAGTTATAGCAAGGTCTGGCCACTTTCCACACCTGAACTATAGAAAGGCCACATAGGACTGGGTGGAGTGCACCATGCTTCTTATTTCATAACACATTTATTTGTATGCGTCCAAATGTAAAGGAATTCCACAAAATAAAAGCTATACGCTTGTATATAAAGTATTATTATCATTTTTATAAAATTATTTTCTCACAAGCATTTAGGCTTAGAGGAAAAGGTGCTGTAAAAATTGCTGGGGCAGGGAGGACTCCTTATTGCAACCTTTTCTTAATTTTTAATGACATTTTGAAAACATCCTGTTAATATTTAAAGGGTTTTGTCAAAAACATCCCTTTGCATTATAGTGTCCTCAGTACATTAAAGTGAAAGGGGAAGTTCTGCTCCCCCCCCTTCCTCTTTCACATTTGGCAATACATTTTTTTTTTGGGGGGGGGGGAATGGTAGGTACCTGATTTTGACAGATACCCACCCACTCCCCCCTTTCCGGTCAGATCACCAGCGGCGATCTGAGAGGAAGTTCGGTCCCCTTTCTTCACCCGCAATCAGAAGATTGCAAGGCCAATCACAAAGTGCAGCGGAGCCCGCGCATGCACAGTTGGAAGCTGGCTATGAAGCTGCAAGGCTTCACTGCTGGTTTCCCTTAGTCAAGATGCCAGCGCCTGCACCACCCAAAGCCGATTGCAGAATCCCCTTGGGTGAGGAGGGCACTGGATCCAGGGGCAGGTAAGTGTTCTTATATTAAAAGTCAGTAGCTACAGTATTTGTAGCTGTTGACTTTTAACTTTTTGGGGGGAGACTGAAGCTTCTCTTTTATATAAAGTGTTCCATTTTGTAAAAGAATGGTTACTTTAAGCTGCTTATTCCACTGCTTTTCCTCTCTGTCCAGCAGGTGGCGGGACATACCGCACAGCCCCGGTAAGTCAGGAATAAACCCTCAGCTTCAATCTTTACCCACATGCATAGTCTACCCTTTCCCACAGCTCAGTGTTCTGCAAGATTTCAAATTTTAAAAGTTTGTGTCTGGAAATTTATTGGATCTGGAAATGATATATATAAAATTATACTCAATAGCTGCAGCACTCTCATTTATTGATCCGTCAAGAGTAACAACATTGCAATGTTTCAGAATAGCAAAACATTTTGGATCCATTGAAACAGATACAATTGAAAACTTGGATCCTTCACAGTAAAAAAAAAAATCATAGCTACTTGAATCCATTAGCTCGACCTTTTTTCAAGCCTGTCTAACATCAATCACCAAGTATTCTAAATATATGCTAACTGGAAGAGACATCCTCTTGTCACTTTTAAAGGAGTTGTTAAGGCAGTGCTCGAAATCACTGCCAGTCCCTCTGCTAGGATAACATGTAATATACAGTGTATGCCCTTTTTATAATTCTTCTAAATACCTTATTTTTCCTCGACGATCAGAGGTCACATGACCTCTCATCGCTCTCTTCATCTGATGTATGTACTACAGAGGGAGGGGCTGAGATCTCCCTCTGACGTCTGCTGGGTGGTTACGTGACCTCCCTCTGTAGTGCATACATCTGAGGAAGAGAGCAAGAAGAAACAAGGTATTTAGAAGAAGAATTTTTAAAAACGGCATACACTATATACTACAAGTTATCCTAGCAGAGGGGCTGGCAGTAATTCTGAACAGTAATTTTTATACTGCTCAGAACAGTGCTAGAAGGGGAGAGGCAGCTTACACACAGAGCTGACAGGCGGGGGGGGGGGGGGGCAGAGAGGAGAGCCGCCGATGATGGAGGCACGTAAACTGACCACGGTGTCAGAGTTCAGCAGCCATGAGAAACCGTGGTCAGTTTACGAGGCAAAGGTAGAACCAGGCAGGTATTTTATGTTATGGAAGGGACCAAATTACACAGTACATGCACTGTGCTGTTATTCATGTTTTAAAGGAACAGGATCCTTTTTTTTTTTTTTTTTTTCAGGGTGACAAAAACTTTAACTCTTAACAGGTTCATCTTACATGACCTATTAGCCATAGAGTGGACATAGGAGACATATCGCATAACTGATCCTATACCATAATAAATACTCTTATCACAACCTGACTTATTGAAACAAAACACTAAAATATAAAAAATAAGACAAAAATATTGCCAAAAAACATTTTACAAAAACAAACATAAATCGGAATCAACATTTAATCCATATGGCTGTAGAGTATTGAGTTTATGTATCCACTTCGCTTCTCTTTAATCACAATTCCCTTCCCCTATTGATCGATTTGTCTACAACCAGTCAGAGGGTATCCTGTCAGGTTTATCCCAAACGATCAGTGCCACCGGCTATAGCTGGCAACACTGATCATTATATTCTGCCGACGGGGAAGGGTCCCCGCTGTCAGAATACAATAGCTCAGCTTGAAGGATTTCCCCATCCACATCAAATGTCTGGGTAGGGCAATTGGTTAATTTTTTTTTTTTTTTGTTCAACCCACTGGTTGAACAAAAGAAATGAATCATTCATGGCCTTTATTAATCTCTCTTTCTCTTTCACCTCTTTCAATCTGTAGTTTCTCTTGTGCAAGGGTATTTGCTGTATAACCCCTCTCGCATAATGACTTTTTGCAAGATGCTTACTTAGGAAATTGCTATTAAAGAGGAGACGAGAAGTGAATACATGACCTCAATACTCCATTTGGGTCAAATGCGGATTTTGATTTGCATTTGTATTTTGTGAAAAATGATGGATTTTTTTTTATATATATTTTTATGTTTTAATAATTTAGCTTGTGATAAAAATGTATTCTTATGGTATAGGTTAATTTATGGGATATGTCCACTCAATGACTATAGTAATGCAATATGAACCTGTTAGGAGTAAAATTTGAGAAGTGGGTGTCAATTCTTGTTAGCTATATTTAAAGGGTTAGTTCACCTTAAAGAATAAAAATAAATACCTTATGCAGTCCATGGACATCATTCCAAAACGTTAATCTAATCTGATATTAAAAATATGTATTTTTGCTCCTCCCATACCTGTAGGCCATTTGCACATGGAGTGAAGCCTGCCCTGCCCCTTCTGATAGGACAGAACTGTAAAAACTATCTTCTAGGACAGCCCAGCCATTAGTGACCACTAGTGGTATAAGAGCAAGCGCTGTCCTACTGAGGACATGTGCAGCATTATCTTTGGTCTCTGCGGGTGACCTCAGTTCAGTTGTTTAGCAGCGCGCAAAATGCACATGTGCTGGGCTTGGAAGAAGGAGGATGCTTGCTCCTGTACTGCTAGGGGGCGTTCATCCTAAAGGCTGGTCTATCCTACAAAACTGGGCAGGATGGAGCAGTGAAAACAGAATAATCAGAAGCATAGTTGGCAGGTTGCACTCCATGCACAAATGGCCTACAGATATGAGACTAGTATAAATGCATACTTTTAAAATTGGGCTAACTTTGAATTATGGAATGGTATTTGCGGACTTCATAGAACATTTTTTTGTAAAGCTGAACTAATACACACACACACACACACACATATATATATATATATATATATATATATAGTTTTTCTGTGTAATCAGCTGTTTACCTGGAGTTCAGCTTTAAGTTGTTACTAAACCCAGGATCCTGCATTCACTATATCTGGTCTCCCACAGTACACAGAACATGGAAATGCAATTATTTTAGTAAATATAAACTACTAAATACCTTTTCTCATCAGCAGTTAGAGCAGTCTTGTGACTTCTATGAGTGTCTGGTTAAAGCTTGTAGGAGGAGTTTTCAATCTCCCACGATTGTCCTATGAGAATGCAGGACCTCCGACCCTCTGTCTGGAAAGTGCTGATTGGTCCTGTGCTGATCACATGCACTCTCCCAAGAAAAAAAAAAACCTCTCTAGCAACACACAACAAACTGAGCATATGCAGCCTGTCCCCTGACTCTGTAAATATCAGGAAATATATTGGAGTCAGTGGAAGAAGGGGAGGATCAGAGAAGACAGGATTGAACAGCCTTTTTACACAATGCAGAGGATTAATTCCTTAGGTTCCACAGTGAGTATAGCAAGTATGCTTTACTGCATATACAAACTGATTTTACTGTTGTGGGTTTAGGAACACTTGAGGCTGGGTTCACACCATTGTAAATTGGATGCGGAATCCTCGCATCCAATTTGCAATAGCAGGAGATTTTGACCGGCTGTCTATGGAGCCAGTTCACATATCTCTGAAGCAGGTCCAGTGCATTTTGCAGAAAAATTCTGTGCGTCTTTTGGTCAGTTTCAGGTGCAAATTCAGGCTGAAATCAGATCTGAAACGTGAACCAGCACACACCGAACCCCTGCTGTGAGACGGATCCATCTTAGGTGTGAACCGAGCCTTAAGCACTCCTATGGCCCTCCTTGCCTCCATATTGGTGTTTTAATATGATGTGTAGCCTCACTGCCCAATAGACAAAATCTGGAAGCAGAATAGAACAGGGTAAAGGACTGTGTCAGACAGGTGATTATTACCAGAGACACTTGATCAGCTGCGTAATCACTCAAATTCAGCTTCCATTGTTATTGGTCCATTGTTATTGGTGGAAATCCCTGCATCTAAAGCCTGGTAGACACACTGAGGGTTGCATGAAAAAAAAACTGTCTAACCACGCAAGGTTAGTCCAGTGATCTTCCCGGCTGAGCTGTTGTGTTGTGACAAGGAAGGGGACGCCCCTGCCAGAACAGGCCGATCAGCGTTCTCTGCCATTGGCTTAGAGCGCTGATCGGGAGTTGGTCAACTGCTAATTTTCCAGCATGCTAATTTTCCAGCATGCACATCTGACAGAACGGCCGTCTTCTGTCGGACAGACCGACATACACACGGGCAGAATGTTGGCCAGTATTTTTTGTACATTCTGCCTGTGTGTACGGGGCTTAATACTGCAGAAAGTCAGTTGGTAATGAGAAAGCAACAAGAGTGGCATATGAAATGGGCCTTACAATAAAACTTCAGGTTAACAGATGTCTAAATCTGAGAAATTAAAGATTGTTTTGACTAACCATTTTTAATTAAAGTGACCACTATTTATGAATTGTTTTCATGATTTGAGCATTTTAAATTGCCCAGGTTTATGGCAGGTTTATTTTACTATTATTACTTTACTACTGCTTATTTTCGGCACCCTTAGTTGAAAGCAGTGGCCAGGAAGCAATGAGAACGGGTTCTTGGGGTGGGGACATTTAATTGCAAGATAGATAAAGGAAACAAGTGGCTGATTTGCTGCCACATTTCATTGCTGTTGACTGCATAACTGCATAGTGGCATATATATATATATATATATATATATATATATATATATATATATATATATATATACAGGGGGTTTCCAAAGGGAGTTTACATAATCATCAGCAGTGTTCCTGTTTTCGCATCTCCCAAATACCAAATCTTATTAAATGTTAATGCTGGGCCTGTACATGTAAAAGATATCAAATTTCTTGTATTATTAGCTGGCTTTTAAAGTGTCACTAAACCCACAGACGGAAGTAAAACCCCGACAGATGATATAATCCCCCTCTACTCAATCCTAAAATAAAAATAAAGTTTTGCCTTTATTTATACTAAAATAAAATAAATAAACTTATCTATTAGTAGTCTGTTATAGTGTTTCCTATATAGATGAATATCTGGTGGTGTCCCCTATCATTTAGATATGGGAGAAATATATGTGTTTCAATCACCGTAAAGTGGTTGTAAAACTCTGAAATTAAAAATGAACAAAGCATATCCTTCTATAGTGTGTACTTGTCTCACTCCAAAGCACAGAGTGTGATTTCTGTCTCCTCTTGCATTCTGTCTCCTCTCGCATTCTGCAGCGGTCAATTTTGACGGTCAATGCCAACATCAGACAATCAGAGTAGATGGTCCCATCCCCCTCCGGCACACACCAGGTGATTCACAGTATAAGCGTTGCATGTTTCTCTATGAGACTATGAGGAGGGGGCATGTCCTTTCTCTCCACTCTGATCTCTGATTATACTCAACTCCCTGCTCTATGCTGGGCAGGGCTCCCTGCCTTCTGGAGCTGAAAAATGCTGTCTATATTCTCTACTTTTAGAAGCAGCACAAAGAGCCAATCAGTTGTGCTGCGGTGCTCATGTCCTAACAAGGAACATGCTGATATGAAGTCCAGGTTCTTTGTAAGTCCATGTGCACTGAACTGAAATTTCAATCATTCAACCAACTACTTTTTGCAAGCTGCAAAGTACATCCTGCCTAGGTGATAGAAGCGATTATCGGAGGAGGTGTTTGTAGTCCAAATTAGGTGAGCAGCCCAGTGTGACAACAATGCTGCTCCATAGGTACAATAAAGTAAGTGAGAATTGTCACCCCAGGACAGAAAGTGTGTTACTGGCAGGATCACCAGATAAAAAAAAAGCAAAACAAAACTGAAAAAAGAAAACGATTGCAGCCACCACATCTAAGGGCTGATAAACTGAAATATATTATTTTTTTGTTTTGTGTTCTGATAGGCTTTAAGGTTAATGTTATCCGTAAAAACATATATATATATATATATATATATATATATATAATATATATATATATTTGTTAAAACTGAACATTAGGTCCCTTTCACACAAGCGAAATGATCGTATCCGCCTGTCAGTTTCTCAGGACTCAATCAGGCCCTACAGTCTCCTCTATGGAGCAGCGGGTATCAACAGACATGTTTCTGTTGACACCCGCCCACATCTGATCCTGTCTGCTAAAAACAGGCAGATGGGGATCTGTTCCCAATCCGTCTGGCGGATCTGATTGGATGGCAGTCAGGTGTAAATGGAAAGGCGATCAATTTACACTTGCCCACTAATAGAGGATGGCGGGCTGTGTCTATGGCCTCTCTGCATCAGCGGAGCAGGCACATACCAGCCACTCGCCTGCTGAGCAGGGATCAGCGGACAGATTCACCAATGAGCAGACAGACTCCAATAGAGCCCGCCCCGTGTGGAAGGGGCCTTAGTGTGCATTCATAAATGTGCATGTTAACTTGTTACTGCATGCACACAAATGTAACAAGTTATCCATACAGCCCTAAATGGTATTGTGGGATTAGTCTTGTTGATAAATTTTATTTCTTTGTGGTTACATCCGTAACATACAGTAATAATATTCAGTTGTCTACCTGGATTTGCTAGTTTCGGTAATGATCTGTTTTACTGTATTTAATGACAGCAGATATAAAACAGTTTCCATTTCAGTGGTTCATCTCTGATGGCTGTTAAATGTCAGATGCCCAGCAGTGTGGAATAATTGTTTCTGTAAGAATGTTCACACAGAGCACTGCTGATGTCATAATCTGTGTTCTTAGAAATCTGCAATAAAACCTAAATTCATATATTTACATTTTCCTACACAGTTTTTGTCCACAATGCCATGTAACAATATCATTAAAGGAGTATTAAACCCCAAACCAAAATTGTAATATATTGCAGCTTACCAATGTTTAGATGTGGTGTCTTCAGTATTGACAGTGTCTGATAATCAAAAATGCAAAAGCCCCTTAAGGACTAGGAACTCTCAGTCCCTCTATAAAGTAGCACATTGCGTTGTAAACTGCATACAGGAGTATCTCCGACTCTACTGTAGAACTGCTCCCAGCTCTATTTCCTGCAGGAACTACCAGCCCTCCTGGCTGCTTCTCCACCAGCCCACCTGGCTGCTTCTCCACCAGCCCACCTGGCTGCTCCGAAGATCTCCCAGGGCAAGGGATAGGAAGGGTTAAGCACAGCGTTGTCCTCCCGAAACGCTTGCTACATGTGGCAGTCTCGCCCCTTGTGGATCCCTGGGTGTGCTGATGTACTCACACTGTACTCCTTGCTCCCTGCTGCTCCTTAGGCAACATTCTTTTCAAACCGCACTGCTGTCAGGATCTTAGTAAGCCAGCCCAAGCCTTGTCTGGAGGCAGAGCCCCCCCCCAGACACAGAGGTCCCCCCCAGGCCACCGACAGTCTCCTCAGCACTCCATCTTCCACCCGACTCCCCTGCTGGCATAGCTCTCTCATATTTAAGGGCTGACTCAGCCACCCTGCCAGGCCCACTGCCTGGGAATAGACCAAGTTTCCCCAAGTATGCAGATCAGCCCTCTTGGCCTCCGCCCTCTAACTTCTAGAAGTTTCTCCAAATTTCCAGATCCAGGGGGAGCTACCAGAGGTCTGCATCTGTGAGTCATCCAGCCTGACCTGCTGTAATCCTGACCCAATTCCTGACTCACAAACTAACCCCAAGTCATGCATAAATTTGCCTGCACTAATCTAGTAGCACACTAGAGGGTGCTACATAGGACATTTCTAAATGCATATCCATGCATAATGGTTTCTCAGTATTTTTGTTCAAATTTAGCTTTAACCTGTGTTTAGGTGCAGTCAGATTAGCCGCATTTAGAGCAAACAGAACTCTGTGCATACAGGACCTGGTTAGAAACTAAACTCAGCTAAACACGGATAAACACACATAAAGGTATCTAAAGTTGGCTAAACCCACTTTAACAAGCTTCAATACTGGGCTCTTCACCCCCTTCCTGCCCAGGCCAATTTTCAGCTTTCAGAGCTGTCGCATTTTGAATGACAATTGCGCGGTCATGCAACACTGTACCCAAATAAAATTTGTATCATTTTTTTCCCACAAATAGACCTCTTTCACACTGAGGCACTTTACAGGCGCTACAGCGCTAAAAATAGCGCTTGTATAGCGCCTGTAAAGCATCGCTCCTGTCTCTCCAGTGTGAAAGCCCTAGTGCCGGTATAGCGCTGCTGCAGCAGCGCTTTGCAGCACTTTGCAGCACTTTGCAGTGGTTTTAACCCTTTCTCGGCCGCTAGAGGGGGCTAAAAGCGCCCCGCTAGCAGCCAAATAGCGCAGCGAAATTGACGGTAAATCTGCGCTAAAAATTGCTGTGTTTTACCGCCATCACACACACCGCCCCAGTGTGAAAGGGGCCATAGGGTTTTCTTTTGGTAGTATTTGATCATCAATGGGTTTTTTATTTTTTGCTAAACAAATTAAAAAAAAGACCAAAAATTTTGAAAAAAAAAAAAAGTTTTTCTTAGTTTCTCTTTATATATTTTGTAAATAAGTAAGTTTTCTCTTACACTGATGAGGCTGCACTGACAGGCACTGATGAGGCGACACTGATGGGCACTGCTGAGGTGGCACTGATGGGCAGCATTAATAAGCACTGATGGGTACTGATAGGTGGCACTGATGGCTACTGATTGGTGGCACTAATGGGCTCTTATAGGTGGCACTGATAGGCAGCACTGATGGGCACTGATAGGTGGCACTGGTGGGCACTGATGGGTGGCACTGATGGGCAATGATGGGAACTGATGGGCGGCACTGATGGGCACTGATGAGGAGGCACTGACAGGCATTACTGATGGGCACAGGTTGGCATCCCTAGTGGGCACAGGTTGGCATCCCTGATGAGTCTCCACTGATAATCAATACACTGATTATCGGCGCAGACCCCCCTGTCAGGAGAGCCGCTGATCGGCTCTCCTCTACTCGTGCCTTGTCAGTGCGTGTAGAGAAAAAGTCGATAAACGGCACTTCCTGGTTACCATGTGATCAGCTGTGATTGGACACAGCTGATCACATGGTAAAGAGCCTATGTCATAGGCTCTTTACCAGGATCGGAGATGAGGTGTGTCAGAGCGACACACCGCACTATGGATCGCCGCACTGCGTGCCCTCGTGGGTGTGCGCGAATGGCTTATCCTGCTGGAGGTCATATGATGCCCATTCCGGATAATTGAAAGGAGAAGTCCAGCCAAAGCTCGTTTGGCTGGACTTCTCCTATGGATCACAGGAGTGCAATTCGTTTTGCACTCCTGTGAACTGTTTTCAGCAGAGAGCGGGCTGAAGTCCTCTCTCTGCTGATGTCACAGAAATCAGTGCAGGCACCGCGTCATCCTGAAAATAAGAGACCCACTGAGAGCCTGAGATGGCCGCTCCGCCCCCTCCACAGCTCAGTTCTCCAGTGAGCGAGGAGGGAGAAGAGCAGAGAGCTGTGACTGACAGTCTACAGCTCTTTGCTCATGGAGCTCTGAAAACCCAGTGATTGGTGGTGTTCGATGGCTCGGTTCTTAATGTAGAGGCGCCGGGGGGACATATGCAGCATCGGACTGATGCTGCATCCACCTAGGTAAGTATAAATGGGGGGAAATCCTTTACTTCTCTTTTAACCATTTTCTGGCCGTCATCCTGCTATATGATGGGTTGGAAGTGGTTAAAGTGATCTGGGAAGCATAAAAATGGAAAATTGTATACTCAACATTTATGTAATTTTCCTTTCCTGGTGCATCTTCATGGCGGCATATGATGGATTGTGGCTTTGCCCCCTTAAGACAGTCAGATGCAGCCACCATTCTAAGTAACTATAATCATAAGGGTGGGCACACATGCTGCCATGAAGAAAAATTACATCCTGAGGACATCGTAATGAGAAAACGCGTTTACCGGAAGTGATGTCATCATGCAGTGCACCCAGAAGTGCACTAAGATACAGTGTTAAAGGAGCAGACACGTTGTTTTTATGTGCGTTGTGTTTTAAGCACTTTGCATTTTAACTGTATTTCACTATGGGAGTCATTTAGTCTTAGCTTAAGCTGGATTGGGGAATGGAAGCCGAGTGAGGATATCTGACAGATTTTGGTGGGATTGCCAATAAGGAGTTATGTTTCTGGTGAGCCTTTAAAGTGATTAAAAAGTTTCTTTCTTTTTTTACTAAAAAAACCCAAACATGTCATACTTACCTGCTCTGTGCAATGGTTTTGTACAGAGCAGCACCCATCCTTCTCTTCTGGGGTCGCCCGTCGGCGCTCCTGCCTAAACCCCCTCCTGCCGAGTGCCCCAATAGCAAGCTGCTTGCTATTAGGGCACTTGTGCATCATCACTCCTGAGCCCTGCTCTGTGGGTCCAAAAGATACAAAGTGTGGGGCTCAGCCATGCCTGCCACTCCCTCGTCACTAGCTCTGATTGACAGCAGTGGGAGCCAATGGCTTCTGCTGCTGTATCTGAGCCAATGAGGAGCGAAAGAGCTGGATCGAGATCAGGCTCAGGTATGTAATTAGAGGAGGCAGCAGGGGAAGCTGCAGAAGGTTTTTTTTACCTTACTGAATAGAATGCAGTAAGGTAAAAAACCTTCTGCCTTCACAACCACTTTAAGTAGAGCACATTTGTGAGAAGAGAGAGTGAAAATAATTTGCTTTTGTGAGTATAAATCTAAAACCTTCTCTCTAATAATTTATACATACTACACTATGGAATTTTTCTAATTTTAACCAAGAAAAAAAATCTGCCTGTAGAGTGGATATATTTAATGAAAATCTTTTTCAAAGAACATTGGATTGGGAAAATGTTTTTTTGACTCACTTATGGTCAATAATTTCTGGTGAACCTCCATACATTCATCAAATTCACTGCGATTATGGGGAAGAAGTTATGGGGACTGAGAAGGTGTATTTGAATGGAAAAAAAAAATCAAAATTCCAACAAGTGTATATTGATTGGTTTGCATGAAAGTTGTAGCATCTACAAACTATGGTGTATATATATATATATATATATATATATATATATATATATATTGGAACTTTTATTTATTTATTTTTTATACTACTACTGGCAGGGGGGAACTGACTAATTGCCACTGACATTAACAGTGACATTAATACAGTGATATAACTATACACTGTTACTGTACTAATGACCTTGACTGGGAAGGGGTTAACATCTAGGGCAATTAAGGGGTTACATGTGTGCTTAACAATGTGTAATGTGTGCTGATTTTACTAACAGATCTCTTTGTTTCTTATCCCTGCTTTGCTAAAGCCTAAGTTTAGTTAATCCAAAAAAAATAAAATAGACACAAGGTACAATGCTTACCATCAGTGTGTACTTCTGCTGGTTTAGATTAAATATTTCTCTTTCGATGCCCTCCCACCCCCGCCCTGTAATCTTCCGGGGGGTAATAGAACTGACGGAACTGTGACAGGCACTCATCAAGAGTGCCTGATTATCCCCGCTCTTTCTGCCCACCTCCTCTATTCATAGAAGCTGGACGACCGCTTCATAGCTCCCAACTGTCCCTGATTTAGAGGGACTTTCCCTGATTTGGAATAAAGTTCCTCTGTCCCTCTTTCTTCCTCATTTGTCCCTCATTATGGTCTGATTTGTATAATTGTATATAAAATGCACTATTTATCTTTCAAAAAGTGTTTCCCAGTGCTAAACCTTTCATCCAATTTCTAAAATACTGCATTTGTAAATGCTAAAAGCCAGTATAAGGGAATAGTAGAGGTAAAAAAAGCCCTTGTGGGTTAAACCTATAATTTTTTTTTTTGTACAATTCTCATTTAAGGGGTGTGGCAGGGTGTCCTATGCCTACATACTTTTGCTAATAGGTGTCCCTCGTTCCCATCCCAGAAAGTTGGGAGGTATGCAGCTTCTATAAATGAAATCATGGTCTATGAATGAAGGGGGCAGACCTTGCAATATGCTTTTTGTTTGGCTCTACACATAATTAAATATAAGGGTTAAATGTTTTCTTCCTTCTCTAGTTTCACTTGATGTTTCTGTATGACTTAACCATCACCTGCTTCTCAGTTACAGTGGGGAGAACAAGTATTTGATACACTGCCTATTTTGCAGGTTTTCCTACTTACAAAGCATGTAGAGGTCTGTAATTTTTATCATAGGTACTCTTCAACTGTGAGAGACAGAATCTAAAACAAAAATCCAAGGGACAATGTTGTTGAGAAGTACAAGTCAGGGTTAGGTTATAAAAAAATATCCAAATCTTTGATGATCCCTAGGAGCATCATCAAATCTATCATAACCAAATGGAAAGAACATGGCACAACAGCAAACCTGCCAAGAGATGGCCGAACACCAAAACTCACGGATCGGGCAAGGAGGGCATTAATCAGAGAGGCAGCACAGAGACCTAAGGTAACCCTGGAGGAGCTGCAGAGTTCAACAGCAGAGACTGGAGTATCTGTATATAGGACGGCAATAAGCTGTACACTCCATACAGTTGGGCTTTATGGCAGAGTGGCCAGAAGAAAGATATTACTTTCAGAAAAAACAAAATGGCATGTTTTGAGTTTTGGAAAAGGCATGTGGGAGACTCCCAAAATGTATGGAGAAAGGTGCTCTGGTCTGATGAGACTAAAATTGAACTTTTTGGCCATCAAAGAAAACACTATGTCTGGCGCAAACCCAACACATCACATCACCCAAAGAACACCATCCCCACAGCGAAATATGATGGTGGCAGCATCATGCTGTGGGAATGTTTTTCAGCAGTCAGGACTGGAAAACTGGTCAGGGTTGAGGGAAAGATGGATGGTGCTAAATACAGGGATATTCTTGAGCAAAACCTGTACCACTCTGTGTGTGAAATGAGGCTAGGATAGAGGTTCACCTTCCAGCAGGACAATGACCCCAAACACACTGCTAAAGCAACACTTGAGTTGTTTAAGGGGAAACATGTAAATGCGTGGAATGGCCTAGTCAAAGCCCAGACCTCAATCCAATAGAAAATCTGTGGTCAGACTTAAAGATTGCTGTTCACAAGTGCAAACCATTCAACTTAAAGGAGCTGGAGCAGTTTTGCGAGGAGGAATGGGCAAAAATTCCAGTGGTAAGATGTGGCAAGCTCAAAGAGACTTATCCAAAGCGACTTGGAGCTGTGATAGCCGCAAAAGGTGGCTCTACAAAGTATTGAGTATAGGGGGGTGAATACTTATGCACATTGGCCTTTTTCTGTTAGTTTGTCCTTTTTGTTGTTTACTTCACAATAAAAAAAAAAAAAAAAACATCTTCAAAACACGAAAAATGCCAAGGGGGGTGAATACATTTGTAAGGCACTGTACTTATTCTCCCCACTGTAGATGGTACAGCAAAAGAATGCAATGGAACAGGAACAGAATGAACAGAATGCAATTATTTTGGATAAAATACACTTAAATTAATAATAAATAAAAAAACACAATAGTTATCCCGGTTTTTTTTTTTGTATAATGTGAAAGATGATGTTATGCCAAGGAAATAGATACTTAACATGTCAAGCTTTAAAAGTGCTCACACTTTTACAGGTTACCTGTTTCGTATATGTATGCGTTCGCTTCTGCGAGCACGGAGGGATGGGGCACTTTTTTTTTCTTATTGATTTTACTTTTTTTTTACACTGTCCCTTTTTTTTATCACTTTTATTCCTATTACAAGAAATGTAAACATCCCTTGTAATAGAAATAAGGATGACAAGTCCTCTTTATTGAGAGGTCAAAAAGACCCCAGATCTCTCATTTACCTTTAAAAGCGAAAGACATTTTTTTTTTTTAACTTTTACTTAAAAAAAAAAAAAAATTATTTTGGCCCAGGAAGTGACGTCAGATGTCTCCTGACGCTTCTAAAAGTGACCCTGCGGCGAATTCACCTGCGGGATCATTTTTATGTGAAAGAGAACCAGCCATAGTAAAAAAAATGATACTAGCTACTGCCATAACACCGGTAGTAAGGCTCGGCTCACACTGGTGGCTGCGATGTCTGTGTGCATACAGATTGTATGGCTGAATTCGCATTGCATTCAGACCAAACTCGCACAGGACCCTTTTTTTGGTCCGCACCAGAATCGGACCACATGGGTCCACGGTCACACCCATGCGATCCGATTCCTGTCCTGATTGACAGTTCGCACTGTGACATGCAAATTGATTTGGGGGTGTCATTAACTTTCTATTGACACTCCCAGCGGTTTGCATGGCAATGTGAACTGCCTGCGAGTCGGGTGCCATGCGGGAACCCTCAGTGGATTCGCAGGGTTCTCACATCAGACCAATGTGAACTGAGCCTTAGACCCCTTAGGGCGGTTTTCAGGCACTTTAGCGCTGGAAATAGCCTCCCATTCATTCAAGTGTGACTTTTCACACTCGGGAGGTGCGCTTGCGGGACGTTCCGAAAAGTCCTGCAAGCGGCATCTTTGGGATGGGTTGGGAGAGCTGTATTCAGCTCTCCCAAAACGCCCTGCCCATTGGAATGAAAAGCGCTTCGGAAGCGCCACAACACTGGAGTTTTTAACCCCTTCTTTGAGGTTAAAAGTGCCTTGCTAGCGGCTGAAAAATGAGGCTTAAACAGCGGTAAAGCGCCGTTAAAACAAGCTAAAAATAGCTCCTGCATAGTGCCTGTAAAGAGCCTCTCCTGTCTCTCCAGTGTGAAAGCCCATTGGTGCGCTTGCAGGACGGTAAAAAAAAAAAGTCCTGCAAGCCGCATGTTTGCAGCGCTGTAGGAGTGGTGTATACAGCGGCACTTTGCAGGTGGTTTTAACTCTTTTTCGGACACTAACAGGGGTTAAAACCATCCCGCCAGCACCCGGAATAGCGCCACTAAAACAACGGTAAAGCGACGCTAAAAATAGTGACGCTTTACCGCCGACGCCCGCCCACCCCAGTGTAAAAGGGCTTTGACTGCGGGTTAGAAATTGTCTTAGAGGTTGCCTTAGAAGTCGCCAAAAGTAGTGCAGAAACTACTTTTGGGAATCGGTGCGATGCCACAAAGTTAGCGTCTCACCGATTCAGACGATGCTATTGCCGGCAATAGCCATCGATTTGGCATGCGATTTGACATGTCCTCTTGCCAAATTGTGAACGTGGGCTTAACGTCAATGTAATGACATGTTTTTACTATGTGCCGGTCGTCAAGTGGCTAGAGAACTGATAGTGATCGGCTGGGAAAATCCATCACAGCTGATTGACTTTCTATTTATATTGGAAGGCTGCCTACTTACATCTGGAAGTGAAGTACCTATAGACATTGTAATCAACACCTGATTAAGTTTATTCCAGCAACCAAAAATCCTTAAGGCTGGGTTCACACCATTGCGAATTGGATGTGAAACGGTAAACCAGGACGCACCGGACCCCTGCTGGGAGCCACATGCGGCGATGGTGTGAACCCAGCCTAAAACCCTTGGGGCTTGTGTACATTTGCAGTGGGGGGGGGGGGGGGGGGGTGTAACACAGGCAGTTGAGCTGCATATTTACTGCCCCCTTAAACTGCAAAGGCACTCGGATAGGCCATTTAGACATTCCACAGCCGGGATGCTTTGCTTTGTGGTCTCAATGATCTCCCATTGCAGTCAAGTGATGAGGGCTCATATATTTGTGGCCTGGATAAAAGATGTGAAAGTTGCCAATAGCAGTTGAAAACATAGGTCTTCTGCACTGCTCTCTGTGTACTTCTGTAACTAAGGGCTCCTTGGTCCAGAACTGAAACTACAGAGGGGACTGTACCTTATAGTAGGTTAGAATTATATTTTTTCCCATATGGGGTGTTAGACAATAATCTGTACCTTATGCTTAACCCTCGGAATAGATTACAATGTCCATGCATGTTTACTACTACTGTTTTGTCATATGTACACCACATTCATGTGAACCTGTTTCCTGTCTCCTGGCTAATACTATTCATCTCCTTTACTGTTTTTACTGAAAACTTCAATACAAAACTTTGAATAATAGAATTATATTTTTTTCAGGAACTTTACTGATTGCTGCAATACTACAGGAATGTGTGAGGTGTGTCCTGTGAACATAATGAGGAGATTTATTAGGTGCACAGTGCACCTTTCTTTGTATTTAAACTTGTGTTGGGTAGAATTTTTTTTCTTTTACTTCCTGTTAAGACACAGGGATGGGAAGTAAGATATGTCTCCAGTGAGGGCACAGACAGCAGTACATTTTTCCAGGAGACTAGGGAAGGGTTAAATCTTTTTAGGTTGGTATTGCAGCTGTGTGTGAGGAGATTGTATTTTCTTGTCCCTAGAAACCTCCAGTTATCCATATCCTCCATAGCAGGATGCTTGGGTAAATGTCTTCAATGTAAACAAAAAGCTAGAGAAAAAACTGTTTTTTTTTTCCCCTCCCATTTAATTAGGTATTCGATGTAAAAACAGGTTCACCTTATTTACTAACATTCACTTCACAACATATACAGTTTCTATTTCTTTAGAGCAGTGGTCTCCAAAGTGCGGCCCTTTGCTTTTATCTGGGCCTTCGGCAATATTCACCCCACTGTCAGCAACAGAGAGGCATAGTTTGTGCCACTGACACCAGGACACTGTTCCTCCCACTGACACTAATGATGGGGCACTATTCCTCTAATTGTGACCAATAATGAGGCACTATTCCTCCCACTGACACCAAAGATGAGGCACTGTTCCTCCCACTTACACCAATGACGAGGTACTATTCCTCCCACTGACACTAATGATGGGGCACTATTCCTCCCACTGACACTAATGATAGGACACTATTCCTCCCACTGATACCAAAGATGGGGCACTATTCCTCCCACTGATACCAAAGATGGGGCACTATTCCTCCCACTCACACCAATGATGAGGCACTATTCCTCCCACTAATACCAAAGATGGGGCACTATTCCTCCCACTGATACCAAAGATGGGGCACGATTGATCTTTTATTGAAAAGAATCAAGCAACCAATTTTATACAAAAGTAAAAAACAAAACCATAGTACAAAACTTCAACAGAAATCAAAGGAATACACATCCATGTTCAGAATTTATACAATATACACATAGTCCACTACCAAAAACTATTTACATAAAGCAGCAGAGAGGGCCTAAGAGGCACTTCCCGTCACCTATGTACGCAGCCATTTATCAAAAATTAATCAAAAAAATAATAATCTAGGGTGATAAGAGACAGATAGCCACACCCGGGAAAGAGACTCCTGGCAGTCAGGGAGGCTTGAAACCCCTCCACGCCTTCAACCAAGCCCCCCGACTCCACTTGTCTCTCTCAAGAGCTCGAATCTTCCCCACCTCATGCAAAATGTCATACACCACCACCTCAACAGGAATGATTTTTATGCCAAGTGCAAACATGACGCTGTGCATTCCAGGTGAAATAACGGACTACTAGGCTAACTAAAAAAATGTATCCAAACAAAAAACCCCACCAGTATTGAATGCTTCGTACACCCACTCAGTATAACCCAGCCTGGAGAGGAAAGGCAAACCGAGGGCCCACCCTATCTGTTTGTACACCTCTATGTGATGAAGCAGAAAATGGTCCATAGTCTCCTCCTCACCTGCACACTCCTCCCGAGGACAGCTGCGCTCCATCTCACTGCGGAATTTCAAATTGCCCCGAATATAGAGCCTCCCATGGAAGCACAACCAGGCCAGATCCCTACATTTAAGGGGGACTTTATCCAAATTAATCAGTCTTAACCCTGCCCTCAAAACTGGGCCTGGGCAATCCCTTAAGACCAGTGGGTCATGAAAGACTTCGCTCCAGACTCGACTCATAAGGACTTTCCTCGGAACCGATCTGAGATCTTCAGCCGACAATCGCCACTGCCGTAGTAACTTCAGGCACGGAGCGACATAGGCTGGTAGCTGACCACGATGACCCCAGAGATTCTTCACCAAAAGGTGTAGAAAAGGCCTAAACCAAGATCTAAATATGCGTACCCATCCAGGAGGTTCCACTGCAAGCATATTACCAATGTTAAAATTGAGAAAAAGCAGCAAAAAGAAAAGAACTGGGTTAACCATACCTAAGCCACCCTCCCTCCTGGATAGATAGGTGACATTCCTCTTGATGGGGTTCAGTCTGTTACCCCACAGCATCTGGAAGAACACACTACTGACCCTAGCATAGAGAGACACTGGCAAGATGCAAACAAAGCTGACATACAAGAAGATCGGAATCAGGTAAGTCTTAATGAGATCAACCCTTTCCCCTCCTGATGAAGGGGTCGATTGCAAACACATAGAGCAGGGGACTCAGGGGACAACCCTGATGTACTCCAAAGTCAAGATGGGCACTATTCCTCCCACTCACACCAATGATAGGGCACTATTCCTCCCACTGACACCAATGATGGGGCACTATTCCTCCCACTCACACCATGGATGAGGCACTATTCCTCCCACTCACACCAATGATAGGGCACTATTACTCCCACTGACACCAATGATGGGGCACTATTCCTCCCACTGACACTGATAGGACACTATTCCTCCCACTGACACAAATGATGGGGCACTATCCTCCCAATGACACCAATGATGATACACTATTCCTCCCACTGACACTAATGATAGGACACTATTCCTCCCACTGACACCATTGATGGGGCACTATTCCTTCCATTGACACCAACGATGGGGCACTATTCCTCCCACTGACACCAACGATGGGGCACTATTCCTCCCACTGATACTAGTGATGGGACACTAATCCTCACACTGGCGCTAACAATGGAGCACTATACCTTTCTCCAATAGCAAAGAGGGGATACTGTTTACTCCCACTAACACCAGGACATTTTCTACTCCTGCTAGCCACAGTCCAGCCCCCCTAATGTTTGAAGAACTGTAAATTGGCCCTTTGTTTAGAACGTTTGGAGACCCCTGCTTTAGTAAATCAACCCCAATGTGCACAACATATTTTTCTACAAACTATACAAAGAATTATGATTTTTAAAGCAGAAACAAACATTAGTAACATTATTTACATTAAAATTAGACTTTAGAGCTCCTTTACATGGCTGTTCTTAGCTGCACGCTGCCCAGACATTGGGCCTGGGGAAGGAAGGGAAAGGGAACTATGTGAGATCATCCTTTTCCCTTCTACCAGGTGGAAGTCATCGTGTTCCCTGATCAACTGTGCTGGTCCTTGGTTTTAGCCTGTCCATACCAGAAGGAAGTGGTTCATGGAACTTTGCACAATATGGCAGATGGCACCTCTCTAGGCCCCCTGAAGTCTTCTTCTGATTAATAAAGCAACCAATTTTTGGTCCAAGAAATCCTCCTCCTCCTGTTCCTGTTCCTGGACTTGGGTCAAAGCAATAACTCCAAGGCCAATAATAAATAACACGTTATCTCCTCCAATTCCGCAACATGTCTAGTTGACGAATGGCCATTCAGAAACAAACTGAAAAGCGCTAAATGAAAAGTGCTAAATGAAAAACGGGGCCAGACAGGGAATATGAGGATTTTTGCCCAAGTAGACTAGGCAAGAATGAGAGGATTCCCTCCCAGACAGCTTAGGCAGGGAATAGAAGGAGTTCCCCCAGGCAGACTAAATGGGGAATGGGAGGATTTTCCCCAGGTAGACTAGACAGAGAATAGGAGGATTTACCCAGGTAGACTAGGCAGGGAATAGGAGGATTCCCCCAAGACAGTTTAGTTAGGGAATAAGAGGACTTCCCTCAGGCAGACTAAGCAGGGAATAGGAAGATTTCTCCACATAGACTAAGCAGGAAATAGGAGGATTTCCCCAGGTAGACTAGAAAGGAAATAGGAGGATTTTTCCAGGTAGACTAGAAGGGGAATAGGATTTCTTCAGGTAGACTAGAAAAGCAATAGGAGGATTTCCCCAGGTAGACTAGACAGGGAATAGGAGGATTTCCCCAGGTAGACTAGAAAGGGAATAGGAGGGTTTCTCCAGGTAGACTAGACAGAGAATAGGAGGACTTATCAAGGTAGACTAGACAGAGAATAGGAGGATTTACAAGGTAGACTAAACAGGAAATAGGAGGATTTCCCCCAGGTAGACTAGACAGGGAATTGGAGGATTTTCCCCAGGCAGGCTAAGTAGGGAATATGAGGTTTTTCCCAGGTAGACTAGAAAGGCAATAGGAGGATTTCTCCAGGTAGACTAGAAAGGCAAGAGGAGGATTTCTCCAGGTAGACTAGAAAGGCAATAGGAGGATTTCTCCAGGTAGACTAGACAGGGAATAGGAGGATTTCTCAGGTAGACTAGACAGGGAATAGGAGGATTTTTTCAAGGTAGACTAGACAGGGAATAGGAGGATTTCCCTAGGTAGACTAGAAAGGGAATAGAAGGGTTTCTCCAGATAGACTAGACAGGGAATAGCAGTATTTCTCAAGGTAGACTAGACAGGGAATATGAGAATTTCTCCAGGTAGACTAGACAGGGAATAGGAGGATTTCTCAAGGTAGATTAGAAAGGGAATAGGAGGGTTTCTCCAGGTAGACTAGACAGGGAATATGAGAATTTCCCCCAGGCAGACTAAGCAGGGAATAGGAGGTTTTCCCCAGGTAGACTAGACAGGGCATATAAGGTTTTCTCTAGGTAGACTAGACAGGGAATAGGAGGATTTTTCTAGGTAGACTAGGCGGGGAATAGGAAAATTTCCCACAGGCAGAATAAACAGAAACTAGGAGGATTTCTCCAGTGTACTAAACAGGGAATACAAGGATTTCATTCCAATAGAGGTAATGTTTAACAGATCTGAGGCCAGCGGTGGTGTGGAGTTTAATATAACTGCATTTATCCTTAAAACTAAACATTTTTTTCTCAGACCTCATCAACTGTCAAGTTCTGCATCTGCTCATCTAACTTGGTATGTGTTTACTGAAAATAATTGCTGTTTACTGCCAAAATGAAATTTCCCTGAATATATTTAAAGATCAGTAGCTATGCAGGTGCCATAACAGATGGCAGACTCACAGTTATAATGTAAATTTATATATAATGATTACAGGAAGATCTTGTGTTTAGCAATAAACATTACTTTATTTAAATTAATTACCGTCTTGCAACTAATAGAACGAATTTGCCACAAACTAAAATAGGTTGAAAAGTACAGAGACAAGCATGTACTCCCACCCACATTACAATACATTTATCTGTCTGTTCTGAATCCAATTGTTTGAAGATTGCAGTGTGAGTGGTGGTGTCTTTGATCAGATGCTTTAAGAATATGGAGTTGGATTAAATGGAATATCCAATACATAACTTTTAAAATCTCTAGATCTGGAAACATAGGGGTTGATTTACTAAAGGCAAATGGACTGTGCAATTTGCCCTCTGCAAGTGCAGTTGCTCCAGAGCTTAGTAATTGAGGTAAGGCTTCACTTTGCAAAGAGCACCCAATCACGTTCAAGGAAAATAAAAAAAAATGAATTTTTGTTTGCACATGATTGGATGATGGAAATCAGCAGAGCTTCTGCTCATTTACTAAGTTCTGGAGCAACTGCATTTACAGAGCTTTTCTCTGCCAGCTATTTTCTGTGATAGCTGGCAGGGTAATGTTTTTTACGTATAGAAAACAAAATGTGTGTGACTGTCATTCGATCTGAGAAAAAAAATGAGGAAAAGGATAAGTGTGAATAATTGATGTGTGTTACAGAAGATAATCTTGAAAAATGTAGACCATTGCATGATTTTTTAGACTGGCTGTGTGCTAATTTCAATTTCAGTTCAGTGTCCGGAGCCATGCAAGAATTTTTATTTCAGAAAACTGGACAGCTCTTTACCAGGCTTACAAAAACAGATGTTCAGTACCTTCAAAAAAGAAATGGCACTGCACTGCACCGTAATATGTAGTAAACACATATTTTTTTTACTACATGTTAGCATTGTGACTGGGCACTTAAAAAAAGGCAGAAATTTCCACCTCATTTTTCATATTTATTATTAATAATATTTATAATTTTTAAATCAATAACATAGGGCCACCTAGTCCATCTATTTAACCATGCATTTATATCCCAAATACAATTAACAACTAAAATTGTTATGCTTTAAATAAATTACATGCACAGATTTCGGTGGAGACTAATATGTAGTTTGCGTTATTTTCACCTATGTGTAATATGCACTATATTTAAAGAACTGTGTGTAGCCTACCTGGGGTATTTAGCTTTTATTAATTATTATTTTTAGCAGTAATGGTAAAAACTGTAATTCAAACAAATCCTCAGTTTAAATAAAAACCAAAAAATTATACCCCACTGTAAACCTAAATCTACACAAATTGTTCTAAATCTGTGGCCCTAGTTGAACAACAGTCTTTCTTTCCTACTGTCTAAAAATTTGAAAAATGTTTATTGTTAGATTTTAACATATATATTTGATGAGGATAATATTATTATGGTACAATGTATCTTTCCTAGTGCAATGATGGTTGTTAAAAAAAAAAAAAAAAAGATGTATATAGATATATATATCTTTATATATGTGTATATATATATATATATATATATATATATATATATATATATATATATATATATATATATATATATTCTTATTGAGCCAAAAATAATTGACACATGCAAATACTAACTGAAGTGTGTGCTGTAGTTTGGGTTGAGCTTGTGCTTTCTTAAGGCAGATCTCTTTGGTTAGTTGCGTCATAGTGACACTGTCTTATTGGGTGAATGTTAGGTGGATCTTACTTGTTCCTTTTAAGTTCTGGTTGTTAAAGACATTGCTTGGTCTTGCTGGATATAGAGAGAGAAGGCTGTCACTGTGTATGTTGGTAAGTGCTGAATTCCGTTTACTGAACATGTAGTAATATTTTTTCCTCCTTATACACAGATTTACTTAGTACCCCAGTAAAAATTGCAATGACTACTTCCAACATTCTGTAACCTACATCAACCAGATTTTAGATTTATGGGACAATATTAAATAAAGGATTGTTGCAGGTAACGCCATTTTGGACGTGGTTGTTGTAGTGCCTTAGTTAAACCAAGTGATGAGATGTAATATGCAACAACCTCTACATTAGTCCACCCACAATATTTTGGGGTTGCTTCTGACCGTCTGTTCCCTGGAAAAGGCCATAGTTATGATACAGAGCAATCTGAATATGTCCAGTTCTAATACCACATAAACTACTGGAAAGCTTTTTGTGTTAATCTCTGTTCATACATATAGAAGTTTTTGGAAATGTAGTTGATAACAAGATTAACAATTTATAAAAACTTGATTGACTAGACTAGCGATTTTCATTTTATTCTGCACCCCATCATATTAAAAGATAGAAGATTGCTACCTTAGATTTTGTACCATGCAATGCATTGTATCCAGTGCTACCAGGCAATAAATTGTTGTATCCATAGTTATTGGATATGTAGATTTTAGGGGCTTCTTTACACATTTTTGCAGATATAGGGTTTCTTTTTTTTTTTTATTGAAGAAATGTAAATTACCGGTAGTTCAAAAGTGGAACTGTTGCAGCTAATCAGAATTCTTTCATTTTCTCTGTAAAAAAAAAAAATTGACAATACACCTTTCTTGATAGCCCTTTTTGTTTCAAATATATCAGTGTTGAGTAAGATAATGACTGTGTTAAGAGCTAAGCACCTGTATTTTAAAAAACTCCTTTTCCTAAATGCAGTAGCCAAAACAACCAATCAGAACTCTGCTGAAGTTGGGTTAGGTGTGATGGGCTACTGCTGTTAAAAAAAAAAAAAAAACAAAAAAAAACAACTATTCACTGAATACTTTATTTTAGTAGCCGAAGCTTTGAAGAATATACAGCATACGTGATGTGCAATGCACAGTGCTGTTTTAAAAACGATGGCAACATTTCTATTTGTCTCTGTAACAATAAAGAGTGACAGACCTGGAATCTGTATTTGGTTACAGATATTTATCAGCATGCTGAAAATCTCCATTATTCGGCTTTTAACGTATATATGTTTTGATTATAACAAGTGATGCTTGAATTGGTTGTATGACCTGCCCATATCTGGGCATGTATGAAGCATACAGTAGCGGAGCCTAGCTCGTGGGGGTTTTAAAGCTCTCTGAGGTTGCAGGAAATGAAAAAGTCCTGTTTTGAAAAAGGGCCTTTAAATTTAAAAAAAAATATATGTTGCTCTTTCCTTACCTAATAAAATCTTTCTAATGAGACTTTTACTTTTTAAGTCTCAGTGTTTCTGTAGAATACAGGGCTTGAAATTCTGCGTTTTTGGAAAGGGTCGGGGACTTTTTTTTTAAATGCTAAACAATGCTTTTTTGCTTTTTTGGTTCAATAAACTACAATAGAGAAGCTGCAGAAAAGCATGTAGTGTGTTTTTGCCGTGGTTTTACTGTGATTTTGCCGCGATTTGCGTTTTGCATTTTCTAATTTGCCCAACAACAAATTGGCCAAAAAAAAAGCATAAAGAATGCAAAAGGCAAATCGCAGCAAAAGTGCGGTAAAATCGAGTGTGTAAAAACGTAACACATACAGCAAAAAGCACTGCAGATCAAAAGCAAACTGCATAGGTGTAAACCAAGCCTTAAGGTACATGTAAACTATGACTGAAGGGTGTTTAGTACTGTGTATCATAAACAATTGCCTGTTTTACAATATGAAACATATGAGATAGATTTTCACTCACAAGAAGACGCACAATCAGCAAGTGGTCAGGGGCTGGTTTTATTCCAGCGCAGTGCTACTTTACAGCAGCAGAGGTGGAAATTCATAAATCAAGCTTTTATTTTATAAATCTGTCGAATTAATTCTGTTTAGCATTGCCTTGCAGCAGAAAGTTCGCTACCATTTTCAACTTTTTCTCATCCTTTGCAGACTCTTTTCAGCCACTTCCGATCTACCTGCACTACAGCAATGGCTGCATGCATTTTTCAGGATGGATTTTCTGATGTTGACAACAGTGGACCATGCCTGAGTAACGTTTGTTGAAATGGCTACTTGTAGTCTCCATCGAAAACCTGTGTGATAGAAGAACAGTTGGGAGAACAGTTGTCACCATGTAACAGGAAGCTTCTGAAACAAAGTCTTAAAGCAGAATTAAACTCTGCCTTCAATTTTTTTAATAGCCCCTGGGAGCTCTATGCCATCATGTAGTAGTATGCCCAGCATATTAGTACATTATGGCAGACTTGTGTGTGTTTTTTTGGCCCGGATCTGATCATCTCCACCTGTAACCAATTAATGGGTTGATTTTTTAATTAAGCGAATTTTGCCCTTCATACCTCACAAGGGCTGCTTCCTTTATATATATATACGTGTTTTTAATGTCATATTTTTATGTTTTTGATGAAGGCCTAAGGCCGAAACGCGTCAGCATTTTTGGATGATGTTATTGCCGTAATGTCTAAATAAATATTTTCTATGGAGAAGCTGCCGAGTTGCCGGCCTGTACTTTCTATGGATCTATTATGGCAGACTTACCTGCCAAATGATCCCCTCAAGCGCTGCCGTGTTTACATTCTCGGCTGTCATGTCCTTCCATCTTCTCCCGGTCTTCCTTCCAGATTTGGAATTTTTGGCTGCTTGACTGACCAGGAGTCACATCATTTCGGAACAGAACGGTGCTGTAAATGTATGCTGAGCTGTTTACAGCACTTATGACAGAAGAGACCAATAGGATCTCTTCTGTCATAAAAATCCTACCTGAAGTGTTTTTTCTTTTTTTTAAGGTCTCTTTGATATGCCTCATATGAAGGCCGTGATTACTCGCATAGGGGTGCACAGGTGTTTCATGAATCTCTACGCAGGCAGTCCCATTGGGATGCAGCGGCTGCACGGACACAGCCACTGTTCCCAGTGTGACATCCATACAGCAGCAAAGGGACAGCCTGCATGGGGATGCACTGTGCATCCCTGAGCGGGTAAACACTCCCCTCCATGGGCTTGCTGTTATGTGTGCCCTGTGTAAACAAGGTCTAATATCGCTTTAATGAAATTATTATTGGTATTCATTTATTGAACGCTGCAGAATTAGAGATATTGAAATTGAAGTTTGAAAATTTCATTAACATGTTAAGGCTAATTTGAAATTTTAGGAATTATAATGACCCGTTAGGTGTTATATGCAGCATGCATATTATTATTCTTTATTATTATTATTCTGTTATGGTGTTTTTTTTTGCTAGTCTACTAGCTTTCTTTGCACTCAATTTTACCATGTAAAACATCCATAGACCAGAAAAAAAAAATGAGGCGAGATTCTGGAAATGGAAATAGGAAGTTTTATTTTCAAGTATTAAAGGGAGTGAAGCTGAATTTCATTTTGCCAGACCAGAAAGTTAGCACTTGTGGGTTTAGCTGTCTATAAAAAAATACACATTTGCTGTCTATACATTAAATTTTCATCCTATTATTCCTTAAGTGGTAAAATTATGCAGAATATTGGTGGTGGAGGGTGCGCATTGTTCGTAGAAAGCCGAGAGGTGTGCACTTAGACTGTAACATGGGACAAAAGCCAGAACAGTATTACAAGTTGATGTACTAAATTCATGAGCTTTAATACTGGCCACTATCAAGCAATTATCTAGCAATCTCAGCCACTTTCAATCTGCTTTCAATAGCAAAAATGACTGAATGGCTACAGACAAACTACCTAAAATATATATTTTTTTTGCGATCGAAAACTGGTTGAAATTTCTTCTATGCACATGAAATGACTCATTTCATTGCATGTTATCCTGGTCAAACCACACTTTTAGGCATAACATTTTCACTTCTCCATGATAATGTTTTTAACAGCAAAATGCTTCCTAAATCTATATATCTCAGGCTATAAACATTTCGGATTAATTTTGTACAAGGGGAACTTCAGGCAACTAATACAAAGTTAAAATACAATATACAGTGTCTCACAAAAATGTGTACACCCCTCACATTTTAGTAAATATTTTATTATATCTTTTCATGTGACAACACTGAAGAAATGACACTTTGCTACAATGTAAAGTAGTGAGTGTACAGCTTGTATAACAGTGTAAATTTGCTGTCCCCTCAAAATAACTCAACACAGCCATTAATGTCTAAACCGCTGGCAACAAAAGTAAGTACACCCCTAAGTGAAAATGTCCAAATTGGGCCCAATTAGCCATTTTCCCTCCCCGGTGTCATTTGGTGTTATTGCTCTCACTCTCTCATACTGGTCACTGAAAGTTCAACATGACACCTCATGGCAAAGAACCTCTGAGGATCTGAAAAAATGAATTGTTGCTCTACATAAAGATGGCCTAGGCTATAAGAATATTGCCAAGACCATACAGCAGTTTAACAGGACAGGTACCATTTGGAACAGGCCTCGCCATATTCGACCAAAGAAGTTGAGTGCACGGGCTCAGCGTCATATCCAGAGATTGTCTTTGGGAAATAGATGTATGAGTGCTGCCAGAATTGCTGCAGAGGTTGAAGGGGTGGGGGGTCAGTCTGTCAGTGCTCAGACCATACATCGCATACTACATCAAATTGTTCTGCATGGCTGTCGTGCCAGAAAGAATCCTCTTCTAAAGATGATGCACAAGAAAGCCCGCAAGCAGTTTGCTGAAGTCATGCAGACTAAGGACACGGGTTACTGGAACCATGTCCTGTGGTCTGATGAGACCAAGATAAACTTATTTGGTTCAGATGGTGTCAAGCGTGTGTGGCGGCAAACAGGTGAGGAGTACAAAGACAAGTGTGTCATGCCTACAGTCAAGCATGGTGGTGGGAGTGTCATGGTCTGCGGCTGCATGAGTGCTGCTGGCACTGAGGAGCTACAGTTCATTGAGGGAGCCATGAATGCCAACATGTACTGTGACATACTGAAGCAGAGCATGATCCCCTCCCTTCTGAGACTAGACCGCAGGGCAGAATTCCAATATGATAATGACCCCAAACACACCTCCAAGACGACCACTGCCTTGCTAAAGAAGCTGAGGGTAAAGGTGATGAACTGGCCAAGCATGTCTCCAGACCTAAACCCTATTGAGCATCTGTGGGGCATCCTCAAACAGAAATTGGAGGAGCGCAAGGTCTCTAACATCCACCAGCTCTGTGATGTTGTCATGGAGGACTGAAAAAGGACTCCAGTGGCAACCTGTAAAGCTCTAGTGAACTCCATGCCCAAGAGGGTGAAGACAGTGCTACAAAATAATGGTGACCACAGAAAATATTGACACTTGGTCCTAATTTGGACATTTTCACTTAGGGGTGTACTCACTTTTGTTGCCAACGGTTTAGACATTAATGGCTGCTCATTGAGTTATTTTGAGGGGACAGCAAATTTACACTGTTATACAAGCTGTACACTCACTACTTTACATTGTAGCAAAGTGTAATTGCTTCAGTGTTGTCACATGAAAAGTTATAATAAAATATTTACAAAAATGTGAGGGGTGTACTCACTTTTGTGAGATACTGTTTGTGAATTGTTGAAACTTCCAAAGGCTTAGCACTTCTGTTCAGCCAGTCTTGTAGTTTACAGAGAACTCCGCCACATTGCATAGCTGGCTAGGTGACACAACTACTTCTTATTGTAGCTTAGTCCTCTTGCACATAGACACCTAAAAACACCACATTTTTAGCCATTCAGAAGTTTTTTCACTTAATTAAATGCAGTCCATTGTTTTTAATGTACCTGTACAAAGAGGCATGTAAACTTTGACTGCATATAGATCGTGTTTGCATATACAGTACAATACAACCCAAGAATATCTAGAAGACTTTTTCTGTGCATGTACGAGTACACGCAAAAAATGTGTGAGTATCCACGTTTACTTTATGGCCCATCCTCGCGGTTTTATGCGGGAATTTTTCTGCCACTAATCTGACGTTCATACATCAGTACCGTGTGCAAATACCTCTAGCCCCTTAGTACCCTTAGCCCCATATGACACAAATGTTTCTGCCATTGGAAACGTGAAGTTAAACTTTGACTTCCTCTACCGAAAGTCACATTGATACTCCCTGAATTCCTGATCACTAGCAAACGACCAGCGATGGAGATACATATCACTACAGCAAGGGAGTGATGCATTAGGATAAAGTGCTGCAAATATTACACTTTGTCACTGGTGCATTACAGAATTGGCAGTGTGATCCGCAGAAATTACTGCTTTCCAGGCCAGCTGCCTATTCATAGAAATTACAACCCTTATGTTGCTTACTAATTGTACAGTGAACAGGCAAGTGGCACGGGAAGGATAGAGTGGTGTCATCTATCTGACTGTGTAGTATGGCAAATAAATTTAAAAAAGTCTCCACCGTTTACTAGCAATTTTTTGCCAGGGTACACTGACTGCAATGCACATACAGCATAGCTCCCAAGTGTCCCTGATTTCGAGGGACTGTCCCTGATTTGGAACAGTCGCTCTGTCCCTCTTTCCTCCTCATTTGTCCCTCATTCTGGTCTGATCTTTATAGTTGTATATAAAATGCACTACTTATGTATCAAAAACTGTTTCTCAGTGCTAAACCTTTCATCCAATTTCTAAATTGCTACATTCGTAAATTCCAAAAGCCAATATAAAGGAATAGTAATGGTAAAAAAAAGCACTTGTGGGTTTAACCAATCATTTTTTTTCCGTACAAGTCACCTTAAAGGAGGACATGGCAGGGGGTGTGTCCTATGCCTTCATACTTTTGTTAATAAGTGTCCCTCATTCCCATCTCAGAAAGTTGGGAGGTATGCATACAGTGCAGTATATACCACGACTCGAAGTTGCCAGGTGCCAGGAATCGTATAACTCCTGCACACATGCAAAGGATTTACAAATATCCAAAGCTGTGCGAAGAATTAAATAAAAAGACATTGGGGTTTATTTACTAAAGCTGGAGAATGCAAAATTAGGCTCACTTCTGCATAGAAACCAATCAGCTTCCAGTTTTTTTTGCCAAAGCTTAATTGAACAAGCTGAGGTTAGAAGCTGATGGGTTTCTATGCAGAAGTGAGCCTGATTTTGCACTCTCCAGCTTTAGTAAATAAAGCACATTGCCTTTTTACTATTGCATGCTTGAAGTAGGTACTTCTCTTTATCTCAATTCACACCATGCAAGAATGGCCCTGTACGCATGGGCATCAGGTTCAGATGTAGAGCAGAAAGGTGTAAGAAACACATACTGGGGTTGATTTAGTAAGGTGTACAGAATCTTCTCCTTGCAATACTGAATGAGGTGAAGCAAAGTGCACTTCAAACATCCAGTCATTTGCACGTAAAAATACTGATTTCTTTCATTCCCAATGCACGTTTGGATACTTAAAGAGGAACTGCAGTCTACTCACATAATTTGTAAAAAAAACATTGTTGCCATTCTGAAGCTTCCCTCCAACCAGCATATTATTTTATATATACTGTGATTCTGTACATGCCAAATATGTTGCAGAAATCTCCCTCCACTGAGTCTGGCTGCATGCATTTTAACTGTGGGCAGCTGAAGCTGCTGCCTGTTCACTTCCTCCATTTACACACACACAGAGGCACACCTCCAGCCCTACAGCTCTCATTGGCCCTTTTTTGACTCATCCCCCTCTCTTCCTGGCAAACTCTCACGAGAGTGAGAGAGAGCGCTGTGCATGATGTCATAAGCCTAGGCTAATGACCAGACAAGAAACAAGAAGTGGGCTGTATAAGGTATTTACTGGCAGAAAAAAAAATGTTTTACTATCCAAAGTTAAAACAACAACGGCAGAAGATTTAATAGATGGGAAGATGAAAAAATGACTGAAGTTCTGCTTTAACCCCTTCCCGACCAGCCACTGCAGTTGTACTGCGGCAGGTTGGCTCCCCTGGGCGAACCGATGTAGCTGTACGTCGGACCGCCTTTTGACCACTAGGGGGCGCGACACCGGAGCCGATGCGTGTGCCCGGTGGTCCACGCAGAGAGAGAACGGAGATCTGTCAATGTAAACAGACAGATCTTCGTGCTGTCAGGGGTGAGGAGAGCGATCTGTTGTTCATACTAAGTAACCTAAGTGGTTAACAAAAAAAAATACCTGTCTATGGCCAACTTTAAAGATCTAGAAGCTTGGCTTCTGCATTCTACGTTAAGAGTAGCTTGCAGCCTACTCAAAGACCTGCTTTAAAGAAAACATTCCAAAGGTAAGAATATATTTCTGAAAGTGCACTCAGAAGTAAAGTCACTGCAGATCCGAGGGGACATGCAAGGAAAATAAAAAACAGCATTTTAGCTTGCACATGATTGGATGATAAAATTAGCAGAGCTTCCACCGATTTCAGATCCACCCCTTAGATTTACAGCGACTGCACTCCGATTTTTTCGTTTCTACATGTCAAAAAAGGTATATGATAGTTATATGTGCAGTATACAGGGATATACTGACAGTAAACTCCAACTACTGTGAAAGTTCTTTCATGATAATGATCTGTAATCTAAGGACTCTAAAGCCCCTTTCACACTTGTGCAACTTGGAACTGCAAAGTCGCATGACAAGTTGTAACCCGTGATATATCTGTGCAATTTCAAGTAGCAGCGACTACAAAGTAGTCCCTGCACTACTTTGGTCCGACTTTGATGTGACTTGAGGTCCATAGAGCTTCAAGTCACATCAAAGTCGTGGCAAAATCACGCAAAAATCGCGGCAAAATCTTTCAGGTCGCACAAGTGTGAAAGGGGCCTTAAGTGTATTTCCACTTTTACAGTCAAATTTGAGAAAACAAACCCCATGGGGATTATTTACGAAAGGCAAATCCACTTTGCACTGCAAGTGCAGTCACTGTAGATCAGAGGGGGATATGCAAGGAAAATAAAAAAACAGCATTTTAGCTTGCACATGATTGGATGATAAAATCAGCAGAGCTTCCCCTCATTTCAGATTTACCCCTCAGATTTACAGCGACTGCACTTCCAAGTGCACTTTCAGTGCAATTTCAAGTGCACTTTGCACTTGTAGTGCAAAGTGGATTTGCCTTTTGTAAATAACCCCCAATGTGTTGTTGGAATAGACATGAGCCTCTGCTCCGATATGTATTGTTCTTCTTATATGGTAACAAGAGCTCACGCACTAGGCCCTCTTAATTATTGCAATCATACCAATTTGAAGTCTATAAACGGTTACTTGAATTTGTTGTTATTGCATGTTGATGGAAAAGTGAACAAAAGAAAAGAAAATGAACACAAAAATGGAGTTGTTGCCCATAGCGATCAATCTCCAAGTGACTAAAAATAAATAAAAACTGAAAATTGCTGTGCGGTTTGTCAGAAAAACGTTTGAATTTTAGAATTAAAATAAGGTTTTGTCTGGTGTGTTAAAACGTGTGTAGATGTAAAGTAGGTGGGTCCTCATCAGTCATGAAGTGTGTAGATAAACAGCAGTCACAGGGGGATAATCACCAGTCTGGTGGTGTGGGGGTTGCATGTGCTTGGGGGGTGAGGGGGGTGTTGCAGAAGCCTGGAGAAAGTTTGACTGGAGGTATTGGGGAACGGAACAGAACAGGACAGGAATGGACACCCATGTATATTACAACTGGTGCAGGTTTTATAGCTTAAGGTGGCTATATGCTAGTAGAATTTCATTCAAAATGTATTTTGTTAGATTTTCTAATTATTAGTGAGGTCAAATCAACATTCGCTTTCAACTTCAGTGATGAGAAAATTCGAAGACGTAGGATGGAATTTTTTTTTTCTGGAATGAAAGAATTTCTAAAGCTGGCTATAGATGGTTCAACTCTCAACCAGTGCAGCAGGGCCAAGATTCTACCAGCAGGGTCGGCTCCCTGTGCACACCGCCCCCGGCTGGGAACATAATAGCTCCGTGGGAGGGATTCCCCCATCAACACTGACTGTGTTGATGGGGGAATTGAGTGATTTTCTTTCCTATAAGTCGTGGTTGCAGGAAAGAAAATCACATCATCTATGGCCTGTATTACAGTGTAGGTGTTTTTCGTTCAGGAAAGTTGAATGTTTCATTTCAAAATTGAATGTTAAAAGCAAATGAAATTCTGAAGTACTTTCAAATGACATTTGTCAAGTCTTTGAATGTTTTAAGATTTTTTTGTATAAATGTTTGCAGGAACGTTTGTTCAATATTCTACCAGTGTATGTCCAGTTATAAACCTATAAAATGTGTGCATCAGTGGGATTTGGGATATAGCAGAGCTGATCCACAAGCAACTCTCTCCTCTCTTTTGAAATGATTTGGGCTTTAAATATGTTTGTAAATGTCAGTGGCTGGCACATCACTGTCTCGTGACTATGTGCAGCTACCAAATATGAGATCTCTGCAATTTATTATAATAATCATCTGCATGAGCATTTGTAAAAACGTTACAGTCATACGCCAGTTTTCTCATGTCTAATGGCTTTTAACTTCATATATATACACACACGAGTGTGTATGAAGGTCATAGAAATTCACGCACTATACTGACTTTGTTTTAACATATTGTAATATGTGATTAAATGACCAGCCACACTATCCTTTTCGTCTCCAACTGCTCTCAGATTTTCTCATTAGTGCCCATCTAAAGTAATAAATTAAGTATATAAATGTAATACAGCACACACTATACATATGGATCTTTTGTGTTTTCAGTAAAGGTAGGGCTTAGCAAAGCATAGGACCACCTTGGCAAAGTCGGTTATTATATTGTGCATATTATATGTCAAAACTTGCCGAAGTATATTTATTATTACGATAGCTAGGCCTTTGTTCAGTGTCAATCTAACTGATAATGTATGTTACATGTGTTGGGAATTCCCTTATAACACTCATTTTCCTATATATAGATCAAGAAACTCAAACTGGGGATTACAGCATACATAAAGTTTTTTTAAATGTCTATTAGGCTGGGTTCACACTGGTACGACAAACGCTCCGACATTGGGAGCTCATCTTGCATGACCTGTGAAAATTAATGTTTCCCTATGGGAGCCGTCTTAACTGGTCGACACAAGTCGGTCCGATTTTGAAAATGCTCCCTGCACTACTTTGGTCCAACTTTGATCTTACTTCAGCTCATTGAATATCAATGAAGTCGGATCAAAGTCGGATCGCCGTCTTGACTGATCCAACTTTGGCATGCGACTTGTGCTCTGATGATCTTGCACTCCACGCCAAATTAAAAAAAAAAAAAAACGGCTTGGGTTCCCACTCCAAGAGCATACCAGGCCCTTCAGTCTAGTATGGATTTTAAGGGAAATCCCCATGCGGATAAAACGGCATGGGGGTCCTCCCAAAATCCATACCAGACCCTTATCCAAGCACACAGCCCGGCAGCTCAGGAAAGGGGGTGGGGACGAGCGAGTGCCCCCCCCCCCACCACTCCTGAACTGTACCAAGCCACATGCCCTCAACATGGGGGGGGGGTGGATGCTTTGGGGCAGGGGGACCCCAAAGTACCTGGTATTCACGCTAAATATCAAAGGATGTGCAATGGTACTATTGGTTTATTGAAGCTTTACTTTATTCACTAAGGGGTTGATTTACTAAAACTGGAGAGTACAAAATCTGGTTCAGCTGTGTTTAATTAAGCGTATCCTGGAATCTGGTTACTTTGCAGAGCTGCACTAGATTTTGCACTCCCCAGTTTTAGCTAATCAACCCCTAAGCTCAGTGAACATTCCCGTTTCTTTAGTAGGTCAACCCCAGTTTGTAATATTTACTTGATATGCTCACTATGGAAAAAACAATTTGTTATTTCTAACCTACCAAAAGTGGTATAAACCTAATACAGCTTGAAGAATAAGTAAGGAGCTTTTTTGCATAAAGCAGTATTGAAAAAAGTAGGTATGAAATATGTATAAAGTATAATTTTATATATGTATAAAGTATCATGAAAATCAGAAGTATGATTATTAATTAAGGACTGTGTTCCTAGTAGGTGTTATAAGTCCGTAGACATTTTTCACGATTGCATTACATTTGCTAGATCTTGGCTGTATATAGCTGCAAGATGTGTAGACTGTTGTCAACCCTACAGCAGTATGCTACATTAATTTAATGATACATAGGATACTTCCCAATATTAGTGAAAAAATGATAATGGTTGTCTACGTCTAATTAATTTATTTTGCTATTTTAGTGAAGGAAGGTAAATAATATTTTAATTAAATATTTTTTAATTACAATGGTATCTTGTAAGGGTCTGGATTGTACAGATGTTTCCCCCATATATATATAGATAAGTTAAATACAATTATCTAGTTATAGTTAGTAATAGCTAACATGCACAAAGATTTTTAATCAGCTTTTAATCAGTAGAGAGAAGCACAGGATGATAGCTAAAGCAAAACTTCAACCAAAAAGAACGCAATAGAAATGAATAGCCCATTAAAAAAAAAGCTTTTATTACAATATTTAGCTTGAATCTAGAGATTTCCCCAACAGTAATTTTTTTCTGTGGCTAGATGTCCTCAGTCTGATGGGCAGCATCATCAACCCATTTCCTCAGACCCCGCCACTGGACAGTGAAAAGAAAATAAGCTTATTGTGACTCTGGTATCTCTTCCTATTGGCATGCTTTGTGTCATCACATGAACTGGTTGGCTCCCTGTGCTATTATTTCCTCTCACACTCCATAATTGCTGTGCAAGGACTTTAAGAGGCTGATATCAGATCAAATTCAGGTACGCACACGACTTGCATTTCAAAATATGTTTAATGCTGTATCAGTGATTATAGATCTGCATTCATTTTTGTCTTTTAAATCTACCTAGAGTTCAGCTTGATAATGCGCATACATTTTTATTTTTAGCATAGGTTACATTTGATTGTATTTATAATAAATGTTTTTTTCTGAATATATTAGCAGTCCATCAGATGTATATGCTACAAAATGTCTAGTAGATTTAGACAGCATATAAAAATAACTTTTCTCACAAAACTATTTACTTGCTGCATCCAATAACTGTATTTGTCTTATGGCCAACTTTCTTTGTGCTGAATATTCTACTATACTTTCTACTATACTAAGAATTACATACAATAATTATATGTAGTTAATTTAGTATATATATATATATATATATATATATATATATATATATATACATATAGTTTCCACAGTGCACATTGAAGGATGGTGTAAAATAATAGAACAGACAGGGAAATGAAAAGGAGAAGGGACAGATTTCTATAGGGGTTGATTTAGACTCTGCACTTAGCAAGCGCAGTTGCACTAATTTTTCCCAGAGCTTGATGTGGCAAAGCTCTGCTGATTTCCTTCATCTAAACATGTGAAAACAGAAACAAATGCTGTTTTTTTTCCCTTGCACCTCATTGGGTATTATTTACAAAGTAAAGCTTCAACACATTTACTAAGCTCTGGGGAAAATTAGTGCAACTGCACTTGTGAAGTGCACCATCTATTTGCCTTTAGTAAATCAACCCCAAAGTATTCTTGCATTGTGGGCTCACATGAACATATGGATGTATGCTCACATTGTAAACGTGTTTCTTGAACTCAGGAAGAATATTGAACACTGATGTTCAATGCTTACAGTGTGGTCCTAAATAGCTGTTCACATTGAACATCCAATTAATTATATTTTGTGCCCTTTGCTCTGATAAGGTGCACAGGGGAATGCATTTGTGAACATTTTGTTGGACTAAAGTTAAAAAAAAAAAAATCATAAAAATGAATGTGACAAGTTCACTAAGCAATTAAATTTGCCTGAAGCAAGCAGCATGAAGTTCTATGAAGTTTTGTTTCTTCAGGAGATGCACATGTAAAATTCGTAACAGTAGTTAGAACCAAAAACTTTAGGTGTCCAACTGCTTAGCTGATGTATGTTTAGATGCTGGATTGTACACTTCAATGCAAACCACATTTTTTGGTAAATTCACCTAAGGTACATTGTGGTGAGTGCACAGATTATTGCCACATAGTAAATATTCTGGGAATGCGCATGAGTTTTAGTAAATGGGGTCCAATATAAGTATTTAAGGCCTTACGGATTTTTCCTAATTAGTGTAATCCACCGATTTGGAAGGTGTGACCTTGCAAGGAAAAATAACAGGTACAGACATCAAATTAGCTTCCAGAATGTTGATAATGTCTGCAATATGTGAAAAAGCCTATTCTGTAGGGAATGAGTGAAGGGAGTACATTTTCACTGCATGCATGCCAAAACCCGGTACTGTTTAGTTTAAAAGTTGTGGCAAGTCTAGTGATTTGGTAGTATGTGAATTATGGAATTTCTTGCTGTTGTCATCAGTGGTCGATCTACCTCCATGCAACCTTTCACCTGCACTAATATGATTATTTCAGAAAGTACATATGGAAGGCAAAAAGACATTATCAAAAATTTTGGGAAATAAGACATAGTCCTGTTCTCCAATGAGCTTCTGAACTGCTTCTCGTCCAACTTCATTGTATGGCCATGTGCCTGTTTTAGAGACCTAGCATTAAGTATCTATCTCCCAATGATACAGTCCCCATTGAAAGATTTGTACATAGAAATCATATCTCCTCTTAGGCGTATTTTCTCCAGGGAGAATAAGCGTAATGTTTGTAGTTGTTCCTCAAAACTGAGGTCCTCCAGTCCCCTTATTAGCTTTGTTGCCCTTCTCTGGACCCTATCCAGTTCAAGGACATTTGTCCTGTTGTAAAGTGTCCTGTTTTATCCTGTTGTAAAGTGATTGCCCTGTTTAGCATTGTATCATCAGCAAACACTGAAATTGAACTATTTATTCTGACCTCTATATTGCTTATGAACAAGTTAAACAGAATTGGTCCCAGGACAGAGCCCTGCTCACAACTTTAGACCATTCTGAAAATAAGTCATTTATCACTACTCTCTGGACGCGCTTCTGCAACCAGTTTTCTCTCTGGGTACATACAATACCATTAATGCCAAGAGACCTTAGATTGTAAATTACTGTATCAAATGTGATTTTTAGATACGCTATGACTATCACAGGCCTTCCTTTATCCAAATTACAGCTCACCCCCTCATAGAATGATGAAAGGTTGATCTGGCAAAAAACGGTTCTTCATAACATTATGTTTTTTACTACTAATGATACTATTTTCATCAGCAGACTCTTATATGGTCCCTTATCATTTCTTCCAATAGTTTACATACTGTTGATGTTAGGCTGACTATACTATAGTTTACAGGTATATAGTTTGGCTGCTGATTGCCAACCAGGAATAGTCACAAGGTGCGACTCTTGTGTTTAGCGTATCTTAAGTCTCAGTAACATTTATTTCATACAGTACCAAGAATATCGTTTTTCACTGGTTACCTCTAGCAACAATCAGCTTTAGTGTAGTCAGACTAATGAAAGAAAATTCATTTGATTGGCTGGTTATTTAATTTGGTGTATAAATGAATATTAATAATATATTGTGCATTGCTTACTGTATTTATCAATTTAATAAAGTCAGTGTGTTAGTTATGATTAATACAAAAACTGTGAAATTCCCTGTGTGAATACATTAACAAACTCATTAATTTGTAAAAACAGTTATAGTTTATAATATACACCAGTTATGTTCTGCCAGCAAAGTTTAAAGAATTTAATATAAATGAGTAATCATTTTTTTTTCCCTACAGAACACAGAGCCTGCAGCTGGGATGCAATAAAAAGAAGTGACCTTCGTAATAAACACTGACATGTTTTTATAAAAACACTGCAAAGACACTATTACTCTTTTGTCAGTGCTCAGCCCTTCAAGCCTCCATGGGACTCTATTGGAGCTGAGCCACTGGTAGCAGTCAGCTGCTGAACTGTAAACTGTGTAGGAAGATGAATGCCATCAAATGTGTTCTGGTGGGCGATTCCGCTGTTGGGAAGACAGCACTTCTTGTTCGCTTCACCTCTGAGACATTTCCAGACTCCTACAAGCCAACAGTCTATGAGAATACAGGGGTGGATGTTTTCATGGACGGGAACCAGATCAGTCTTGGCCTTTGGGACACATCAGGCAATGACGCTTTTAAGAGCATCCGCCCAATTTCGTTCCAGCATGCAGACATTGTCTTACTGTGCTTCTCTGTTAGCAACCATACCTCATTTCTGAACATAAGGCACAAGTGGATAGCGGAGGTCAAGCAACATCTGCCCCATATCCCTGTGCTGGTTGTGGCCACTCAGACTGACCAAAGGGAAATGAATAACATGCGTGTCCCCTGCATCAGCCCTGAGGATGGTAAGCAGTTAGCACAAGACGTTCGAGCCAAAGGATATTTAGAGTGCTCAGCTCTTGGCAACCGAGGAGTACAACAAGTGTTTGAATGTGCTGTGCGGACAGCAATCAACCAGGCCAAGAAAAGAGCAAGACGGAAACGATTCTCTGTCAATGAGTGCAAAATCATTTGAGTTCCTTGTGACAGAATACATTTCCTCTGCTGTGTACTGTATATAGTAGCATATAAAATGCCACCTGTGCAGCTCTCCTTCAGCAACGTCCTCATGACATTGTGAAATCTGGAACTTATTAACCTCACCAAATATGGATCAGTTTTCTTACAGACAGATGCTGTGGCAAGATGGTCATTTTTCTGTCTTGAATAGAATGCTAAAACATGGAAACAGAGAAACTTACTGGTGCAACAGGAAATATTACAAAACGTGTGATGTTGTAAAGAGCATATTTATTAATTTAAATAAAATACATATCATCAGAAAAAAACAGACTAGGTTATAGCAAGTTTTTTAAAATATAAAAATAATTTTACAATTTATTAAATTTTCAGTGTGTGAGACAAAAGTTAGCTCCACCATGTTTCTTAATCAAAGTCCGGTTGGGTTTGAGGAGATAGTTTGAACACCTAAACACTGGCTACTAATTTTTAGAGCATTGTAACTTGTTAATAATAATTTTTAATCACAGGTCCTCTAGTTTATTCATTTCTAAATCATGTTGCCTGAACCTCCAAGAATATTTAGGATTGTTGTTCCACATTTTATTTAGAGACAGATATGCGCCAAACCACTTCAACCAATTAACAGTTATTTTTCTTCCATCTATTGAAGGACATACAGTGGATATAAAAAGTGTACACACCCCTGTTAAAATGTCAGGTTTCTGTGATGTAAAAAAATTAGAAAAAATAAGTAATTTCATAACTTTTTCTACCTTTAATGTGACCTATAAACTGTACAACTCAATTGAACAACAAACTGAAATCTTTTAGGTGGAGGGAAGTAAAAATAAAAAAATAAAATATTATGGTTGCATAAGTATGCACACCCTTAAACTAATACTTTGTTGAAGCACCTTGTAATTTGATTACAGCACTCAGTCTTTTTGGGTATACGTCTATCAGTATGGCACATCTTGACTGGGCAATGTTTGCCCACTCTTCTTTGCAAAAACACTCCAAATCTGTCAGATTACGAGGGCATCTCCTGTGCACAGCCCTCTTCAGATCACCCTATAGATTTTCAATGAGATTCAGGTCTGGGCTCTGGCTGGGCCATTCCAAAACTTTAATCTTCTTCTGGTGAAGCCACTCCTTTGTTGATTTGGATGTCGGCTTTGGGTAGCTGTCATGCTGAAAGATGAAGTTCCTCTTCATGTTCAGTTTTCTAGCAGAAGCCTGAAAGTTTTTTGCCAATATTGACTGGTATTTGGAACTGTTCATTATTCCCTCTACCTTGACTAAGGCCCCTGTTCCAGCTGAAGAAAAGCAGCCCCAAAGCATGATGTTGCCACCATCATGCTTCACTGTGGGTATGGTGTTCTTTTGGTGATGTGCAGTGCTGTTTTTGCACCAAACATATCATTGGAATTATGGCCAAAAAGTTCAACCTTGGTTTCATAAGACCATAACACATTTTCCCACATGCTTTTGGGAGACTTCAGATATGTTTTTGCAAAATTTAGCCAGGCTTGGATGTTTTTCTTCGTAAGAAAAGGCTTCCGTCTTGCCATTCTACCCCATAGCCCAGACATATGAAGAATACGGGAGTTTGTTGTTACATATACCACACAGCCAGATATTCCTGCAGCTCCTTTAATGTTGCTGTAGGTCTCTTGGCAGCCTCCCTGACCAGTTTTCTTCTCGTCTTTTTTCATCAATTTTGGAGGGACGTCCAGTTCTTGGTAATGTCACTGTTGTGCCATATTTTCTCCACTTGATGATGACTGTCTTCACTGTGTTCCATGGTATAGCTAATGCCTTGTAAATTCTTTTGTACCCTTCTCCTGACTGATAGATTTTAACAATGAGATCCTTCTGATGCTTTGGAAGCTCTCTGCAGACCATGGCTTTTGCTGTAGGATGCGACTGAGAAAATGTCAAAAAAGGCCTACTAGAACAGCTGAACTTTATTTGGGGTTAATCAGAGGCACTTTAAATGATAGCAGATGTGTACTGACTCCTATTAACATGAGTTTGATCGTGCTTAATTCTGAACACAGCCACATCCCCAGTTATTAGAGGGTGTGAACACTTATACAACCACGTTATTTTAGTTTTAACATTTTTTACCCCCCCCTAAAAGATTTCAGTTTGTTTTTCAATTGAGTTGTACAGTTTATAGGTTAAATTAAAGGTGGAAAAAGTTCTAAAATTATTTATCTTTGTATCATTTTTTTACATCACAGAAACCTGACATTTTAACAGGGGTGTGTAGACTTTTTATATCCTTTGTATCTGACATGGTGCAGTCCAAATGATTGCATGAGTATGAATAAAGCATTACAAATACTACAAACTTTTTTTACATTAAAGTTTGAGCAAACATGCACTTTGGAGTAACCTAAGCAACATACAATATCATCATAAATGCCAACTACAGGGGGACTGTTTTTCAAGATACCATAACTAAGCTGTTTCAAGGTAACAAATCATATTTAAAGAGTAACTCCACTTTTGTTAATAAAAAAAACATTCCCCTCTGGGTGATCTATGTACATGATTTTAACAAACTTTTTTGCAGATTCTTCCCTTTTTTTATTCTGAAGAAATAGCTGTTTGTCTGTGTCCATGTGCAAAATGAATTTGAATGGCTGTGACTTTTTCATTAGTGATCAGCTGCTGCACTTTCAGGGTTCTAATGAGAAAAGTTGCTGGGCCTGCATACCTTTAGACGTGATTTCCCTTTGGGAGTATCTCACCAAAAATAAAAATTTTGTTGCAGAAAATGCACAAAATCTGACTTGTATCCTAGTACAGACTTCTGGGAAAATCGGTAATGCCCTGTACACACGGTCGGACATTGATCGGACATTCCGACAACAAAATCCTAGGATTTTTTCCTACTGATGTTGGCTCAAACTTGTCTTGCATACACACGGTCACACAAAGTTGTCAGAAAATCTGATCGTTCTGAACATGGTGACGTAAAACACGTACGTCGGGACTATAAATGGGGCAGTAGCCAATAGCTTTCATCTCTTAATTTATTCTGAGCATGCGTAACACTTTGTGCGTCAGATTTGTGTACACACGATCGGAATTTCCGACAATGGATTTTGTTGTCGCAAAATTTTATAGCAAGCTCTCAAACTTTGTGTGTCGGAAATTCCTATGGAAAATGTGTGATGGAGCCTACACAATTAGGTCCTATCACACATTTTCCATTGGAAAATCCTATCGTGTGTACAGGGCATAAGCCAATCACATAAGCAGGAAATTACATTAATGAAGGAGGGAGGGTGCATTCTGTACACCATCTATGTACAGAACACCTCCAGGTTGCCATATTGCATTGTATTTTACAAAAAATTACAGTGCTGCAGATTGAAAAGGAAAATTAATTTTAAAAACATTCAAACAAAATGCAATAATATATATTTTTTTATTTACTATTTTTTTTCGATTAAAGTAGACTTACCTTTTAACCACTTCAATACCAGGCACTTTCACCCCCTTCCTGCCCAGGCCAATTTTCAGCTTTCAGCACATTTTGAATGCCAATTGCGCGGTCATGCAACACTGTACCCAAATGAAGTTTTGATCATTTTTTCTCCACCAATAGAGCTTTCTTTTGGTGGTATTTGATCACCTCTGCTGTTTTTATTTTTTGCGATATAAACAAAAAAAAGAGCAACAATTTTGAAAAAAAAGCAGTATTTTTTACTTTTTGCTATAATAAATACCCCAATTTTTTTTGTTAAAAAAAAACAATTTTTTTTCTCAGTTTAGGCCGATAGGTATTCTTCTACATATTTTTGGTAAAAAAAAAAAAAAAAATCACAATAAGCGTTTATTGATTGGTTTGCGCAAAAGTTATAGCACCTACAAAATAGGTTAATGATTTATGGCATTTTTATTATTATTTTTTTTTTTTACTAGTAATGGCGGTGATCTGCGATTTTTATCATGACTGCGACATTGCGGCGGACAGATCGGACACTTTTGACACTATTTTTGGACCAGTGACATGTATACAGCGATCAGTGCTATAAATAGGTATTGGTTACTGTATAAATGTCACTGGCAGGGAAGGAGTTAACACTAGGGGGCGATCAAGGGGTTAAATGTGTTACCTAGGGAGTGATTCTAACTGTGGGGGGATGGGACTTACTAGGGGAGGAGACCGATCGGAGGTTCCTATATACTAGGAACACATGATCTGTCTCCTCTCCTCTGACAGGAGAGTTTATACACACAGATCCACATTCCTGCTGTCACA